>NW_005353967.1:21285318-21334335 GCF_000412655.1 Myotis brandtii
TAAAAGAAAACAACAAAACATATTTAAAGACAAAAAACTGAGCCCTTACTGTTTTTTTATTAGTTAAATTGTATAGAGTCTATGGTTCTACTCCATTATACTATCATTTGGGGGCTGGGGGGGGATATCATAAGGGTCTGAATGTCCTTCTGAAGAGCTTATTGTTACCAAACAATTTACACAAATAAAATTTGAACCTGATAATGAAAATGTATGTATATCATCATTCAAAATAATTTACCACATTGCACAGGAAGGAAAAATGGTATATTAAACTCTATACTACTAACACTGCAGGAAGTATAACAGATGAGCACACTACTTCAAAAAATAGAACTTATTACTATTTTCTAAATTCAGAGAAGACTGCATACCTACCATAACCATAATTTATCAGTAAGATGCCCCTGACTTAAAACACAGAATTACTTTATGTAGTATTAGAGAGAAAAATGCTTCCAAGTAATTAGACTATGGCATGAAACTTTCTATTAATTGATTACAAGATGTATACCAACATCTGAAATGTTTAAAAATACATGTATCTTTAAGAAATTCTTTCTACGATTTATGAAATATTGTACCCATTGACTTAACAGGAAGGATACTATTGTGTTAATTCTTCAGCATTTCTTCAACTGGTCAAAGTATAAATGCTATGATGTTTCCACTTGTTTTTGTACAGTGTGTTTTACAGCAAAAAAAAATCCCAGATCTTTCTTAGAAAATCACTTGACTCCTAACTTAAGGAAAATTATTAAATCTGATTACTGTTTAACAGAATTTAAACTTGGAAAAGGAGGCTGAAAGTTGATTCAGAGAGAATCTGGAAACTAATATGAGCAGGTAAGTCCCTGAGCAAGGACACCAATCATTTTTATTCTGGAAATGAGCGCCTCTCAGACAAGACAGAGGAAATCAGTAGATGATCCAGCTATATGCCCCACTTTGCCATAGGAAAATATAGGAGCTGGCTAAGAGCAATTGAAGAGAGTTAGTAAAAAGGCAGAAACTTCCCTCATTAACACCTGTCTTAATTAAGCCTCATTGGCACTGAAGAAACAAAGCTCAAACATCCATCAAGAGCACAACAGCCTAGTTTCTCTCAAAGGTAGAATTAGCCGAAAAGTCCCAGCAAGAGAACAAGCTGATGGAAAACGAAGCGGTAAAAGGCAGCTGAGGAGCAGGAGGAGAACCTCTGAGAGTCAGCTCGGAGAGCGCCTCCTTATTCGTATTGCCTCCCAGAGAGACTGTTCAGAAAGTGAGAGGTGCCCAAGGACACCAACAAGATCCAAAGGACTAGCAGGGGTGCCAGCTCAATCCCATTTGAACTGAACTTGAAGAAGCTTGAGCTCTATCCAATTAAGATAGGAGTTAGGAGAGAATGATTCCACTCCAATCTCCCTGCAACCCCTCAAACAAATACGTAAGAAATAAATAAATAATCGGGACTGTGGATGTGGAGATAAAACCAGGCAAGTTCTATTGTTTTGTTACCACCTGTATGTCTCTGTAGTGAATGAAATTAAATTTCTAGACATAAAGAAAAAAAGTAGGCCCTATGGAAGGAAATATTGACAAAGGAAAATGGAAAGAAAAGATCAAAGGCTACATTCCTTGTCTGGAAAAGACAAGAAGGATATATAGGTAGGTGGCTGTGATGGAAGTGGTCTACAGATTTAATGTACAGCAAGCTCCCAATGTTCTTTCACAAAGACATTCTAGGTTAAAGCGAAAAGGAAGGGCATTAGTCTGGTGTATGTGGCTATGTGTTGATAAGATTTGCATATGGAAAATATCCCCATAATCTGTAATACACATTAAATTAAGCTGTACTTTTGTAAACAATACAGAAGTCATTTTGTGATAGCTACAGATTTTCCATTTCCTTTATATGTTTGAGCTTTTGTCCGTAATAAAAGTTATAATATGACTTCAGTTCTGAAACATTTTCCCTTTTCATATCCATCTTGGGGCTGATAAAGGAAAGATAATGATGAAGAAGAGGGACAAGGTGACAAGTACGATAAGGTAATTATTAAATGAAAGCAAGAAGGAATATTGAGTGCATCACATAACAGTAGTCAATATTTCCATGGGCACTTTGTTTAGAAACAGCATGCCTCCTGCATGTACATTCTTTCATCAAATATTAATTGAGTACAAATTAAGTACAAACCACTAGACTACCAAACTGAACATATCTTTTTGAATCTTTATATATGTTTACTTCCTTGAGGTTTGAGAATTTCCACATTGCTCTTTATTTTACAGGCAATTCAATACATGCTTGCTAACACAAAATTGCAATGAAGAAAGAGGGCTAATATATTCAGATTTCCCTATCTATTAATCTAAGTTTCAAAAACTTCTGGAAGAAGCCATGGATCATTTAAGTCCATTTAGTTTTCCTCCTAAATTTGAATCTACTCCCCCACCCCATATAATACATGACTGATTTCTAAAATGAAATTGTGGCTATAAAAATCACTCAGGCATGGACATAGTTTGAGTCTCAAGTCTTGCTTCAAAAATCATAAACAGCTTTTGAATATCTTAAGAACTCAAGATAGTATATTAACACCAAATACATTAGTTGCCCTGGGATATAGAATTCAAGTTGGAAGCATCCTGAAATAGTGAACAGATTCAGTAAATTTAGTGGGTTACAGAACACAACAGTCATGCTATTTCAGTCAGTCTAGCTGGTGTGGTAAGTATTTACCTCTTGTGTTGTATTTTTCCTGTCTTACTTGCTAGCCCCTTCCTTCCTATCACTCCTAAATGTGAGCATTTTCCTCAAATTTGCATCCCAGGCCTCAATTCTTATTTTACCCTTATATACACATTAATTTAACCAACTCATAGAGCTGATCCTACTTTCTCTATGTTCTTCCAAATTTCAGATTTCCACTATGGTATCACAAGTCTCAGTTCATAGGTCAAGTTAACTACAAATTATTTTAAATTATCCTCTCTTTCTCAATCGATATACCTAGATAATCTCCTCCTTTTTTTCCTTCACTTTAATTCCTTATTTTCCATTTCATTTGCCACCACCCTAATTCAAGGGCTTTTTAGCTCATACCAAGACTGTCGAGAAAGCCTCTTCACAGCCTCTGCCTTTGGTCCTTTCCCTTCTTCAGTTCCTTTTACACAGATTAATGACCCTCATATATAATTTACTATTTTTAATATGCTCAAAAATGACTCTCTCGAAGACAGAACAAAAGTTTCATCCAGCATAGTTTAACAAATACTGAATGACAATGTGGAAAACATGAGTTTTTCTGTTTAAATCTCACTTGATTTTTAAACAATAGCATATTCTTTACTTCTCTGGGCACCATGTTCCTTATCTCTCTATATAAAAGCCTAGTATGCAAATTGTCCCCTCAGGAGTTGACCGGGAGACCAGGAGTTCGATCACTCGCTATGACGTGCACTGACCACCAGAGGGCAGCATGGAATGAAGGAAGGCCCCAGCCAGCAGCCGGAAGGCCCTAATCAGCCCTGATCGCAGCCAGGGCTAGGGACCCTACCCGTGCACAAATTTCATACACCGGGCCTCGACCAGTAGTCTAGTAGAATAAGTAGTTGGACCAAATAAGGAGTTTTAAAACATTTTATTTAATGTATTTGGACTGTTTTAGATTCTGAGGCTGTAAATATGCAAAACAAATATTTCTTAGAAAACAGTTGCTTATTCAAGAGTCTTACCAAGCACCCCTGAAAAGGAGTTCTTGAACCCTGAGGGAGCAGAGGGCAGACAGATGCAGAAATAGCTGTTGAAATGATGTTGCAACATGACCAAGACTTGAACAAAGGCATTTGCAGTGGGATTAGAGAGAAGACATGTATAGGAAATGTTTAGGCAATGTAATTAACTCATTTTGATGACCACTTGGAGATAACGGAGAAGAGTAATAAAGAGAATAAAAAGAAGATTCATTTATGGCATGAGTAACTAGCTAAACGAAGATTCTATTTAATTAAAAGGAGAAAATAAAAGAAATTGGGAAAGGGTAAGAATGGAGCTGCTTTATTTAAAATAGAAGGAGGTAAGTGCTTTTCTGGTAGTGTTCTCTCCCTTCTCACTGCTAGCACCACCCATGGCCCTTTCCACTGTACCCCAAGAGTCCAGACAACTCAGCATGAACTGCTAGAAAGGATAACTTCATTGTTTCCTTACACTTTTAAATTCTACCATCTGCTACCTAAGCATTGATCCTGTGTTTGATTTTTCTAATCTGGTCAAAGAGGTCAGCTTACTATTCCTTAAATACATCTTACATTGTTCCAACATCAGCCAGTTTCTCTATCTCCCCTCACATATCTCTTCTTATCCAAATCCTAGTCATCATTCAAAGGGCAGTAAATAGTCACAGTGTCTAAGCTTATACAGTATAGCAATTATCTATATTATACTCACAGCAATTAACACAAGATATACAGTTCATGTACCT
Source organism: Myotis brandtii (assembly GCF_000412655.1). Classification (NCBI taxonomy): domain Eukaryota; kingdom Metazoa; phylum Chordata; class Mammalia; order Chiroptera; family Vespertilionidae; genus Myotis; species Myotis brandtii. The sequence goes on from NW_005353967.1 coordinate 21,289,785, forward strand.
CTCTAAACAGATTATAAGGATCTAGAGGGAGAAATCTTTAAAATCTCCCATAGCCTCAATCAAATCAACTTGTACATAAATGGGTTCTCAAAAAAAAGAATAAAGAAATGATATAAAAATGACCCTAATTATGTCTACCAAAATCTCTTCCCTCATGATATCTTGCATAGAATTATATTTGTTAGTAGTTGGAACATTTTCTTCTTTAAAAATCCAGATATTTTAACAATATACCATAAGACATTTTATTTTTTTCTAATGTGTATAAATTACAGCTTTTATTCACTTGTTTAGAGACACAAGGTTTAACCTGATGTATCCAAAAGAGACTGACAAAAATTTTTAAAAATTTACTTTTATTATTGACAGTATTACAGATGCCTCCTTTTTCTCCCCCCTAATCCCCCCCCCTCCCACCTGCTCCCCAGGCCTTCACCTCACTATTGTCTGAGTCCATGGGTTATGCATATATGCATATAATTCTTTGGTTAATCTCTTCCCACACCCCCTTCTCTCTGAAATAAGTATAACATACATTTTTTAAACATATATTTTTATTAATTTCAGAAAGGGAGAGGGAGAGAGATATAGAAACATCAATGATGAGAGAGAATCATTGATTGGCTGCCTCCTGCACACCCCACACTGGGGATTGAGCCCACAACCTGGGCATGTGCCCTGACCAGGAATTGAACTGTGACCTCCTGGTTCATAGGTCAATGCTCAACCACTGAGCCATGCTGACCAAGCACATACATTTTAAAGTTAAGTTTTAGTTTGATAACAAAAAGCTGAAATTCAACTTTAACATATCTGTACTTTCTTTTTCAAGAGATTCTGAGACTTTCCTCGTAGAGAGTTCAAAGACTCAGAAGTTAGCAGCTGAGCTTTGGGAACTGATACTATCTATCATCTGCTATGGCTGGCTACAAATAATTCCTTGTATTACAGTTGTAGTTGTTTGTAGATTTAAACCCAAAAGCCAGGGGAAGATATCAGGCCAACTAACATGAAAAAAAACACAAACTTAATACTCAAAATAAATGCAATCAAACGTAGAGACATTTCACAAAGTCTGAAAACATATAACAGATTCTTATTAGTACAAAAGAATGTCACATATCCATTATTTGTGGGATAAATAACTATTATTTAAACTCCTAATATATAGTCTGTCAAGACACAGTACTTAGAATTGTGAGGCACTTATTTACTTTAAAAATAGGTATGGGCCCCTGACCTCAGTACCAATGCCCACCGAAACCAAAAAACACAACAATAATTAAAAATGTGGACTGGTGTTAAGTGAAACATAAGTTTTGCCAATATTTTTAGTTTCTTTACTTCAAATAAAAGGAAAAAGAAATAAAAACAAGACAGAGACTTTCACTTTTTGAAGCTGTTGAAAACACAATCATTTTCTTTCTTTATTTACTTTGATTCTTGAGTTGTAAGAGTTCTTTATATATTCTGGATACAAGTCCTTTACCAGCTACATGGTTTGCAAATATTTTCTCCCAATCCATAAGTGCTCTTGCTTTTATTCATTTATTTTTCTTTTCCATCACCATTTATCCCCCCTGTACCCTCTTCCAGCTCCATCCACCCCTCTCCCTGAGCACTAAAATGCAATCATTTTAAATGCGGTTGTATAATATATAAAAAGTAAACAAAGTGGCTATAGAAATATGACTTCAAATCTAAGGTATTTAGATATGTTTTCCTTTTAAAAATCTCCAGAATAACTTATTTTATATGACTTTTACATTTATGGATTTCATACCTCTAACAGAAATTACAAATGCATGCTATTTTTGAAAGTATATTTCTTGTTGTGTTTTTTTTTTTAATGCTCTGATGTTATGGGCATTATAATCATAGGTAGTGCAACATTAACATAAAAAATAGTAAGAAGTCTTTCCATATCCATCTTTTCACATTCACCAGAAATTCTATTTTAATAAAAATGAATACATCAGTGGGGGTAAAGAGGCTTAAGATGACATTCTTTTAAAATAAATATTTTGAAACAATATATTTTTCACATTGAAACAAACTATTAAAGTCATCCCTACTCTGTTTCTTTGTCTCTTTTCATTTATTTTTTTATAATTTTACAATGTCTACATAATGCTTATATTATGCTAAAAAGATTTTAAGTAAAGTAGAAATCTCCCACAATGCTTTACACTGTCCTTGATTCTCTCCCTTTATTCCCGTTGGCCACAGAATGACTGAAATAACATATTGCCCTACAGGAAATCTCAGGATCAATAGAAATAGGAAAAATAGCAGAGAGTCATTAGCAATACTTAGTTGCCACCCAGAAGCAATCCTAGCAAACCAATGGCATGCTGGGAGTAGAGACACGTGTACATCACAGAATACTAGTAAGTAGTGAATATATGTCAAACCAACAAATAAATATACAACTTACCATATGCTAGAAAGAATATAGGGAAGTTTGTAAGGTTTATATATGGCAAAGGAAACTTAGCTGGAAATGAAAACGAGAGTACTAATAATATGACAGATAAGAATAAGACAAAAAAATTAATCTCATGTACCTGTTGAGGTGAACAACAGCTTATATACTGACTGATAAACATTAATATATGCCTACAATAGTTTTTATCATCTTAATGAATTTTAAGTGTAACTTTACTTGTTCTTAGCCTATTAAGATCTCTAGATTACATGGATTGTTTAGGAGAATTATGGTGCAATTTTACACCATTCATCTATTTAAGCATTTACTGATGCCACTATATGCCAAAATCTAAATACACATCAAAAGGTATGTGTACTTACTCTCCATATCTATAAATTTTCACTGTTCTTACAATAAAATACTATATCTCTTTACATGTGTTTCTATTTGATATTTCAACGGTCTTGAGAAAGCTCTCTTTTGCTAGATGGTAAGCCCAGGAGGAAAGGGACTATATCTAGTTTGCTCACTGCTACATTCCCTAGTGCCATGCCTCCCTAGATATAAATCCTCTGCCATCTGCTTTGATTCACTTGTTTTGTCTTTACGAGTTGCTGTCTTATCTTAATTTGTTTTGAAATACAAAGTGAGTAAAGGTAGCATTAAATGACCTTTCCACAACTACATACAGTATTCAGTTATATTAAGATAAGAAATGCCAAATATTTATTAGATTATATTTTATTTAATCATTCATGTATGCAAATGTGTTTCCCAATGTGACTGGAACATCTCACATCAGGTACCATGTTGGGCACCAGGAATGAAAAAGACAAATAAAACAAAGCCTATTCCCTGAAGAAGCTCACAAATTATTAGGGAAAATATCTCATGACAAACATCTAATGCACAGGGACATTAAGGAGGGACACAAAGGATATTACGGGATTACAGCAAAGAATGCACCTAACTCTTTGCAGTCATTTCTAGAGAAGTATTTTCCGAAATAATATATGATTATCTGTAAAAAAATCTTCTTGAGGGGTGCATAAAAGCATTCTTCTCCTATTATTTTCTGTGTATATTATCACGTTTATATAGCATTTGTAAAAACTATCCCATTACAATAAACCTATAACCTAATCCTTTCTAAATGTTATAAACACTCTCTTTGGCAAGAATATAAAAATTAGCCACATGTTATCAACAATTATGATTCAAGCCTATCACTTTTTTTAAATATTTCAAAGATTTCAAACATTTCCAATTTCCCTGTCTACTGCATTCTCTTCATATTTATTGACCATCTATTATTTGACAAACCCCAGAAAAGAACAAATATAATTCTCTGCTCCCAAAGAGCTCACTATAATAATGTGATTTCATTACCATTACACTATAGTGATAATATATTTTGACTCTGTCATTGCTTTAGGGAATCTTCCATTCATATCAGAGATCTAAAATTATAATCACTGTACATGTTTTTCATTAAAAATTTGATAGCATATATTTATACTTTTCCTACATATTTTTAAATGAATGGAATAAAACTTAAATTGTCAAATAAAACAACTCTATGTTAAGCTGTAGCAGAAAAAAAAATCTAGTAAACATAATTTAACTCCACATAAAGGCAATGCCTAAGGTTTGAGAGTGAAATAAAAATACGACAATGGGAAGAAAAGCTAGTCCAATAAACTTTACATGTTAATAGGTATTATTTTTAATCACTTGAAATAATGGTTTACTTTTTAATTATAATAGATAGCAACAAATTTCTATCTTGGATGAACTTAGTTTACACTCAGGATAAAAATAATAGGGTAAAATAATTGTTCTATAGTAAAGTCTCTATATTCTCTTACAAAGTAAATTCTTAATTATTAAATCTTTTGCCAACATTTCTGATTTTACTCCCCTCTGGAAAATCAGCAAATAGACATACTTTACAGTATCGGTAATAACAGAGAAGAAACAAACACAGATTTGTTTGGAGATCATCCCTAGATTTTCTGCCATCAGTTCTCTAAGATGAACCACAACGATGCCTGGAAACACATTAAAAACCACTGTGCATATTCTTTTTCTAAAGTTAATCATCTTAACTGTGTTTTAAAACTCATTATCTTAAAATAAAAAACAAATCTAGAAAACCACACAAAATAAATGTATGGCACTGTGACATTTTATAAAACAAACACTTGGTTATTATAAAGTAACCACCATGGCAGCCAGGAAAAATAGAACCCTGCCAACCTTCTCAGAAGCCCTTTCTTTCCATGAGCCCCATCCCAATCTTAACCTCTTCCTACTTCCCAAGCAACCATTATCCTGACTTGTATAGTAATCATTTCCTTGTGTTTTTTATAGCGTTGTCATCCAAAACTGCATCCTTATCCACTGTTAACTGTTGATTTCTACATGCGCTATTATTTTACATTTAGCTCTGCATACAGTTGCTAAATACTATTTAAGTGAACATATTTTACAATATAAATGAAAGAAGATCAAAGTTTTACCCATCTTAAATGTTTTATCTTTTTTCTCATAATAAGTATGAACAAGATGATTTTTCAAGGAAAAGGATATTAACACTGCATCTGTAACTATTTGGCAAAACTTCTATAATAATAAAAGGGTCTATGCTAATTAGACCAGATGCCATTCCGGACATCCTTCCAGATGACCTTCCGGACCAAGCCAGGACTGCAAGGGAAGCCGGGGTCCCAGGTGCTAGAGGGAAGCCAGGGTCCTGGGTGCCAGAGGAAAGCCGGTGCTGGCAGCTGTGGGAAGGAAGGCCTACTCTTGCACGGATTTAGTGCATTGGGCCTCTAGTAAAATAATAAAGTAACAAAAATCCATTATAAAGAAGCAATGCTCAGAAAACAAATAAAAAAAATTTTTTTTCTAAAAACCAAAAGCCACAAATGTTTCTAGGATAATAATTATCCAAAAAAGGTTATTAAAATATAGAATGACTCAAAATTATATCTTTTCAATTTTTAGATATCTCTTTTAATATGTACACATACCATAAAAAGTCTTTCATGGGAAATGCTAAATGACTATGTGTAGAGAACATAGTGGTATGAAAACATATGACCACAATTTTAAATTTTATTTTACTAAGTATTTCATTTTCTATTTTCAGAAGAGAAATTGGAAGTCAATGAAAGGTAAATTTTAATCTGCTTTAAAGTAACTTTCGTAAATATAAAATTAATATTAACTATAAATATTTGGAAAACACAAAAATACTGGTTACATATCTACAGAAATAATACATAATGTCAATATCAAAAGATAATCCCTTTAACCGTTGAGCTTACTTTTTTATTAAAAGGATTATTCATCATTTACTTAATTATACCTCCACTATTTCTTCAAAAAACAATAGTTTATCTTTCATTATCCATTCAATCTTATAGATAAAGACTATAAAATAACAAGACTACTTTTTAAACATAGCATAATTTATACATGCAAGTATTTTTTTTTTTTACTTTAAAGATACAGCTAATGAAAAAAATATTTTTCAGTAGGCTTCCTTGAGAACTTCCTTGAAATTCATTTGGTATACATATTAATTACTATTAATAAATGTTTCCCAATGAACCCTAATACAGGAATATAATGTTCCAGAATTTTACCAAAATCTTATTGTGTTCCTATTTCTCCTTTTCTTCACTGGGTCCTCACACTTCTATATCTACATGTTAAAAATGAGTTATATTGGTAATTTTCAGAAATTGTCTATTACGAATTCAGAAAATCCAACTCATGGAAATTGCCATAAAAGTGTGCTACAGAAGACAAATGTATTTCTGAAAATCCAATTGTAATAAAAATTATGCAAGTCAAACTCTATTAAAAAAATTTTTTGGAGATGTATTACAAGTGAAAATAAATTGGCTTAAAAGTATAATAAAATGCTATCTAAGAATAAATTAAATCTTTTCAAATTAATATTTAAGATAAAATTATTAAAATCTGATAAAACATGTGTTAATGTTAATAATAAATTAAAGAACAAATACTGACCTTTTTTAAAACTACATATTTTTAGGACCAAATTACGTGATAAGAATTTGTTCTTCCTTTAAAATCTACTCTAATCATTCCTACTTCTGGTCAATGCTCATTTCAAAAACTTGAAATTCTGAAGTGGGTTTTTAAAGCTAATAAGTATGAATACTCTCTGAAATATTGAAAGTGCCTTATAAATGCAAAATGATTATGATAATGATGATGATGATGGCAATGACAACATCGGTGATGGTTTACATAATGCTTCTAAGAAAAAGATGCTAAATTAATTCTGTAGTCCCTATAAGATTTCCATGATGAACAGCAGGGTGCATCTTTCCATACAGTGGAATTTTGAAAGAGTACTGAGATAGTTCATTTCTTAAAATGTAGATCCACACCCTGGCTGGTGTTGCTCAGTGGTTGAGTGTCAACCTATGAATCAGGTCATGGTTCAATTCCAGGTCAGGGCACACGCCCCAGTTGCGGGTTCGATCCCCAGCAGGGGGCATGCAGGAGGCAGCTGATCAATGATTCTCTCTCATCATTGATGTTTCTATCTCTCTCTCCCTCTCCTTTCCTCTCTGAAATCAATAAAAAATATATATTTAAAAAAATATAGATCCACAAATATATGTCCTTTAGAGTAGAACACTCTTGGTCAAGGAATGGCGTGTGTCCTTTGCTTGATTTTTTTTCTTCTACTTAAAAAAATCCAGTCTGTAACTAGTAAAAATAATTCCATCCAGTTGTCAAAATTGGTGGGTATTTAAAAAACTTTTCGCACCACTGGCAGGCCAAATCTAAGCATGTCTTTCCTGGTGTAAGAGAGAGACGAGACCAAGTACCCTCCTCTAGCCTGGTTCCTTATACTCCTCCTGGTTGGCCCTCTACTTTACTTCTGCCATCAGCCAAGGGTAAAAAAGGAAAACAAGGTAGTTCAGATAGTGTGTCCTGGGCCCTGCTTATCTGCCTTTCTCTCCTTTTTCTTTATATGCAGTAGCATGTTTCACTCATTTTGTCCTAGAGAACTATGGTTTAATACACTGCAAGCTTAGTAAATACAATCCATATCTAATTAGGTAATCAGGAGCAGTCACACTTAAATCAGGTTAGTAAACGTTTCAAGTATTGGACAGTCCCTGCGAGGTGCCCAGGATTTTCACTTCTCTTAGGTCTGCCTACTCTTCGTTGTGCTACTTCTGGGGTTATAATTCTGCTGGCTATTTCTACTCTTCAGTCTAATGCTGAAGTATTTCCTTTGAAAGAACAAGGTCTTTTTCCCTTTTGAGGCCTGGTTCTGTTTTTTAAGGCTACTTACCCACTGATGCTTCCCTTCTACCAACTAAACTAGTATCCCCCTGGTTAAGTTTTAGATACTCACTATAAGGTATTTCCTCAGGCTGCAGCCCCCAACAACTTCCTCCAAACCAAGGAAACTGAGTTTCCTTAGTCCCCAACTCCATCTGTCCTTTTATGGTCAGTTCTATGAACACAGTTGTTTTCCCAGCCCCTTCACAATACTGTCTCTTCACTATTAAATGCGGTTTTCCCTCAAGAGAATCTTCCTTGTTTCTTCATCTCTCTCTCTCTCTTTTTTTTAAACCATTCTTCTCTCTGATACCATCAACTCTCTAAAATCACATCTGCAACCTGGCCGGTGTGGCTCAGTGGTTGAGTCTCAACCTATGAACCAAGAGATCAGTGGTTCGATTCCCGGTCAGGGCAGCTGATCAATGTTTCTGATGTTTCTCTCTCATCGATATTTCTATCTGTCTATCCCTCTACCTTCCTCTCTCTCTAAACAATATCAATAAAATAAAAATATTTTTAAAAAATCACATCTGCGATTTAGTTCTTCTAAAAATATTTTAATATACATCACCCAGCAAAGGATAGTCCACTGCCCTTGTTTAAGAATCTTTTATAAAAATCACATTTTCATTTTTGCACAGAATCTTTTGCTCTCTTATCTTGTATTTCCTTTAATTCACATAAATTTTACTTGTGGGACTGAATTCAGTGACAGGGATATTTAGCCTTATGGCTGCAATTACTCTTATTTTCGTGTTCTTGAGGAACTTCAAAGCTCTTATGATATGTAACGAAAATTAGCAAAAAGAGAAGACTATTTCTATATATATTTAAAATCTTATGTGCAATATCATTTACATAATTCTTATGACTTTGTGAAATAAATAATTACTTAATTCTTATAAATGTAAAATTTCACAAGTCAGTCATGCTTAAAGATAAGAAATACCCTTAATAGTGTGGAGTTAGGACTACTCTCTTACCTTGAGCTTCTTCAACAAGACTCAAAACCCATTTGTAATTTACTTTTTAAGTTATGAGCCTATTTTTCAAGAAAAAAACAACAACAACAATTTCTTAGGCACCACAAGAAAAGAACAGATGGCCCAATGCATTTTTCAAGAGCAACAGTTACAAAGAAAACCGACCAAGTATTAGTAAAATTATATATGAACTTACATAATCGTGGAAGGCTTTTGCTTCACTTGAATGTTCACATGTTTCCCGTCTTTCTGGAGCTGCACAGTAGAGATCCCAAAATACACTACAAAAGTAATTGTGGCAACATTAAGAAAATCACACCAAATAAGAGGTAACCATTCAAAAAATAGAAGACATCTTATTTTTATATAAAATGTGTTTTGTTCAGGAGAAATATTTCTTTCAAAGACTTAAATTCAGGCAAAAGTCTTCATGCAGTGATAGGGTATAATCTAGCCATTGTTCAGAAATGCTAATATGATTTTTCTAAAAGGATAAAATAAATTTTTGAAAATTTGAAAAAATCTTTCTTGTCTGTTTACATGGGAAACATGATTGAAACAATTATAATAATTTTCACAATTTTCCCATTAAAAACTAAAACAGTAAAAAATATCCTAATTTAATCATTAAAGGATAAAGTGATTCATTGATTTTTTTCCAAGATAATTTTGTTGTCCAACTCAAAAGCCAATACCCTCACCATTAAATCACATTGGTCAAACAAATATTTTTTTTTAAATGTCCTCTTGTTTTCCCTTGAAATTAATTACCAAAATAGGTTATATTAATTTTGAAAATTAAAAAAATCCATGCTGGTTTTTTTCCCCTCCTATTCAAGAATAATGAGAAAAAAGCAAGAGGAAACTGGTTGGGAAAAAATAATTATACTACTTACTCTGGTCATCCTTCCATCTATAAAATTAACTATGAGCATGAGCAAGGAATTCCAAAATCAGGAAAGCAAATGTCTAAAAGTATTAATGGTGATAAGCCAGCCCTGCTAATTACTAGCTCAAGTTGCTTAAACAGATTGGAAACATAATCTCCTCCTTTATAAAACGGAGTTGTTTAGAAAATTAAATTATATGACATAAGCACAGTAACTAACTCATAGTAAGCATATTATTAATAATATCAATGCTATACCAAAACTTATGGGATGCAGCAAACGCAATGCTAAGAGGAAAAAATAAAGCTGTAAATACTTACATTTAAAAGCAGAATGAATGATCTTAAATCAACAACATAACTTTAAAACTTAGGGAACTAGAAAGGAACAAATTAAACCCAAAGCTAACAGAAGGAAATAATAAAGATTAGAGTAGCGATAAATGAAATAGAGAATAGAAAAACAATAGAAAAAAATTATTGAAAACAAAAGTTAGTTCTTTAAAAAAATCAACAAACTTGACAAACCTTTAGCTAGATGGTCTAAGAAAAAAAAAAAGACTCGTCCTAGCTGGTTTGTCTCAGTGGATAGAGCGTGGGCCTGTGGACTGAAGGGTCCTGGGTTTGATTCCAGTCAAGGGCACATACTTCAGTTGCAACCTCGATCCCTGGTCAGGGTACATTTGGGAGACAACCAATTGATGTATCTCTCTGATATTGATATTTCTCTCTCTGTCTCTCCCTCTCCCTTCCACTCTTTCTAAAAATCAATGGAAAAATATACCTAGGTGAGGGGTAACCAAAAAAAAAAAAAATTTTAACATTCAAATTACTAAAGACTCTACCAAAAAACTGTTAGAACTAATAAAAAAATTCATTAAAGCTGAAAAATATAAAAATCAATGTAGAAAAACTGTTTAGTTTCTATACACTAACAACAAATTATCAGAAAGAGAAATTAAGAAACAGAATTGTATCAAAAACAATAAAATATCTAGGAATAAACTTAACCACAGAGGTGAACGCTGAAAACTATAAGACACTGATAAAAGAAATTGAAGAAAATACAAATGGAAAGATATTCCATGCCATGGATCAGAGGAATTAATGCTGTTAAGATGTTCATACTACCCAAAGCAATCTACATACAGATTCAATGCAATCCCTATAAAAATTCTAATGGCATTTTTCACAAAAAACAATGATTCTAAAATGTGTATGGAACCACAAAAGACTGAATAGCCAGAGCAATCTTGAGAAAGGAGAACAAAGCTGGAGGCATCACACTTCCTGATTTCAAACTTCAGTGGGGCCACGGAGTTTAATTCGTCCGTGACGGAGCTCGTAACTCAAATTATTCGTATGTCAAATCAATTTTACAAAGAAAACCGAGTGAGACACGTGATGCTGGGCTGATGTTGTGGCGTTCACTGTGACGTTCGCTGCGCCAACTAGCGGTGGGGTATCTGAAGCTGGCTTGTAACCCGAATTTTAGCTCGCAACTCAAAGCAAAAACTCGGCCGAGAGACGGCTCGTATCTCGAAAAACTCGTTAGTCGGGACACTGGTAAGTCAAGGCCCCACTGTATTTTACAAAGCTATATATAGTAAACAATAGACACTGAATTCTTTTCTCTACAACCTGAGATGTTGGTGCCTAAGATGGTTTTCAATTCCTCTAATCCTTACACCTATTAAGTTTGAAACCAAAATATTATCCTTGAATTTATCATCATGAACAATACTTTAGATTTACAGTCTCTATATTCTTAAGTAGAAACAAGTAAAAATCTGTATTTTACAAATGAAAAAGAGAACCAAACTTGAAAAATATAAAAGTATTTATTCTTGTATTATTAAAAATTTCCCCACAAAAATCAAAGGGAAGCACAGGATTCCCAAGTTGAGAATTCTCATCCAAAAACTGTTTTCCTTCTATCCTGAGGATGTGAGTGAAATGACTTAGCTATTTATCAGTATCTCCAGGGAACACAGGAAGCAAAATGGTTATCAGAGAAGTCTACAAGGGTGAATAAACATACCAGATGTGTTCCAGAAGATGGGATGCTAACATAATTATATAACCTATATGCCACTGGCCAGATTCAGGACTATCTGAAAATAAACACTGAAAGAAGTAAAAAAACCTTTGGGGAAAACATTTTTTTTTCCTGAGAAACAAGCCATGTTACTATAAATTCAAGTCTTAATAACTAAAGAAGTTATTTCTCTTTGGCCCAAAATTATATTATCAATGAATGAAGAAAATGATCCATTCCTAAGATTAAGGAGGGTTTTACATGATGTACATGTACCTGCTCATCACCTTAGAACTTCCACGTACATGTATTTGTCTTATTCCTTAGCACTACTTAATACTTTTTAAATGCAAGCATTAAATTTTGTCCCACTATCACAAAATTCTCAAAATACTTCTGGGTTAGTAATAAATTCATATTTTAAAGTATCAAAATAGCTTATATTAATAAGTATGTGCTAAATTCAAGCATCATATACTAAGTATTACATATTCAGCATTTAATCCACCTATTATTATTTCCATTTTATAGATGAGTAAACTGAGGCTTAGGAAGGCTAAATCACTTGCTGAAGGGTCACAGTTAGTGGCAGAGCTTTGTTTAAACTTTTTAATTCTTACATTATTTTGCCTCTCATGTGAATACGGTATTAAGAGTTCTTATTTCAAGATGCCTTATGCTGATTATGGGCAGGTTTATAAAGCTCTGGCAGTCTGAGCAGCATCAGTTCTCATGAAAATGTGGTAGGTACCTGTCCTAGATAAGACAGCAAGAACTCTGTTACCCTACCTTTGACCCTTGCACTCGAACTCATTTCCTGAGTATCCTATGGCAACCATCCCTTCATACTATCAGTAGCTGCCAGTGATCCATGGATGCCCCAGTATAGACTAGACTTAGAAGAGACAACTTTCCTGAGTCCCATTTATATCTACTGTCTGGAATTAGTCACTCATGATGCTCAAAAGGGAACTGTAATTGATTTCTTATTAATAATGGGCACTAAATTCTGTTCTGTGTTTAAGAAATAATATCTTTTGCAGAGACAAGCACTGGCTGAAGTTCTAATTCTGAATCTGACCCTGAGGAAATAGTTTTGTATCTTAGTTTCTTTATGTAAAAAGAGGGAAATATGTTATGCATTTTACAGGTTTTTATATAGATAGATACAAAGAAATGGTATATGCAAAAGTAATTTTATAGGTAGTACTAGAGGCCTGGTGCACAACATTCGTGCACTTGGGGGGGATGGGGGGTCCCTCAGCCCGGCCTGAGCCCTTTTGCAGTCTGGGAGCCCTTGGGGGATGTCTGACTGACGGCTTAAGCGGGCAGTCGGACATCCTTAGCACTGCTGCAGAGGCAGCAGTGGCTCCTGCCACCGCTGCTGCACCAGCCGTCAGCCCAGCTGTGGCTGAGCGGTGCTCCCCTGTGGGAGCAGACTGACCACCAGGGGGCAGCTCCTGCATTGAGTGTGTGACCAGTCATTCGGCAGTTCGAGCGATTTGCATATTACCCTTTTATTATATGGAATGGCTAACATTGAGTGTGTGACCGGTCATTCCGCAGTTCGATCGATTTGCATATTACCCTTTTATTATATGGAATGGCTAAGAAAAAAGTTTCTTATTAACTGGGTAAATTTTTCCTCAATTTCCTTTTTAATCCTTTGCATTTAGTGAAGATTCCATCAGTTTTTTTATACTGTCTTCTCCCCAGCACATTTTGCTCTGTATTCCACATTTCTTTCCCAGACACATTTTGCTTTTCCTCTATAGGCTGACCATCCTCTGTTCTTTGCTTTCTCTCTTGCTACCACTTTTTTATTCCCTTCTCGTCATGACTCTACCCCTTATATCCTAGCTGTCACCTACATTGTCTTATATTGCCTCTTAGTTTAACTTAATTCAAATAAATAATTAGCTATGTGATACCTATTACAAGCCACATATACAAGATGAGTAAGAACCAGCTGACAATTATAAATGTTACACCATCCCAGTGAGACAGCTGACTAATTTAAATGCGGTTGCTTTTATATGGGTATTTGGTTATTCTTAGCTAGTCCTGATGTCATCCACTAGATTCTGTAATCATTAAGAGTGCTGCCGAGGCCGGTTTGGCTCAGTGGATAGAGCGTCAGCCTGCGGACTGAAAGGTCCCAGGTTCGATTCCGGTCAAGGGCATGTACCTGGGTTGCGGGCACATCCCCAGTAGGAGATGTGCAGGAGGCAGCTGGTCGATGTTTCTCTCTCATCGATGTTTCTAACTCTCTATCTCTCTCTCCCTTCCTCTCTGTAAAAAATCAATAAAATATATTAAAAAAAAAAAGAGTGCTAACATACTGCAAGATGTGACCTCCTGTAGCCAGGTGAAAAGACTGAATTCTCATAATAATCTTAGTTATTAGTTTATTTTCTCTGCAATGTAATATATTTAATTTCAGGATATAGATACATTGGCCCAACGTTATTTCAAAAGGTGTTTTATATCTATAATTAAATGAGACACAATTTAAGCCAGTAAACCTTTAAAAACAAAGTTTCTGAAAGTGTATATTTTTAAGTTACATAAATTGGAAAGGGGAAGTTTCTTGGCATTTCTTTTTCAGAAATTCATTAAAGAGTTGGAAGCTTTTATTAACGTGTACAAACAAGAAGTAAGTTTTCAAAGGGGATTTGACCAAGGTAAAGGTAACGAACATGGGAGGCATGGGAAATAGTATAGCAATGGGCATTGTGCAAACTGAGAAAGAAAAAAAAACAGTGATAATGGAAATCACATCAGAAACAAGAAAAAACAGTCCCAGAAAGTGAAAACACACACTCTGTCCCTTCCTCCTCTCCAAAGCCTTTGCCTCTCCTCTCTCCTGTACTTTATTCTGCATTTTTGTGCATGTGTATTTCTCTGTACACATCTTCAACCTCTCCCCCTGTTCCCGCAATCTATATACACGCTCAAAGCTATTCTATTTTAAAATCTAAAGTGTTAGGTCATGTTCTATTGTTAATCCTAAAACAGCTACACATGCCACCACACACTTCAGCTACTCTCAGCAACTCTCGAAGTCGACAAGTGCATTACAGCAGCCTTCTTAATTTCACTTTCACCATTCCACTGAAACTACTCTCCCAAGACTGCCGCACTCACCTTACTTCCGATTCCAAAACATCTTTGGGTCTGTTTACTTACACTAACTGCAGAATTTAATCTTTCCTTCTAATGCCTTTCCTGGTTCCCATACATTTTTCTCTCCTGATTACCCTCCTTCCTCTCCAATTATTTTCCTTTGAGGATCCTCTTCATCCATCCACACTAAAATGTTGACTTTACCCAGGGTTCCAACCCCAGACCCTACTCTTATGTTTTACATTGGGCCGTTTCAGTATGGTCACTGTTGATCATTCTCAAGCCATTAGGGACCTGTCTCAGAGCCACAGACCCAGATCTCTGACTTTGTATAGGGCATCTCGATCGGAATTTCTCACAGGAACCTCAAAATTTAGCCTCTCCCAGTTAAACCGTGGTCTTTTCTAAACCCTGTTCCTCTCTCTATATTCCGCATTCAGTCAATGGCATCACTGTTCATTCCACCATCCAAATCTAGAACCTGAGAACCTCCTCCTTCACCTCTAACTATTGCACTCAGCGTTCACTATCTGGGATCCATCACCTAATCACCTCTCAACTGGACAATTGCCTGTAAACTAGAGTCTATCTCTGTTCTCAACCCTCCTAATCCATCTCTATGTTGATGCCAATTGAGTGTCTAAAAGTGCAAATCTAATCATGTTATGTACCTTGTTTAAAATATTTGAGCTTTATTCCAAAACCCTTGATGTACTCCTGGACTTTGTAATCTTACTCATGCCTTTGTCTCTAGCCTTATATTCTATCACTTCATAGTAGTGTACCTACAATTCAACTGGTCCAAGCTACCTGTCATTCCTTGAATGCATGATCATCCCTTTCAAGACTTCATACTAACTATTCCTCTGCCAAAATACCCTTCCTTCACCAGCTTTCAGCTCAACTCAGATCCACTTTCTCTGTTCAGGCTTTTCTAGTTCTCCTTAGCTAACATGGGTATTCCTCCTGCACTGCTATTATAAGCAGCACATATCTCACTTACAATGCTATTGATTGTATTTCAGAGCTGCACCTCCTGATAGCTAAGACCAAAAAAGCTAAAGTCTGACAGAAGCAAAAAGCCGGAGGATTCAGTGAGTTACTATCAACCATCTATAGTATGAGAATAGGTTAAATTCATGAGAAAGGGAGTAAAAGGGAAATTGGTGCAAAAATAGAATTAATCCTATAATGAAAAACCTCACTTTGTTAGCCCACTAATCCAATAGGGGCAGACTTCTAAATGGTTTCACATGCCACTTTGTAGACCTCGTTGGAAACATTCAAAAGGCAAGGGTGTCAACAGGTGAAGAGACTCAATTACATTCAACAAACAGTTAAGTATTTACAGTCTAGATTTAGGAATTATAAATACATATTATATAAAATGAAAAGTGGACTTTTTTAATATTATATATTACAAGACATTGGTCTCATGACCCACGAAAGCAGCACAATGATAGTGCTTAACTGCAATGAACCGTTGTTCCAAATACAGGAACAGCTCTGAACCAAAGGACTGCACCTGTTCCTGCCACACACATGTGAGACAAACAAGGGAAACCCACAACCACAACTGACCAAGTGCGGTTCCATTCACTACGGAACTTCTAGTAAGGCATGTTTTCAGGAGAGAGATTAAAAAGATGATGGCATTTAATAACGTACCAAGGAAACCATGTGCAAAGCACTAGAAGAGATCTCTAGTTTCTTCTTTTAAATACGCTGCTGAGAGATGAGCATAGAAGATACTGAACAGGAAATGCTTCTAATTGAAGAAATGAAAAAAAAAAGCCTAGCTAGTTCATGCAAATACCTGCAGTACCTACTGATTGCTGTTGCAGAAAAGTCATATCTAAGTAAACAGATGCTGCAATGAAATTTTTAAGTTCTGGTATCAACTGGGCCTTCAATACAGCCTGACAATTTTTGTGTGTGTTCCTGGTCAGTTCTTTATCTCTGAGTCTACATAGAATTATCTTCAATTTTTTTTTACTACCCTTCCCTCTCCTCAAAATTCACCATCACCACCACCACCATCAGTATCTTCAGGTTTAAATGAGGTCATGAGGATGGGGCCCTCATGATGGAATTAGAGCCATTATTAAAAGAGATACCAGATAGCTAGATAGGTAGCACCAACGTGTTCCCCATCCCCCTCTACAGTACATGAGAACAGGTAAGAAGGCAGCCATCTACAAGCCAGGAAGAGATTTCTCACCAGAAACAGACCATACTAGCAACTTGATCTTGGACTTCTAGCCTCCAGGATTGTGAGAAAATAAATTTCAGTTGTTTAAGCCCTCCAGTTTATGGTATTTTATTATGGCAGCCAAAGCTGACTAATGCAGAATCATACTTACAGTTGGAGATTCCACATACTGGTCCCAATTCCAGCTTGATTCAATAGTAGTATCTTTAAGTTAAGTAACACTAATGCTGGTTTTGAGTTTGGTGTGTTTTTTTAGATGCTATCTTTCAGAAATAATTATAAAAAATGAAAAAGAATAAAAGAGAAGCATGGAATCCTAAACAGCTATAGTGTAGGCATTCTGAAATGTATCATCAATCTGGTAAAAATGAAATAAAGATACTTACCACCACCAAGAATGTAAGAATCCTGGTGGCTCCCCCAACGTGATGTTTTTTTCCCATCTTATCTAAAATGAATAAAAAAGATATTAAATGCTTTTCAACTAACACTTTCCCCACACCTATTACAAAGCAGGATTTTTCCATTTAAAATATTAAGGTAATATATAAGATTTTAATCATGTTCATATTATTCTTTACTCAAGTTTTACAAGTACTCATTTTATGTAATAATTTGTTGACTGCATAGTCTGTGAAAGAAGATGCCACCATTATTTTCCTGAATTTGCACCCCACTGTGCCAGAATTCCAGAAGGTATTTCAGGATCTTAAGGTACTTCAGCATGTTAAGGCACATCAAAACCAAAGTAACTACCAATATGAATATCAGTTATCACCACTAGCCCAGAAATTTGCAAGAGACTGGGTTTAATATGTACAGACTCTAAATTATGCCTTAAGGATTGAATTTTTGAGTAAGAAGGCATATGGCTTCCGCAAAATAAGGGTTTTTACAAAAATGCTGATATTAACTTTCCAATTGCTTATACTCAGGTGAGTTGAAATCCACTATAATATAAATTTAAAACTATGGCAATATGCCCCCAAAATTAAAAGTCCTAAATATTGTTTTCAAATTAAATTTAGAAATTGGAAAGCAGGGCGGGTATTTATACAGTGGCTTTTCTAAGCATTGGATATCAGTAAACACAAAAGGTAAAAATCTTTGCATTCAGAGAGTTTACACTTCAGTGAAGAAGACAGACCATAAACAAAGAACCCCTCCCCCCAAAAAAGATTGTACTTATATTAGAAGTAGAAGGTGACAAATGTTACGAAAGAAAACAAAGCAGTGAAGGGAGGATAAAGAGAGCAGGAAAACAGTAAAGAAGTGACTTATAATTTTAATAAAGTTGATCCAAACTCAAACACAGTCTTATGTATTTGCCTTAGTTTTTTAGTTTAAATAAACTAAAAATTATTTAACAACACCCCAATTAACAAAATATGTCCATAGGCCCTTAACATTACTAGGAAGTAAACAACTATAATTATACATTTAAGGATTCCTTTCTACCACCTACTATGGAAGATATTAGGGCTTCTTATCCCAAAGGGATTTTTTTTAAAGTTTTAGGATAGGAACTCAGAAGGGGGGCCTAAATGTAAAAAAAGGGGGGGCTAGTGGGGGTGGAGAAGGAAAAGAACTCTAAGGAAGAGATGGAAAGACTTAAAAGCAATTAAAATAACTGAAACTGGCTGCATGTGGGGGTGAAGAAGGAAAAGAACTCTAAGGAAGAGATGGAAAAACTTAAAAGCAATTAAAATAACTGAAACTGGCTGCATTTTTTAGAGTTCTTAGAATGCAAAATGTAAACCGTGGGAACCTTAGAGTAGACAAATAATTTCCTCTCAAATACACAAAGAGAAAATTTCTAAAGATCAGAAAATTATACATGTGATAGCCATTTTTTAAAAAGAGCTAAAAGGAGGAATTCTAGGAATTCATGAACTTGAGTTTATAAAGACTAAATAAGAATAATGAATCAGAACATTATATAAATGTAAGCCAAATCCTTTCATTCTCCTAAGTAGTAACAAATATTTTTATATTTATGCTACTTTTTATCTGATAATTTCCACTGATCCATAATACATCTCCTTGGCTCATGAAAAAATAAGAAATAGTACTTAATGAGTCTTATGAGGAGCACAACTCTTACGGACTACTAAAGTTGTAACTGAATCAAAAGCCTGTATCTCATCTTTCACTTTTTTCTCTAACCATTGTTGCACTAGTTGGTGTCTTCTTGAAAAGGTATAATAATGGACCTTACAGATGCGCCCCAGACACACTAATAGTCCTAATTCCTCGAATCGTCCTAATCACATAAAAAACAAGTTTTTCAAAGTAGCGTCTTTACATTTCATCTCAGTTCATCTTGACTTTACATATTATGACTGTTAAAGTAGACGGTACTATCCTCAGTAATAAGGAGAATGTGAGGTGACTTATGGAAGAGTTAAGGTGGCATGACTAGGTCCCATTGCCACACTGTGCTGGAGGTGGACTTAGATTCAGTCTGAGCCCCACTACAACACATCTCCCTCCTGCACTTACACAATGCCCACAGTCACTCACCAGCTTCTTCAGGACATAAAGTACTCTAGGAAAATACCTATCTGGTTTAGGTTTGATATGGTCTTTATCAGAGAAAGTCTAAAGGGAATGCATTTGTATTTTAAACAGTATTACATCTTACTATTCCTCAGAGAAACTCAAAATGCTTTACATACATCATGTTTTCATCCTCATAATATCCTTTACTATAGAGTGAGTGAAGTTCATCTTTCTCACTTTGAATTGCAAAGCTGTGGCAGAAGCAGCTAAAACTTCGGTCCATCATATTAAATTTAATATAGAAGCTATCCTTTTATAGTTAATGAATAAACAATAAATGCTTTAGGTATTTCCAAAGGAGAGGATTCTACATAGGAATATGTTTCTATAGTGAATGGGTTTTGTTTGTTTTTGTTTGTTTGTTTTTGGTCTCTAAACTAATTAATACTCTAGGTATTACTTATTTAGGGAAAGCATGAAATCATAGACAGGAACACAGAACCCTTATCTATAGAAAACCAAGGCACATTCATTGAGTGAGCACTGTTAGAAAAAACCAAACCTGAAAAATATTCACCAACAGTGAATATAAATAAATTTTGATACTTACATACTATACAACAGTGTGCAATCATTAAAAAGAATAAAATATATCTACATAGAAAAAGGATTCTGCTATATTGGTTTTTAAGTTGGAAGTTTGAAAGGTTGGAGAAAAATATACATAGTAAAAAAACTTTTCTGTTTTTTAAAAAAGTGTGCATATATATGAGTGCATTGGGTGTATTCAAATTAAAGAAATCATACCAAACTTACAACTACAATTTCTAGAAAAGAATAAAGAAGGACTTTCACTTTAAAATCATATTCACCTATATAGTTTAATTTTTTTTAGCTAAGATGCATTAATGTGGATGGGGTTGAGGAATGGACAGAAAATACCTCTAAATATCAATAGTCATTGTAGAAGCAATTCTGCTATTTATGAAGAGGCATTGTCTGTTGTACTGAGTTTCATGGGCCTCAGGCTTATTTAAGCATTTGAGTGGCAGCTATCAATTTCTCTCAAATCCCAGCCTCAAAGTATCCTAGGGCTTTTTCTTTTCTTTTCTTTCTTTCTTTTTTTTTTCTATTTAATCATCCACTTGTCTTCCTTCCATATTTGCCCAGCTAAAAGCTGTATTCTCCTGTAACTTGCAGGTAAATCTCTAAGCCCATTCCCACTGCCATATTCTGATTTGAAGGTCTCATCTCTGATTAAGCTATGTCTGTATCATATAAGCTAGTCTTTTTAACATTTCTATATAAATGCAAAACCAAACACTGAATCATATGGGCAGAGATAAGACATGCAATGTGCTTTATAAATAATAATTACAAATTACAAATGTATATACTATCTGATATAGCAATTCTTTTTCTAGTAATTAGTCCTATATAGTATATGGTCATTTGTGTAAATACACACACACACACACACACACACACACACACACACACCATTGGTAATTACAAAAGACTGGAAATAACCTAAATGTCCATAAGTAGAGGGCTGGTGAAATACATCATGGCACATTTCATAGAATAATACCCTATAATCATAAAAAGACAATTATGAAGTTTCACAAACCAACATAAAATGACTAAAATCAAACAAGTGAAACAAAAATCAAAGCACAGAACAGTTTTGAAATAAACAAACATTTGTGTAAACAAAGAAAAAATGATAACATACAGGTGCACACACATGAGCATATACGCACACATCTCCTTAACTTTTTATCCTTGTTTGCTTCCAGCAAGGAACACTGGTCATTTACCTATTACCTCTCAGCCCCACACCCGCCCTTCTCTGCTCCATTCTACACTGGTGCTGGGATTCTGAAAATTACATTTCCTGGGCTTCTTGCCAGCTGGTTTCCTGTTAGGTTCTGCCATCAGGAGACACTTGCAGGGGATCAAAAGGCAGGAGGAAGAAGAGACGCTTCCTGCCCCTGGCTCCCCAAATGAAGCAGTTGCTGGCTGTGGCAGCAGCGCAGCAGGGTGGGCACTTCTGGAGGCCAGCAGCACCTTTCCGGAGGTTCTGCTCTTGTCAATCTGGGACCTCTTAGGATGATCTAGACCCCTTCCAACAGCATCGCCAACAGCACAGCAGCAAGTTTGAAACACACAGGACCCAAATTCTCAGAGTATTCCTAAGTCCTTTCATATTTTTGAGAATAAAAAAATTAATAGTCTAAGAGGATAAAGCTAGTTCCTGTGCTAAGAGCCTGTATACCTATGTATACATTTGTTCCTAGACAAAATTCCTGAGACTTCTAATTTAGATATAACCTGCTGTTCCCACCAATTTTCTAAAAACTTTCATGTGCAGAAGTATGGGTGCATCTATACACTAAACTAAATGTAAAAAAAAAATTAAATTTTTGCATTTTAATTCAAAAAATTAAAATAAATAGATATATAACAGGAAGAAAACTCTGTCTCTACTCTGAAGCAAGTAGTCCAAAACTGTGCTGTTTAACATGGTACTCAGTGACCACGATGTGGCTTTTTAAATTTAAAATTAAGTTAATTGACTATTCCTCAATTGCAGGGGCCACTTTTCAAATGCTCAATAGTCACATGTGACTAGTAGAAAACTTACTAGACAGCACAGATTAGAGATCATTTCCATAATCATATAAATTTGTATTATTGAGTAGTGCTCTTTTACTTTAGAAGGAAGTAAAAGTCCTCTTAAAGAGAAGTACATTTTATTGGAAAAGCTCCTTGATAAATTCTTTCAATTTTTGTTTTTATTTTTTGGCCCAGAGAGGCAGAAGCCCCCTAGGAATGGTTTGAAAGTAGAGAACAAATACTTAATATTCTACATAATAAAATAACAAGAATGTAGACTGCTAATTGTCTCTCAGGAAGAAGTTGGGGGGTTGGGAGAGGATTAAAGAAAGGAGAAAATGGGAGAGGTTTTGAAGAGCCAACAAGATGGAAGGCAAACAGAGCCCTCAGGCAAACAGTTAGGAAACCAAAGAACTTAAGGATAATTATGTCTAATATTTTAGTTAATGTTGCTGTCTATACTGTACAATGCTTAATATTCAATTTCTTCCAACCTTCCGTAAGAATCTTTCATACATAAGAGCAATGAGTTAGTGGAGCTTTGAGGCTGTAAGGAAATAGAAAACTTCAGGCAAAGAAAAGTTATCAGCCATAAGAAAGAGAGGCAGTGGGGAAGTAATACTTAGTAGGAGCAAGAAATTATAGCAAGAGAACCCAAAGCCCCTCCCCCTGGGCAAGGCCCCAAAACATTAGAGAGGGGTTGAGACAACCCATAATAGTAGGGATTAGAGCTGGAGCCATGCTGATAGAAGAGGTAACCCCAGAAGGTAGGAGGAATGTGGGCTGTCCAAACGACAGACACTTGGACCACACACAAAAAACTACACTAGGTAGAAAAGAATTGGCCAAGAATTTAAAAAATAACACCGTGCAAACTTAGTACATGCTAGCCCTTCTAAGCACTTTATATGTACTAACTCATTAAACCTTGGCACAACTTTAAACTGTTATTACAATGATCTTTTTTTAAAATATATTTTTATTGATTTCAGAGAGGAAGGGAGAGGGAGAGAGAGATAGAAACATCAATGATGAGAGAGAATCATCGATCAGCTGCCTCTTGTACTCCCCACACTGGGACTGAGCCCACAATCTGGGCATATGCCCAGACCAGGAATTGAACCATGACCTCCTGGTTCATAGGTGGACGCTCAACCACTGACCCATACTGGCTGGGCTCAAAGTCTTCTATTTAATAATTTAATAAGATAAAGACACACTAAAGTTCTGTTTTGATTTGAATTAACTTTGAAATCAATGTTTTATTACACTGAATGTATTCCTTCTATGGTAAAACAATTGACTTCTTATATGCTGTGAGCAAACTTCTTAAATTTCTTAATTGCAAAGAGGCCCTAATAGCTCATATATACTAATTAATTAGATACAAGATTGCAGGGCTATGTGTGTTTGTTTGCTTGTGCGTTTGTTTGGAGAACAAGTGAATCTCAAGAAGACTGTACCTCAGATGGGACACTCTGAAGGGGTTGCCTGTTGTGTCCCTGATCTGGTGGGGACAAATTGTGAGATCACTAGAGACAACATGATTTTGAGCAGCACTGTCCCACAGAAATATAAACATGAGCCACAAATGAGAGCTGTATATGTAATTTTAAATTTTCTACTAACCATAATAAATAAGAAAAAAGGGTAAAATAAACTTTAATAACAAATTTTTTATTTTACCCGATATATCCAAAATATTACCATTTCAATGTATGATCAAAATTTTTAAATTACTGATATTTTATTTTCTTTTGTTCACACTTATAGCACTTCTTAATTGGATTAGTCCTATTTCAAGAGCTCAAAAAGGCATATATGGCTAGTGGCTACCATACTAGACAATGCAGACACCAGGGGAAACCAGAAGCTTTGACACTGACATAGACCTAGGTTTGAATTCTAGTTCCACAACACACTGAGCTGTGTGACCATGAGCCAGTTACATAAACGCTCTGGTCCCTGTTCTCATTAGTAAAACAGGAATCATATCATTTACTTTGCAAATTTCATATAAGAATCAGAGATAATATATGTAAAGTGCCTTGCACATAAAAAAAACACACCACACACACACAAAAAAAAACTAAATAAAATCTTCCTCAATCTCATCATTATATAAATTGAAAAGGAAAAGTACCATTGCAAGAAAACTCAAATTCAATGTTTAAAAAAAGTGGAGGAAAATAGAAAGAGAAACAAGAACTTGAAATAATATTATCAACTGTTTTCTAACTGAAATCTAGCCATCAATCCACTATTATCCATACAAAATTAAAACAAACAAAAAACATATTTTTCAAAATTGTGAATAATGCCAAAATAAAATATTACTAGAACTAGAGACATGGTGTTGTTTGCCTTTTTTTTTAAAGCAAATTTGCTTTCTTGATTATTTTTGCCAAGGCAAATATTAGTTTCAATTTCTAAGGCAGAAAATGGCTGGATAATTGAATAGGTATGAAAATGGCATTTGGGGATACTAAAACTTTTTACAAATAACCTACAAAGACTACATTATCCATACTGATAACTGCGCACTCATTATATAATATATAAGGATTAATTTCTTTCAAATAATTGTTACAGTGTATTTTTCACTTGTTTACATAAGATATCAAAATACAGTGCAGAAAACACACAAAACATACCTCTGATAAAAATGTTTGGGCCGATTTCTGAGCTCCTACATGGAGCAGATATTCATATACGTAGAGTGCTAACCTGGAAAATGAATAAAATATTTATTGAGAAGAGGAGTATTTAAAATTAATTCCTTAAATAATTACACACCTTCATATTACAAAAATATTTTACACACTTAATAGTGACACAAATCTTCCCATATCCTTTCCATGGGAGTTTAGATATTATATGTTCAAAAAGAACTTAAACTAATTAAAGTAGCAAACAAAGAAAAATACAAATACATCCTTTCTTGGCAAGAAATGACTAAATATAAATTGTGTCTTGTAACATCTCACCATAACCTCATCCCCTTTCTTATACCTTATATAATTAATAATTTATAACCAAACATTAATAATCATTATAACTTATTTTAAGATACAATTATAATCTTTCATTAGTAAAATAAATGAATTAATTCATTGGACCTTTCCAACAACTTTATGTCCTTCCATTTTTTTGGGGGGGTGAGTGTAATGTAAACTTCAGCTGTTTGCACATCCATATGCCAAAACAGGTGTTGAATGTCCATTTTAATGCCTGTTCTGCAACCTCTATTCTTTAGTTTTGATTTTTAAACCAGCAATATTTTACTTTATAAGCCATTCAAATTAACAGTAAACCACAGTATTAAGTAAACTTTAAAGATATCAGATCATATTAAGCATTTGGATGCTTATAGTTTAAAAGTTAACTCAAAATTACATATAAATTTATCACTCAAGTACAGAATATTAAGTATGCAGTATATATAGTACTCTCATTATCTTGTGGATTCAGAATTTTTAAGCTACACCATGTGGCTCAATTTCAGTTGAGCTGTTAACAAAATATTATTCATAAACCCAAATTAGTCCGAGGCAGTATTTTTAATGATATTTTGGACCAGTGCCCAGATAGCTCACAACAGTTCAGTCTCTGCTACACTGTATTTACCAATATTGAGCCAGGTTTGCAGTAAATAAAACAATGTAACAATGACCACAATTCTGTATAGCAACACCACTTCTCTTGCCAAGTGAATTTTTGATTGTTAAAGATTGATAGCACATGCAGAAATGAATATTTTCTTCATTATCATACAAACATATCATGTATTTGTCATAAAAAGAGAAAACCTGTACAAATCTAGTTGCTCTGTCCATTGATTCTTTCCCCATTCCAAAACTACCAAACACTCAAAATGAGAACTATTCTGAGAATTATACTACGCAGCATAGGAGAGTAGACATCTGTTGAAGTTACTCGTAGATGAAAAGCATGTTATTGACAGTGGACATGTATCTCATTTAGAAACATCTCCTAACTTCAAGTTGAATTTCACTTCCTAGATCTCAACTCTTTCTCTCCCCTAACACATGTGAGGACTACATCATGCTCCTTCTGGCAGCGGTATCTCCCTGTGGAGGTGTGGCTCATCCCCAGAGTATTTCACATGGGGTACAAAAATTAGAATATTCCTGTAGTTTCAAACAAACGAACAAACAAATCCTAGTGGTGCTTCTCAAGCACACATATCCCACACATCCTGTCCCTCCATTAACCACTCCCAACCATATCACAGGAGTCACTGACCATGATGGCAAATTTCATCTCAAAAAGCATATTATTTTGGATTTTTTCACCCATAGAGGCTGTGAAGCCTCATAATTGCCTACCAGTGTCAGCATCACCCTACTGCCTACCTAAGAAAAAACAGAGCCTCAGGTGATTCCTTGTGGCTTGTAAAATCTTGGACCTAGAGCCAAACCAGTGGTGCAGGCTAGACCAGATTTCCAGGCCTGCCTCAAAGTCTGAACAACAAGGATGCTCCCCCAAGCTTGGAGAAGTTGGAAGTTGGATCCAGCCTGCAACCCATGCATGTGCCCTTGACCAGAATTGAACCTGGGACCCTTCAGTCCACAGGCTGATGCTCTATCCACTGAGCCAAACCAGCCAGGGCCATTAGTAACTTCTTTAAAAAAGTTAATGGCTCTGGCCTAGTAGCTCAGTGGATTAGAGTATTCTTCTAATACGCCAACATTTCAGGTTCCACCCCCCCTCAGGATACATACAAGAACCAACCAATATGCCCAGCTAGCGTGGCTCAGTGGTTAAGCATTGACCTATGAACCAGGAGGTCACAGTTCAATTCCCAGTCAGGGCACATCCCCAGGTTGTGGGTTTGATCCCCAGTATGGGGTGTGCAGGAGGCAGTCAATCAATGATTCTCTCTCATCATTGACATTTCTATCTCTCTTTCCCTCTTCCTTCCTCTCTGAAATCAATAAAAATATATTTTAAAAAAGAAAGAAAAAGGATTCAAATAAATATAAAGCCCACCAACTAATGGATCCCCATTTGTAATTTAAAATTCTATTTGTTAATTCACTATATGTGCAAAAGTGCAGGGAAGACAGGGTAAGATAACTTCAAAACCTGCTCTCCCTAATTTCTCTTGAAATTAAACTACTCTAATGCACCTTATCTCTCTTGTTTATTTCTGTATCTACAGCACCTAAAATAGTAAGTACCCAATACATATTTTTTAATAAATGAATGACTCTCTGAGATCAGGCATAAAGCACTTATAAATCCTTTGGTGTCGTCCAATCAAGCATTGAAAGGAAAAGCATAAGATATTCCCTTTAGATAATCTATTTAAGCATTAGCATCCTCTCAGTATTCTTAAGATTCAGCATCTCACAAAAAAAACTATATTGTTTAACATGCATACTACCAAAACAATTCCTTCACACTGATTCTTAATCCCTATATATAAAGGGTGATTAAAAAAAAATAACCTAGTCCATTTAGTTGCGGGTGATATATTTTTGTTGTTTTAGTTATTTTTAACAAAACAAGTTCTCAAAAGATACTAACTAACCTTATTTTCACTTTTTTATTTCCTTGCAAGGTGAGTGAATATACAATAAAAAGATGGTAGAGGGCTAGAAGAGGGGTCTTTTAAAAACTCTGTATAGCTGTTGCAATTTAGCACTGGTGATTCGCATGTATCCAAAATCCTGCATCCAAAATCCATCCCCCCATCTTCTGTCCTTAAATCCCAATGTCAGTGACCAGAGAAGCCTCAGGTCTATAAGAGTCCTGTTGGAACTAAAAAAAATACCTCTTTTATTCCTGAACCACTCACTGTATAATTCCAGTGCTGCCCAACGACACACGTCAGTGTCCAAATGCGACTCCTCAGCTATAAAATGCCAATAGTTTGCTGGATCACAGCTAGCTAACAAGGAGCAAAGAACACTTGGCAGCCACCAAGAGGCTGCTCCGGGACTAGAAGTAGTTATTAGTAGTGAAACTAGATCAGCCTGATCAAATTTTCAACAGAGCACACAACCTGGTGCTAAGGAGGTGTGAAAATTAGAAATCTGTTTCTAACATTGTCTTCTTAAAGTTCTTTGTCATGAACAGTGAAGTTAAAAACCAAATTAACAGTATAAAAATGTGTCTGTGCAACCATGAAATAATACTAATACCCAGCCTTTGTTTTAAACACACTTAAAACATTCATTTTTTGTATAGTCTCAACATCAGTTTTAGAGAAATAGATACCTGAAAAGTATACGGGATAGTGTACTAGATACTAAACTGTTAAATGTTCGAGGGCAGCGATAATTGCATCAGATAAGACAGGGATAAGAAGAAAATCTTTTTAACAATTAAATGAATAGCAGGTCATAAAAAATACTACTTGGCTGGTGTTTCATTGAGATCCTTATTATAGACTAGAGGCTCGGTGCATGAAATTCGTTCAAGGAGCTGGGCCCTCGCAGCCCCGGCTTCAACCAGAGGTAGTCTAGTCTAATTAGCATATTATGCTTTTATTATTATAGATAAGTTATGCTAGGAGTATAAATTTGGAATGAAATGATTTAGTGTGCTTAGAAAAGGAAACATTTGCCTTCTGCAGTTCACAATTAAAATGACTACAATCAATTTTGGGGAATTAAAAAGGGCTAAAATATAAAAGTGAGAATGAATAAAAAACTAATTCATCAACAGTTGGTAGAATTTGGGTTATTCACAGAATTAGTAAAATTTTCCATCCAATCTCTTAGCAAAGCTACAGGTACTAGAAATATAGTACTGGCTATACTTGACAAAGCTACTTACTCCACTTCAATCACCTTGAACACTATACTTTATACTCAGGCTTCTATTTGCCTATGAAATTGACATATACAATTTAAGTCATGCATTATTATTCAGCCTTAAAAGGAAGTGCTATCTACCCATGAAAAGACATGGAGGATCCTTAAGTGAATATTGCTAAGGGAAAGACTGTATGATTCTACTACACGACATTCTGGAAATGACAAAACTATGTAGACAGGAAAGGATCAGTGGTTGCCAGGAGTGAGGGACAGTTTGGGAAGAATGAATGGGTGGAGCACAGAGGGTGTTAGGGCAGTAAAAGTACTCTGTATGATACTACAATGATAAATACATGCCATTATACATTTATCTAAACCCATAGAATGTACAGCAGAAGAGTGAACACTAATGTAAGCAACAGACTTTGAGTGAAAACAATGTGAAAATGTAGGTTCATTAATTTGTAATAAATATACCACTCTGGTATGGCGTGTGAACAATGGAGGAACATATGCATGTGTAGGGCAGGAGTTATATGGAAACACTCTATTCCTTCTGCTCGATTTTGCTAAGAATAAGAACCTAAAACTGCTCTAAAAATACTTTTTTAAAAAAAACGTGATGACAATGGATAATGGAGCTTCTTACTTCCTTCTCTATATTGTTCTATATTTTGCAAATTTTCTATAATCATGAAAATTTTATTTTAAAATTTAGTCCTGAGTTTGTATCTTCTTTGCCATGCTTATTATAATCTACATGTAACATTTTTAAGTCCAGATGAACAGTAATAGTTTAATCTGATAATAAATTATTTCAATATACTATAACCAAGAAAACAACCTCTTTCCAAATAATGTAATTTACATATCCCAAGAAAATAAGCTGAGTATAAAATCCTTAGAAGCAGTCTAATGTTTTTCTTGATTACCAAGCATAGCAAACACTTATTCAGAACTTCTTACTGACTTTACCACTCCTGTTTTTCTTAATTCTTCCTGTTAATTCTTTTTCTAGTCTTTGTACATGCCATTTTGACATTTAGATTTATTCTGCTTTACATCTGCTTGCCTTTCCCACTCTACCCCTACTACTTCTTGCACCTTCTTTTTCAATGTTTCCCTTTGTTTGACTTCTTTCACTACAGCCATATTCCTATGCTCATCTACCTACAATGCTTTTGATGATGTCTTTAGTTGGGCCTACCTCATGATTTTCATATTTAAAGTATTCACATTAATATGTAACATTAAGTGAGGCTGGTGCTTATAATCCATTTTCCACTTTCCCTAGAGCAATTCTGGAATTTCTTCCTCATAAGAAATTCCAGCAATGTCTCTGATCTGTACTCCTTAGGGCACAGGCAAAACAGGGAAGAAATGCTTCAGAAAAACATACCTAGGACACGGAACTCTTAATATCACCAAAGGAAGTGAGCAAGTGTTCAAAGGAAGACTCCAACTCAGGAAAAACACAGGATAATTCTTTCCCTCTAATTTTCACAGGGAATAAAAGTATGGTCATCTTTAAAAATCATTATTTGGAACTTTTTTTTAAGTTCCATATAAAATAATTAGAATCACAGGGTTTTATTTTCCCTCAGGGTTTATTGTATTTCCTAGTGTTAGTTAGAGATATGTAGACATTTACAGCACTTGATCTTCCAGGCCATTTATTCATCTCTTTATTAAACAACTGTTAGATATCTATTTTGTGTAAACTACTAAGAACCAACGAAACATCATTAACTTAGGACCCATTAATGCAAAATTTGTGGCAATATGGTCAGAGAATGCATCTAGATACAAGAAAAAGTTAAATAAATTAGTAGCATATACATAATTCTAAATATCTAATGTCAGAAACAAGAAATAATTTTAACATCCTGAGAAACTTTACAAAGAAACACTTATACTTATCATCATCAACACTTAGTAAGCTCCTGCTATTTTCTAGGTATTAGACAAAAATAAAATGAAGATACAAATTTCCCCCTCAAGTAATTTTCAGACTTGTTAATGGGACAAAACATGTAATTAAAAATAAGATCAGTAATAAAAAGTAGCATACGATGGGTATGCAAACAATAAAAACATCAAAAATTCAGAATAAGAAGAGACCATTGTAAGATTCTTGAGAGACAGGCTTTAACTGACAGAGGAAACAGCACTTAAGCTAGGTATTAAAGGAAATAGAGTAAGCAATAAGAAAGGGGGATTTTAAAGGAAAGGATAATGGCATGAAAGAATTATCTACAGGCACACCTCAGAGATATGGCTGGTTTGATTCCAGACCACTGCAATAAAGTGAGTCACATGATTTTTGTTTTGTTTCTCAATACATATAAAATGTATGTTTACACTATCTGATAGTCGATTAAGTGGGCAATAGCATAATGTCTAAAAAAAATGTACATACCTTAATTTAAAAATAATTTATTGCTCAAAAATGCTAACCATCATCTTAGTTTTCAGTGAGTCCTAACTTTTTGCTGGTCAGGGTCTTGCCTCAATGTTCATGGCTGCTGACTAATCAGGGTGGAGGTTGCTGAAGGCTGGGATGGCTGTAGCAATTTCTTAAAATAAGACAACAATGAAGTTTGCCACACTGACTGACTTTTCCTCTCATGAATGCTTTCTCTGTAGCGTGCAATGCTGTTTGATAGCATATGACCCATAGTAGGCCTTTCAAAATTGGAGTCAGTTCTCTCAAACCCTGCCATTACTTTATCAAATAGGTTTATGTAATAGTCTACATCTTTTGTTGTCATGTCACAGTATCTTCACCAGGAGTAGATTCCATCTCAATAAACCACTTTCTTTGCTCATCCATAAGAAGCAACTCCTCATCCATTAAAGTTTTATCATGAGATGCAGCAATTCAGTCACATCTTCAGACTCCAGGTCTAATTTTTCCTTCACTGAAATCTTGAACCCTTCAAAGTCATTGGTGAGGGTTGGAATCAACTTCTTTCAAACTCCTGTTAATGTTGATATTTTGACCTGTTCTCATGAATCATGAGTGTTCTTAGTGGCATCTAGAATGGTGAATCCTTTCCAGAAGGTTTTCAATTTACTTGACCAGAAGCATCATAGGAATCATGATCTATAGCTGCTATAGAGCTTTATAACATGTATTTCTAAAATAATAAGACTTGAAAGTCAAAATTACTTCTTGATCCATGGGCTGCAGAATGGGTGTTGCATTAGCTGGCATGAAAACAACATTAATTTCATTGTACATTTCCATCAGAGCTTTTGGGTGACCAGGTGCATTGTCAATGAGCAATAATTTTTTTAGAGGAATCTTTTTGTCTGAGCACTAGGTCTCAACAGTGGGCTGTAAATGGATGTGTTGACATCTAACCTTTGTTTTTCCATTTATAGAGCACGCAGGCAGAGTAGACTTAGCATCATTCTTAAGAGCCCTAGGATTTTAAGAATGTAAATAAGCATTGGCTTCAATTTAAACTCACCAGCTGCATTACACCCTAACAGGAGACTCAGCCTGTCTTTTGAAGCTTTGAAGCCAGGCATTGACCTCCTCTCTAGCTATGAGAATCCTAGATGGCCTCTTCTTCCAATATAAGGCTGTTTCATCTACATTGAAAATCTGTTGTATAGTAACCACCTTCAGTAATTATCTTAGCAAGATCTTCTGGATTACTTGCTGCAGCTTCTACATCAGCACTTGCTGTTCCACCTTGCACTTTAATGTTATGGAGACTAATTCTTTCTCTATGTTATAGACAGCTTCTTTCCCTCATGAACCACCTCTGCTAACTTCAAACTTTCCCCTTGCAGCATCCTCACCTCTCTCAGCCTTCATTGAATGGAAGAGAGGTGGGGCCTTGCTCTGGATTAGGCTTTGGTTTAAGGAAATGTGTCGCTGGTGATCTTCTATCCAGACCACTACAACTTTCTCCGTATCAGCAATTAGGCTATTTCACTTTTTATCTTTCATGTGTTCATTGGAGTAGCACTTTTAATTTCCTTCAAGAACTTTTCTTTTGCATTCACTACTTGGCTGGTTGGCACAAGAGGCCTAGCCTTCAGTCTGTCTTGGCTTTCAACATGACTTCTTCACAAAGCTTAATCATTTCTAGGAATTGAATTAAAATGAGAGACGTGCAAGTCTTCTTTTCACTTGAACACTTAGAAGCCATTATAAGGTTATTAACTGCCCTAATTTCAATATTGTGTCTCAGGGAATAGGGAGATCAAGGAAAGGGAGAAAGACAAGGGAATGGACAGTCGGTGGAACAGTCAGAACATACACATTTACTACTGATTAATAAATTCATTGTCATATGTTGGCGAAGTGCGTGGTGCCCCAAACAGCTACAATAATAACATCAAAGATCACTGATCACAGATCACCATCACAAATATAATTATAATGAAAAAGTTTGAAGTATTGTGAGAATTACCAAAATGTGACACAGAGACAGAAAGTGAACAAATGCTCTTGGAAAAATGGTTCCAATGGACTTACTGAATGTAGGGTTGCCACAAACCTTCAACTTGTAAACAACACAACATCCACAAAGTGCAATGACGCAAAGCACAATAAAATAAGGTATGTCTGTATATTACATGGACACTGGTGGCCAAAACAAAATTCTCTATGTACCTAAAAATAATAAAATGGTTTCATAAAACAGTCCATATATCAATATGCAATAGAAAGATTTTACTCTATTATTTAAATACTAGAGGCTTGGTGCACGACATTCATGCACAACCCATTCGTAAGCCAGCAGGTGGACATCCCCCTGAGGGGTCCTTAGCACTGCCTTGGAGGTGGGAGAGGCTCCTGCCACTGCCACTGTGCTCACCAGCTGTGAGCCCAGCTTCTGGCTGAGTGGCGCTCCTCTTGTGGGAGTGCACTGACCACCAGGGGGCAGCTTCTGTGTTGAATGTCTGCCTCCTGGTGGTCAGTGCGCATCATAGCGACCGGTCATTCTGCCGTTTGGTCGATTTGCGATATCAGCCTTTTATTACATAGGATAATATAGTAATAATAGCAACTTATATGTATAGTGTCTTATAGCTTATAATATGTTCTTAAATTTTAAAGTGTAGTATTATTTAGTAGCCAGGAATTGACCTCTAATAGTTTTATTTTATCAAAAATGTCTTCACATAGTTCACCTTTAAATCTTTAGACTTATATTAAAATAAGCTAAAATAAGCCTTCTTAAGTATATTTGTAATTGAAAAAAATGTTCATCAGATGGCATTCCCTATTGTATTTCCTAATTATAATTTAGGTTACCATGAAAAACTTGGAAATACAGAAATTTATTTTGTACCCAAAAACATAAGCAAAAAGCCACATATTTTTAAATATCATAAAGTAGAATCAATATTTTTCAAATTTAAAGTAATTCTGATTCTTTAGTTTAAAATAAAAATAATATATTTATATCTAAAATAATTTTTAAATATAATCAACAGATAAAAGATAAAAACAAATAAGAGGAGAAAAAAAAGGATTAAACACAACATGAACCTCTACTAAGTTAATCTCCAGATAGCCAATTTCTAATCAATTGCATTAAGAAGTATTTAGCACTCACGGCTGCCTAAATCAATGAAAAGAAAGTAAGCTAAAAGATCTTAACTTCTTTAAGTCCCGATGGGAATAATCAAACTAACTCCTTGATTTTAGATAAGCAATCACAGCATAATCATCAAATCCAAAAATAAAACTAAGGAGGTAACTAATGTATTCTCTAGATTCCTGAACTCATATCCCAAAATATTAGGCACTCAGAAATACTGCAGTAAATCTGATAAGATTAGCTTAATAAAAATAAATGTGGAATCCTGTGCTTGAATCAAAAACCTCGTGCAGGATAGATAAATATTATTTAACTGGTGGCCTGATGCATGAAATTCATGCAAGAGTAGGCCTTCCTTCCCCTGGCTGCCGGCACCAGCTTCCCTCTGGCACCCGGAACCCAGGCTTCCTTCACAGCCCTGGCTTCATCCGGAAGGTCGTCTGGAAGGACGTCCGGTCTAATTAGCATATTACGCTTTTATTATTATAGATAACAGCCCCTTTGAAAAGATAGGTTTTGGTTGACTGCAAATGTAATGTGAATTAATAGTGTATTTGACTGTGCTGCCATTATCTTTAGATGAATTAACACAGCATAGAACTTTAAATATGAAAAGATAGGTTTTGGTTGACTGCAAATTTAATGTGAATTAATAGTGTATTTGACTGTGCTGCCAAAAGCGTTAATTTTATCTTTAGATGAATTAACACAGCATAGAACTTTAAAAGGAGAGGTGATAATCCTAGAAGGATGAGAGGGGAAGAAAGATAAGTCATGAGCAATTGTTGAAAGTATGAGTGATGCATATCCTGCAGAAAGAAAAGCTTCAAATAATAGGTTGTCAGCTACTAGAGGACAAAAAAGAGTGGAACTAAGACCAATGAGTTATAGTGATAAGAAGGTAAATTGTAACTCCATGAGCCAAAGATATTTTTTGTAACCATTACAGCTATTTAAAAATGTTATGAAACATTTTGGGACTGGGAAATGTGAGTGTCCAATTGGGAACTGTGAGGTTGAAGCTGGGAATACTGCAGGGGCTTTATTTACTGAATAGAAGTTTAAACTATGTCACTTTCCAAGTATAAGATTGAATAATCCTATTATTACTAAAATATGGCCCAGAGCATCTGTGTGGACCAATGTTCCAAAATTTCGAAACCAAAAATGTTAGATAGAAGCACACTATACCTTTGGGGAAAATCTGGTCCTACCAATCAAAGATTATTCAACTGACTCCAAAGAAGTTGGTTCCATGGGCAAAATCTGACAAGCAGAGTTCCAATCAGTAAATGGAAAGAGGCACTATATAATACTATAAAACTCTATCTAAGAATATGCAATTTCTAAACATATTTACTCTTTCCAAATTCCCCCAGATGTTAGCTTTTCAAAGAGCAGAGAACAACTATACCCTATATTAGTTTAGTCCTTTTAACCTAAACTACTCTATAATTAAAAACCATACTTTTTTATTCAAAAACAGTTGAAGGGGATAAATTACACTAATATTGACAGCTACAAAGCCAGCTAAATAGGAAATGTGTTATAATAGGTTCACAGTACTAAATCAAATTACTATGCTATTTCAGTGTTTTCTTGGCATATCAAAATATAATTTATAGAACTTAAGTAAAATATGTTAGTAGGTTTGCCTTCCTTGATTGATTTCCCTAAATATTTTTGCACAATTAAATGTGTTTGAAAGCAGAATGGTTTGCAGATCAAAACACTGTCAGCTGCACAATCTATTCCTCTATCTTTTAACAGTTCTCTTTTGATTATCCACAGTAATGTCCAGGAGAAATACCATGAAAGCTCCAAAACAACAGACTAGCCAAATTTAAAAAGCTTTAGTAAGTTTCTGTTCTCCTCCCCCAAACACACACACACACACACACACACACACACACACACACACACCACCTTAACCTCTTCTATATCAGAGGCTGTCAGTTGCCTCCAAGTTCTCTCAACTGAGTAGTAAGAAACCAAATTTTTTGCTGGACATATTAATATATTCCCCAGCTAAAAGATAACGGTCTCCTATTTCCCTTGAAGCTGAGTATTTTTCCTTGCCTGACCTTTGGCCAATAAGATACAGATTAAAGTTGGAAGTCTTACAAAGGGGGTAGATTCTTCCATGTTCCCTTATCCTTCTATCAGTCAGTAAGGTGGGTGTGATGGCTGGAGTTCCAGCCTCCATCTTGAGCCATGATAATGAGATCACTTTAGGAATGCCAGATGCAGTGCTCCCCTCACCCCCCAAAATTCATATGTTGAAACTCTAATTCCAAAGTTATGGTAATTGGAAGTGGGGCCTTTGGGGGATTAGCAGGTCACGAGGGTGGAGTCTTCATAAATGAGATGAGTGCCCTGACAAGAAAAGGCCAGAAAGCTAGCTAGCTTTCTTTCCTCCATGTGAGGATATAAAGGAGGTGCTCTACAAAATGCTCTACAAAATGAAACAGGGTCCTCACCAGAACCAGTCCATGGCACTCTGATCTCAGACTTCCAGCCTCCAAAATTGGGAGAAATAAATTTCTGTTTTCTATAAACAACTCAGTCTATGGTACTTTGTTAGAGCAACCACATGTAGCTAACTAAAACACCAGAAAAAAATGTAGAAGGAATATAGATCCCTGCATAGAACTGCCATTTCAGCCTGGGATTCTCAACCTTTGACTTCTTTCATTTAAGAGAAAATAAAGTTTAATCTTATTACTATTTAGGGTTTTCAGTTATGTGCAACTTAATCAATTCCTAATTAGTAGGTGCTGATAAGTCAGGCTTACTCTCCAGTTTTCTCATATAGGACTTCCACATAACTCTTCCCAAACTGCTCTTGCTGCAGTGTCAAAAGTGGTCGCTATGCAATACTTCTCTCAGTTTACTTCTTTAGTGTATTTGATTCTGGTGATAACTCCCTCAGACTTAAAACATCAAATCACTCTCTACTCATTCTCCTCCATATCTTAAATCATTCCTTTGCTTGTCCTAGAAGCTTTCTTCTTCCACCTACCCCTAAAATGTTGGCATTCCCTAAAATTACTTCATGGTTCTCTTCTTGTTCTACATGTTTTCCTCAGGCCTACTATGCCAGTCAATAGAAAATAGTTCCTATTTACACCATCAAACCTCACTCTCCAACTCAGAATTTGCTAAAAGCTCCAGATTGACTTATTCAACTGTTTACTGAGGATAATCACCTGAATATCCTCCAGGCAACTTAAATACCACATTCCTCTCCGTTCCTCCCTTTAGTTAACAACACATACCCACTCAGCCATCCAAACCAAAAACCTGATTGCCACCCTCAATTTCTTAATCTTGCCTGATATGCAGTTACTAAGTATTCTAGACCTTATTGCCTATGGCTCATGTCTATCTTCTCTGGCAATGTCCTCACCATCACTTCCCCAGATTGCTGAAGTAGTATTAAGACTGGTCTTCTTTTCTCCTAATCTCACTTCTCTCCATAGTGAAGTCAAAAGATCATTAAAATAACATCAATCTTTTAAAGATGTTTCTATGCTCACTGGTGGGTCAGACCTATTGGATAAAGACCAGATACCCTAATGTGGCAAATGTGGTCTGCCCAGATATGACAACTGCCTCTTTCTACAAGCTCATCTATCTTAACCCAAGTAGCATACCCATGAAGAAACCACACTGAACAGTTCTGTGATTGGTAGTCTTTACACAGTTCCACTGCATAGAATTCTCCCCTTCTGTTAAACCAGGAGAACGGTTCCTCCTTCCCTGAAGAGTCTAACCCCATGTTTCTTAATTGTGAAACCTTTTCTGAACACCGTCTTCTCTCAGTTTTCCTTCTCCTCTCTTTGTACCACCATTTGTACCACTGTTATAGGAATTATGCAAATAAATGATTACGACAGAATATTTTTATCTAGTTTTTCTTTTAGAATTTAAGACTTGGAAAAAATATTAATCATCTTTGCATCTCTGACCAGGTGGATGTTAATAGAAAGAAGGAAGAAAGGAGAAAGGGAAAGAGAAAGGAAAAGGGAAAGAAAAAAAAAGGAGGAAAGTCTACTTGAGTAATCCTT
The DNA here is from genome assembly GCF_000412655.1 of Myotis brandtii. Classification (NCBI taxonomy): domain Eukaryota; kingdom Metazoa; phylum Chordata; class Mammalia; order Chiroptera; family Vespertilionidae; genus Myotis; species Myotis brandtii. The sequence continues at coordinate 21,328,353 of NW_005353967.1, forward strand.
GCAATAAGTCAATGAGGAGAATTAAGACCCGGGAAGATGATTAAATGTATTTGAGATCGCTCAGCAATTAATATGTAGGGTAAAAAGTATAACCATCCATCTTTCTCTCACGTATACTTTAGACTCAGCATAATTCCCTTCCTTTCAAGTCTACTCTCCTTTTCCCCAATATTTCAATTCTCTTCACTTTCTCGAACTGTAGCAGGGGATTTGTTTATAAAATTAATGTGTTCTCAAGGCATAAAAAATTGACCATCACATTTCTGGTTTCCAATCTGGCAAGTAAGGATTTAGATGTCTTCATTCCATCCTAACAAGTAAAAAGCTGAACAAACTGAAAAATCAACTCTTCTTATACCTGTAAAATCAAACCAGCAACCTAGCTATGTGCCTGGAATTGAACTACAACCTTTGGGTGTCCAAACAACTAAGCCAGAGCCAAAAGTAACATTTTAAAAACTGACCCATGTATACTATGGACATTTAAATATTTCCTAATGATATTACAATCAAAAGGAAGTGTCAATAAAAGGAAACCTTATACAGGCAGAACCTGACTTGCAAATGTTGATCCTGCAAATCTGCTGCATCTGAGAAATTCAAGCCCTTGACTAGGCAGACTGCCAAGATCCCAGTTCCCTTTTGGGCAGCTACTGTTAAACATGTCCCTAAAGTTCCTTGTTCTGCCACATCTAACTTACTCTTCCCCACTTCTTTAATGCCAGCTTGACCATATCCCAATACTATTCCATCGCCCCTGAACTTCCATCCTTCCTTTCTAGGCGCCAAAGATTTCCACCTCCAGAATGATCTTTCATACATGTGTGTCCAGGTAATACTTCAACCATTTCCATAACTGCCAGAAGCCCATAACTCCCTCCTGTCATAGCTGTAGCAGACACTCATTCTCCTCTGGCCATTGCCTCTACCACAGTAGGTGCAGAAACCTCTCACTGCCAAAGGGCTCAGAGAAGAAAGGGAAACACTCTATATAGAGAGTATGGAAGTCAGGGGGGAAAATAAAGGAACATTCTTCTGGTTATTGGAATTGCCTGCAAAGCTAACTAGATTCTCTAAATTTTATTTGAGCTTTTTTAAAAAAATTATTTTTCAATTACAGTTGATGTACAATATTAGTTTCAGGTGTACAACCCAGTGATTACACATTTATATAACTTACAAAATGATCACCTCGATAAAGCCAGTACCCATCTGACACTATATATAGTTATCACAATATTATTGACTATATTCCCTATGCTCTAATTTACTCCCCCATGACTATTCTCTAACTACCAATGTGTACTTCTTAATCCCTTCACTTTTTTTACCCCTCTCCTCAACCCCTCTCCCAACTGGCAACTGGCAAAATGTTCTCTGTATCTATGAGTTTGTTTCTGGTCTGCTTATTGCTTTTTTATTTTTTAATATTTCCACATAAAAGTTTAATCATATGGCATTTTTCTTTCTCTGTCTGACTTATTTCACTCAGCATACCTTCCAGGCCCATCCATGTTATTGCAGATGGCAAGAATTTATTTTTTTAGTGGCTGAGTAATATGACATTTGTCAGTCAGAGAACTTTGATTTCTCACACTATGGCTAAACGTTATACCCAAGCTCCAATAACTGGGAATCAGAGCAGATATTTACATAGTCTCGCTGTTTACTACAACAGACAAGCTGGTCATTTTAATGAGGGATTTTTGTCACACACACACCCCTTTTTTATATCCCCAAATATCTTATTCAGTATTCTTTGTGTGGTGGCTACTTTATTAAAGTGGTCCAATATTTAATTAAGGATTAAATAGTAAATCGGTTTGCCCATTAAATTATAAAAACCTTCATTGTTTACAGAGCTTTTTAAAATTATTTAAATAATTGAATAGCCGTTTAAAAATTAGATTTAAAAGTGAGCTTTGAGGACACACAAGTTATTTCAAAGATAGTAAGCCATGACAAAACATAGGTACCACTAATGACAGAACACACATGTAGTGCCAGCAACCCAGGAGGATCCCCAAAGCTCAGGCAGGCATCCTAACCATAGCTGCAGTGTCCATCAGATGAACACAAAACACTTGACATTGATGAAGTGAGTCCCTGGGCCAGGAGAAGCACTTCAGGTTATCTGAGGAGGCCCAGAGGAAAACACAATACGTATTTCCAGGAAAAGAAGTCAAAATCATTTTTTTTAATTCAGTTGTTTAAATTTAACTCCTCTTTCACTTGATTGTTAAATACTGAGTCTAAGTCTTTGTCTTTATTTTCCTAGTAATAGAAAACACTAGATTTATTAATGTTTATTAATGTTTTCTATTGAAAGAGAAAAAGGAGCCTAATAAAAATCAGCACATTTTAGATTATCTTTCAGTTTAAATTAGTTTTCTTGTTGTTGTTGTTTATCCACAGATCAAGAACTTGGTGCCAAGGTTTTCCTTGTTTACATTGTTTCCAAAATGTGGACAAATCCTACATTTTCTTTCCTTATTTATTATATTTTTTCTGTGTAATAAATATACTGATGTAGAGCTGAAAATATCTGCTATCTAAAATGAATAAATACCAATAGTACCTGGCTATGGAGCTGTCCTACTGTTCAATATGTGAATAGAAACTGAGCTGAGGCAGTGAGTAAACCCAAGCCATGCACTTATTAATGTTTATTAATGTTTTCTATTGAAAGAGAAAAAGGAGCCTAATAAAAATCAGCTCATTTCAGATTATCTTTCAGTTTAAATTAGTTTTCCTGTTGTTGTTGTTTATCCACAGATCAAGAATTTGGTGCCAAGGTTTTCCTTGTTTACATTGTTTCCAAAATGTGGACAAATCCTACATTTTCTTTCCTTATTTATTATATTTTTTCTGTGTAATAAATATACTGATGTAGAGCTGAAAATATCTGCTATCTAAAATGAATAAATGCCTATAGTACCTGGCTATGGAGCTGTCCTACTGTTCAATATGTGAATAGAAACTGAGCTGAGGCAGTGAGTAAACCCAAGCCATGCACAAAGCCAGGCAATCTGAGCCAAGAGGTATGGTCACAGAGCAGCACTGTGATTTGTCCTTCCTAAGCAGTGAGGTGGAGGGTTGGGGATTCTCCTTCATACTCATCTGGTGCCCTGCTGTTCTCCTTTCTCAATCCTTCCACAGTGGTATACAATTCATGGTAACATGATAGTAAAAGGTATGGCAGACTTTCACCATCTCTAGTTCACCAACTCCTATAAAAACTATAATCTTACATATGCTTTCCCAGTTACCTACAAGTCTTATGAAATACTAAGGGCCCCATGCTCGAATTTGTGCACCTTGAAAGGAACTGTGAGCCGAAAGGCTGCGGTGGGCACAGGGGTGGGTCTTGGCCCATCCTCCACGCCCTTGCCCAACCCCTCCCACCGCACCCCGGTCCCCTGTCTGCTGGCAGCCCCACTCCCGCTGCCACTGCCCACACACACTGACAGCGCCATCCCCGCTCGCACCCACTGACAGCACGGAGCAATTGGGACCAGCGCCAGCAGCGGGTGCAAGCAGCAGCTGCTGCCCCGATCACCCCTCAGGAGCAGGGGGAGGTGGAGAAGTCCTCAGGGGCAATCAGGGCTAGCAGCCGCCACTCGCACCTGCTGACGGCGCTGACAGTGGGTGCAAGCAGGGCCAGCACCGGCAGTGGGTGCGAGCAGTGGCTGCTGGCCCAATAGCCCCTCAGGAGCAGGGGGAGGTGGAGAAGTCCTCAGGGGCAATCAGGGCTGGCAGCCGCCACTCGCACCTGCTGACGGCGCTGACAGTGGATGCAAGCGGGGCCAGCACCAGCAGTGGGTGCGAGTGGTGGATGCTGGCCCAATAGCCCCTCAGGAGCAGGGGGAGGTGGAGAAGCCATGAGCGGTGATCGGTGCTGGCAGCTATTGCTCGCACCCGCTGACAGCACCAAGTGATTGGGGCCGCAAAGATTTTTCAGTAACTACCAGAGGCTCGCCCCGATGACAGCAACCAGCACCCCGCCTTGGTCTGGTGCCCCCACTCACCTGCTCCACCATCCCACCACAGCCCCCTGGTGGTCAGTGCACATTACAGCGACTGGTTGTTCAGTTGTTCTGCCATTCAGTATATTTGCATATTAGCCTTTTATTATGAAGGACCATCACTAGCTCCTCCTACTTCCCTGCCACACCACTATCTGTTTGGTTCAACCACTTACATTATATACAAACCCACAGTTTTCCAATTTTTGCATATACATACAGATGAACACATGAACCCACAAATGCCTCATACACACAAACACACACACAATTTAGGATTTTAAATGTTTGCCATCTTTTCCATTTTGGAAATCCTGAGTCAAATTTGAACTAGTTTCTTTTCTGCTGGACCACCCAGAACTCTTAATGTGCTAATTTATATTAAGAATTTGTTGACAGACCTAATCGGTTTGGCTCAGTAGATAGAGCGTTGGCCTGCGGACTGAAGGGTCCCAGGTTCGATTCTGGTCAAGGGCATGTACCTTGGTTGTGGGCACAACCCCAGTAGGGGGTGTGCAGGAGGCAACTGATCGATGTTTCTCTCTCATCGATGTTTCTAACTCTCTATCCCTCTCCCTTCCTCTCTGTAAAAAATCAATAAAATATATTTTTGGGGAAAAAAGAATTTGTTGACATAAACATGTCACATTTCCAAATATATGTGATTACAAAGACTTTTTTAATGAAACGTTTTTCACAGTATACTCCTTGGAAAACTCTTATCCAAACTACTCAAAACAATATATTATTGTATAATTTTATTTTATAAAATATGTATATTTGTATAAATTAGAACGCAAATATAAATATGTATATAAAACAAATCTGAACATATGAATTTATTCACTCATTCATTTACACACCCATCCCACTAGCCATTCAACAAAGATCATATACATGTATACAGTGCCTATATATGTGAGAGATAAAGAAACCTGGAAATTTTTAACATACATTTTATCATTCACTTATTAATCTCCCTATAAAATATTGGATTTTTTAAAAGCCACTTAATATGTTGAAATTCTTAAAGAATCTATTAACAGAAAGCATAATAGAACTGATTCTCCTTAGGAAATTATAAGTGATAAACCAAGGAAATATTTACTTCACAAAATGCCATAGATATATTTTAAATTACATTTATTCTACACAATTTTCCAGAAGCAACTAAAATAAAAAAATAATCAACTGATCTTCATAAGTCTAAAAGGTTTAAATGTACTTAAAATAACCATATACTTTAGAATGTAAAAACCATAAACACACTAACACAATTAAATTTACCCTAATTAGATTTAACTAATCAGCAATTGTGTAAAACCAATTACTTAAAACCTTTGCTTCTTACATCGGAATTTTTGTTAAGTCAAGTCCTTCTTTTAGCTCCCTCATCTTATTCCAGGCTTTTCTTCTGTAAAACTATAGGAAAAATCTCAAAATTATTTGACTATAAATACTCATACCACATAAAATTTAAAAGTGGTCAAACATTCTAAGTTGGACATTTTGGAAACCAAACACACCTATAATGAGTCTGGGCTGTAATTTAGAAACAAACTTACTCATTTTGAACAATTACTTATGGCTCCAGTCTCTACACTTTTGCTTGGGATACTCCTCTGTTCTTTTCCCTTCAACTATGCCTAATCAACACAGCTTATTTTCAGACTAGTGGCCTGGTGCACAAATTCGTGCACATTGAAAGGAATTAATTAGAAGAAATATTTTAATATCGCTATTCGCCCTTTCTCTAAAATGGAAGTGTCAACCAAATTTAAGATCGACAATGACAGATCGAAACACATGAGTATGATTGGTGCCAGTGAGAGCTTTATATGTATTGCACAACACGAGTCAACTTAGCCTTTTATATGTATAGAACTAGAGCCCCGGTGCATGAAAATTCATGCACTTGAGGGGGGGTCCCTCAGCCCAGCCTGCCCCCTCTCACAGTC
>NW_005353967.1:21335286-21342708 GCF_000412655.1 Myotis brandtii
TCTACCTACTCCAGGACTTCTGTGAGGATCAAATGAGATGAGGCACAGGAAAATGCTTCCCAGACATTTGGTTAAAATGTGAAATGTTTCCACTTGGCTATAAAGCAAGTCGTGTTCCTGGGCTGAAGTAACTCTAAGGAGACTAGTTGTCTCTAGGAAGAGGAAGCCGGGCATTGCTACATGACATCATTACCTGGCGCCCACAGCAACCGTTTCTGGGCTGGGCTGGGCTGGGCCTCATTTTGCACCATGGAGTCTCAGCAGCATCAGCTGCGATTTGGCGGGCTGTCGCTCCAGGGTGGTGGTGGGGCCTGTGTCCCACTTGGGGGAAGCCGAGTGTTGCTTTGTGGACGCCAAGTCCTTAGGACCATTTCTCTTTGCGCAACACCACAGCTCCTGTGTTAAGCGTCTGCCCCCTGTGGTCAGTGCATGTCATAACAGACGGTCGGACAGTCGGACACTAAGCATGTTAGACTTTTATATATATAGATGATTCTACCCAACAGAGAGATATCTTTGTCATCCACCTTAGCATGCACAGTATTTACATTACAGTCTGTATCACTTATAGCATGTATTCTTACATCATATATGACTTTATACTACTAAACTTTTCACATATTACAGCTTTCTATCTCTCTATATACTGTAACCTTTGAAGACAAGAAACATTTCTTTTCCCTCTTTGAATTCTGCGCTACACCTTCAACGGACTAAGCAAATAAATTATTTCATAGAGTAATAAAGTTTCACAGCTGAATCTGCACATCTCTCATTTTACAGATAAAAAGGAAGCCTAGAAAGGTGAAATAACTTGCCCAAGGTTATTCGATTAGTTGGGAACTGAATCACAGCAAAACCCAAGAGTGTAAATCTAATCTAGTGTTCTTTGCTTTAGCCCGTGTTAAAAGAAAGATATTATGCTAAAATACACTTGTTCCCTTTCCGGTTTTAATAAAAATGAAAAGCTAACATTTGTGTATAACAAGAGCTTTGCATTGCCACAGAATTACCATTTTCTTCAATATTAATCATTGGACCATCCTGAGAACGATGATGATGGTGATTGTACATGTTATAATACATATAATATGTATGTGATTTGGTCAAATGTCTACTGACCTAGAACAGCCTTTATTTTGTGTAAACTTCTTCCTTTAAAACCATGATACAAGGGTTGGGGGTGTGGATGGGGGGAGATTCAATTAAACTAAATAGGTCCGTTACTCAAGTTCTAGTAATTCAGGATTTTATCTAAATAACAGCAAAGAGTTCCTTGTCTCCCTCTGAATCTTCCTGTCAAAGATGTCTTCTCCCCATTGGTTTATGGAATAATATTTTTTAAAACCAGCTCCTTGATAGTCTGATTAACCTAGACTTTCCTTCAGAGTCTCGTCTATCATCTGCCTAAGTCCTTGAGGGGAGTGGGGCCACTTAGACGCACAGAACAGCTGGAGCATGAGGTGACATGCAGATTTACTTCAAGAGATGAGCCCCAAGAGAAGTGCTTAGTTCTCAGTTAACTGTGGATTCTAACATATGAAAATTCCAGGGAAATAAAAAATATGGTATTTCCACAAACTAATCATTAGACAACTCTATTGCTCTAAAAACTAGCACAGGGATAGTTCTGTCAAAAAATGCCTTCCACTATCATTAAATTAATTTCATCTTAGGTTACAGAGCAGTGAGGATCTGATGAGGAGTTTCCATTAAGTTGATGGAAATAAAAGTCATCTTTTCCACATCTCCAGTCAGACTTTATCTTTTTAATTACTTCTTATTTTTTATTTTTATTATTATTTTTTTATTTTCCCATCAGGCTTTTATTATAAAGAAGGTTCCAGAGCATCCTGGCCACCCCCTCCAGCCCAGGCCCTGTGCTGGCTGGGTCTGCTGCGGGGGAGTTAGTGAGCAGAGGGCCACTTGTGGCAGGAACAGAATGGGTGGTTTTCTCAGGGTGGCGAGGGGCTGCCTTCCTCTGGAACAGTCATTTCCAGTGTTGCTTTGGGAGCCCCTCGGTCCTGGACCCAGGTCCTCTGCACACAGCTGCAGCTATTCACAACTGGCACATAATATATAAAAGCTTTCTTTTAAAAAGTGTTAAGAAACTCAGTGGTTGTGTGTCAGCCTATGAACCGGGAGGTCACGGTTTGATTCCCAGTCAGGGCACATGCCCAGGTTTCAGGCTCAATCCCCAGTGTGGGGCATGCAGTAGGCAGCCAATCAATGATTCTCTCTCATCATTGATGTTTCTATCTCTCTCTCTCCCTCTCCATTCCTCTCTGAAACCAATAAATATATATATATGTATTTTAAAAGTTGCACTATCTTTAGAAACACTTCCAACAAGATTAAGTAGCCTAGCTACAGCCTTGGTGCAACTTAGCCCCTCTCCCCCAAGACCAGGATTTAATTTTTTAATTGATTTTTAGAGAGAGAGAAACATCAATTTATTGTTCCACTTATTTATGCATTCAATGGTTGATTCCTGTAGGTGCCCTGACCAGGATCAAACCTGCAGCCCTGGTATATCAGGATGATGCTCTAACCAACTGAGCTACCTAACCTGCCAGGGTTCCAGTCATACTTACTAAAAGGTAAGTGTTATGGGTTATATAGTCACCCGCTCCTTCCCAGAAAAGATGTGTTAGAGTCTAGTCTCTAACATCTCAGAAATGTGACCTTATTTGGAAACAAGGTATTGCAGATGTAATTCATTAAGATGAGGTCATACCAGAGTAGGGTAGGCCCCATATGACTGGTGTCCTTATAAGAAATTTGGACAGAAAAACAAGTATAGAGGGAAGATGATGTGAAGAGGCACCGGGAGAAGACAGAGAGGCCTGGACACATCCTTCTCTCATAGCTCTCAGAAGGAACCAATCCTGCCATCCCTATGATTTCAGACTTCCAGCCTTGCCTTCAGAACTATGTGATAATAAACTTCTGTTAAGTCACCTATTTTGTGATACTTTGTTACAGCATCCCTAGCAAAGTAATACAATAACTAAGAAATTTTTTAAAGTGTTTATAAAATAAAATGCAAAATAGCAAAATTCAAAAGTCCTAGATCCTAGATTTTAAATGCATAACTTTTGGCATAAATCTCTATACCTCTTTCAGGTTGTTGTGAGAATAGGACTTAATAATGTGTGGGAAAGTTCTTGGAAATATACAAAGTAACAGATGATTTTAGGTTAAAAAAAAAAAGAAGTACAAAAAAGGTCTAGGTCAGCGGTTCTCAACCTGTGGGTCGCGACCCCTTTGGCGGTCGAACGACCCTTTCACAGGGGTCGCCTAAGACCATCCTGCATATCGGATATTTACATTACGATTCATAACAGTAGCAACATTACAGTTATGAAGTAGCAACAAAAATAATTTTATGCTTGGGGGTCACCACAACATGAGGAACTGTATTTAAAGGGCCAGAAGGTTGAGAACCACTGGTCTAGGTGATCACCACATATTTTCCTCAGAAATGAGAGGCTGATAAGTTCAGATGTTTAATAAAAAACTGAACCCCATATTTGTTAAGTTTTAAAACTGAAATTCCACCCTAAAATACAAAGAAACAAAGAAAGAAAAAACTCAGAAACATTCATAGCTCATATGATGATTAATTAATCTAACATTTGTTTAGAATCTACTATATTCCAGAAACTGTATTAGATCTTACAGATGCAGAGCTCAAAGACATGGGCCCTGACTTCAAGGAGCTCCCTGTACAGCAAAGGGCACAGGTGATTGCACACAGATTCCCATAAGCTATGGCAGAGGGTACGAAGTACAATACAGCAGATACCTACATTTGTACCAATATTTTCACAGAAAATGTTCAATTTTCTGGAATTGATAATGCTTTAGACAACATATATAGCAACGTTTCAATGAATTCATTGGAAAGTTGTTCCATTCTCCTTAACTCTCTTGATCACTGCTTCATGTTAGAAATAGAAAACTACATCTTTCAGATTTTTTTAACACAGGCTTAAACAAATATTGGTGTGTTTTTTTTCTTTAAATTTGCTACATTTGTATTATCATCTTCTTATGCAGAGGAAAAGAATTATAGGTTACACTAACAAACTGGATATTTATTTTATAAGAGAAACCAAAAAATTAGTGTTTCAATCCTTACTGAAAAGCCTTCTAAAATATTCCCATCTTCTCTAGTTTGTATGCATGGGCAGGGTATCACAACTAAAGGAGTCTTTGATGGCTAAAAATTTTCCAAGTCCTAAGGAGTTAGCTGAATATCAGTGATCCAGGAATGGTCCTTTAAATACTGAAGGAACAGTATACTGTGTTAATCTTTACCCCTACGTGGAGGATAGCTGGGAGAGGCAGGGGCTAAAAGTCAATTTAAAGGCAATTAAATCCACAAGAAAAACACTTTTATTGTAAATTGTTTTTATTTTTTTAAGAAAAATAATATGTGATAACGGATCCATTTGAAATCTAAGTTAAAGGTTGATGATGAATAGTTTGATCAAAGAGCCAAACTACACAGGAGTGTAAAAGTAAGCATCAAACAGTAAAATGACTTAAAAAGTCTTTATCACCCTCCTTGTTTATTTACGTCTATAAAAACTTGAAGCTATATTTGCAAAGGCTAAAACACAAGGCAGATAATCTCTCAATGGAAAACTACGTTGACACTATTAGGATCTGAAAGCTGCAAAGCAGCAGAAGTAATAGTTCCCATTTTCTGGAAGTTTAAAATTCAGTGAGAGCCCTGGCCAGTGTGGTTCAGCTGGTTGGAACGCCTTCCCGTACACTGAAAGGTGGTGGGTTAGATTCCCAATTGGGGCTCATCAGTGTTTCTCTCTCTCTCTCCCTCTCTCTCTCCCGCTTCCTCTCTCTCTAAAAATCACTAGAGCCCTGACCGGTTTGGCTCAGTGGATAGAGCGTCGGCCTGCGGACTGAGGGGTCCCAGGTTCGATTCTAGTCAAGGGCATGTACCTTGGTTGCAGGCACATCCTCAGTAGGGAGTGTGCAGGAAGCAGCTGAATCAATGTTTCTCTCTCATCGATGTTTCTAACTTTCTATCCCTCTCCTTCTCCCTTCCTCTCTGTAAAAAATCAATAAAATATATTTTTTTAAAAATCACTAGAAACATATCCTCGGGTGAGGATTGAAGAAAATATATATATTAAGACTACTATACGCGGGTTAGTCACAGCAGCAGAACATGGAGCTCCAGCCCCCATGCTATTTAATCTTTTAGACTGGCTTGAGAATCACAGGATCTAAAAATATTCCCAAATGTCTCTCAACTTCTGGAGAACTCTTCCAACTCAGACAACAAACAATGGAATTTTCTAACAGATTGTGATATAGATAAGATGTTTTGGTTTCCCGAATCATTGTAAGAAATCAAATACCGTAGTAAAAATGAAGTCAAATATTGCCTAGGTTCAGTGATGAAAAATGGACAATTGGTCCAACAAAATCTGACTCTATGCCCATGGACATCACTTTCTTTTTAGGGTTTTTATATAGTCCCTGTGCTCTGCCTCTACACTGGTCTATCTGGACATTCTAATCCTCCTTAAAAAGCTACAGTCTAAACACAGAAAAAAACAAAAACCCTTCCTTCCCTCAGTTCTCTGGACTGTCGACACATTCATTCAAGTATTCACTCAACAAACAGTTACTACACAGATAATGTATGCCAAGTCCTATATCATTTACTGGAGCTTTCAAATGTTAATAGAAAATAAAAGGAAATGAACAACAAAAATAATATAAAATATCCTGGCTTACATTCTAATTAATCATTAGGATCTTACTAGAGTTAGCAGGTACCCATGGCATGAAGGGCTTGTCAGAAATATGGCTAATATAACTATGCAACAGCCCTCCAAAGCTGAAAGGTAACTGTAGAGGCACACTGTGAGCCCCTTGCTTTCCAGCTAAAGGTCAATCTCCTTACTCTCTTTGTCATGATTTCACTCTCCCCACATCAAGGCCAAGAGAGTGATTCTAATCCTGCCACTTAATTCTCACTTCTGGACTAGAAGACCTACCTTTTTTCCTATTTAACAACAACACTCTCTCACAAGAATGGCACACCTTACTGAGGGAAGGCAGTGGAGAAATGAGAGAAGGAAGGGCGAGGGTAGAGGGCAGAGAGAACGGGCTTCCATCAGTGGTTGGCAAACCCTTTTATTATTTTTTTCTTTATCTAATTGACATTTGTTATAGCACAAGTAACCAAACAATGACAGAATATAGGTAATTCTCAAGTGTATACATAGAAAATCCACTAAGATATACCATATGCTGGGCCATCAAACAAGTCTCAAAACACTTCAAAGAATAGAAATTATACAAATGATTTTCTCTGATTACAATAGAATTAAACTAAAATTAAAAACAGAAAAAAATCAGAAAAATCCCAAATATCTGGAAAAACAATCATTTCAAAATAAACTGTTTATCAAAGAAAAATGGCAGAGGTAATCAGAAAATATTTCAAAATGAAACACACTATATCAAAATTTGTGAGATGCAAATAAAACAATGCTGAGAAACAATTTTATAGCATTAAAAACTTACATTGCCAACATTTTCATATGTCCAAAATCAGTTATCTTAGCTTACACCTTAAAAAGATAGGAAACTAAATCCAAAGTATAAGGAAGAAAGCAATAAAAACTTTAAATCAATGAAATGAAAAATAAACAATAGAGGAAAATCAATGAAACCATAAGCTTCTGGTTTAAAAAGATATATATAAATGATAAACCTCTAGCTAGACTAAACAAGAAAAAAAAACAAATATTTTTATATCAAAAACAAAATAGGATGTCACTGAACATTTTCTAGAAAATTAAAGACAATAATAGATTATGAATAATTTTCCTGCTGACAAATTTGACAACTTGAGTTAAATGGACAAATTATATATATATTTCTTGACAATATTATAGATATATCCCATTTTACCCCCCTTGACTCCTCTCCACCCAGACCTTACCACCCACCCCCACCCCCAGGTCTTCACCCCCTATTGCCCATGTCCATGGGCTATGCATATACATATACCGTACAAGTTCTTTGTTTTCTCTCTCCTCATCCCTCTACACCACATTGATGTATGTCAGTATGTTCTATACCTCCATGTTTCAGGTCTTATTTTGTTGGTCAATTTACTTTGTTCATTAGATTCCACAAACAAGTGAGATAATGTGATATTTGTCTTTCTCTGACTGGCTTATTTCTCTTAGCGTAATAGTCTCCAGGTCCCTCCATGCTGTCCTAAAGGATAAGAGATCCTTCTTTTTACAGCTGCATAGTATTCCATGATGTAAATGTACCATAGCTTTTTTATCCATTCATCTACTTGGGCTGTTTCTAAATCTTAGCTATTGTAAATAGCACTGCTATGAACATAGGGGTGCATATATTTTT
>NW_005353967.1:21342759-21359671 GCF_000412655.1 Myotis brandtii
AAAGTTAGAAGAGGCTTAATAATAGTTGTGGTATTGAGACCAAGTCTGTGTATTATTCTTGAAGTAGTTATCATCTTAACTATTCTGGAAACATTCAGACAACAGCTAGCAAGTGGATAGCCTAAGATCACTGTAACAGAAAAACAATTCTAGGCACTAGTTACAACACACTGAGCAGGTATTTAATTTCTCTAAACCTTTGTTTCCTCGTCAAATAATGTTAATAAGATGCATTTCATATGGTTGTTACAAGTGTAAAGTACACCAATGTTAATGAAGGACCTGGCTCAGTGTGCTACATGGTGGAAGCACACAGTAGGTCTTCTTTACATATGCATAATAATTACAACATTATAGAATGGACAAACACTGTGACTCACCCATATTCTCATGTGCATACACAATTACAATATTCTATTTTATTTTAAATGTTCAGCTCAAGTGAATCCTTCTGTAATGTATATAGCAAAAGTGCTTTCTTCTGCTTTTGAAACTCCCTAACACTTTGCAAATCTCTCTGGTAACACTGTAACTGTCTGTATGCATAGTTTATCTCTTCTATGTGAAAAAAATCAAAGTAAAGCCAGAAACCCTTTTTTCTTTATATCTACTAATTAAAGAAGTTTTTCAAAATAAATTAAAACAAATCTGGTTTTAATGCTCATCCATTTAGAAAAAAAGGGCTACCCCAAATAATAGAAAGAAGCTTCTATACAAGTTACAAATGAGTAATTAACTCCTTGTTTGGGATCACATAACTCCTTCCCCAACTGTTATACAGTGTAATATATATGTATATATAAATTTATCCCTTAAGAAGATTCTTGGTTTAGGGAAAGAGGAAAGATTCATAATAACCAGTTAATATGATGATGTCAATGTGGTTGATTATTGTTGGTAGTAGAGTATGGAGGTTCATTTCCCTCAACTCTTTTTCTTCAACCTGCAGTTGCCATGAAAACATAGAGTGGTTTGGAGAAGCGAGATGGCAGCGTAGGAAAACACCTAAACTTGCTGCCTCCCACAACCACATCAAAATTATAACTAAAATACAGAACAACCATCATCCAGAACTGCCGGAGAGCTGGCTGAATGGAAGTCCTACAAACTAGAGAAGTAAAGAAGAAAGCACACATAGACTGCTAGGAGGAGCGAAGCACAGAACGAGCTGGTCCAACACCCGCATGGGCCGCTTTTCACCTCTGCGGGGGGCCGCCCAGAGGAGCAAGGGGTCCCAGCCCCACACCAGACCCCCAGCCCAGGGTCCCAAAGCTGGGAAAAGAAGTCCCTATGGGCAGTAAGAACTATGGGTTGTAAAAACTAGTGGAGATTGGGGCTCAGTGACACAAAGGCTGTTGGAGACTCAGCTGCTCCTCTTAAAAGGCCAGTACCACAAACTGAACTTACAAGCTCCTGCTTGCTCTGAGTTCCAGTGCCGGGCGAGGCTCTGGGGGACCCAGACATACACGAGGAGAAACTGGACTGTCTGCCATAGGGCAGGAACTCAAGGGCAGCTTTCTTCCAGACAGAGGTGCTTGCAGTGGTCATTGTTCCCTTGCAGGGACCTCCCCAGTTGCAGGACTGACTGGCAGCCATTTCTGTTTGCTCTGCCCTGGTGATTCCCTGAGACCCAGCCCCACCCAATTTACAACCCCACCCAAGCTGTGCGCAGCAGCTTTTCATTTGAATGGCCTGTCCTTTCTCAGGCTAAAAACCTGTCAAACAAGCTGCAGCTGGGTCAGGGGGCCCTAAACCTATCAATAAAAGGCCCATGGCCGGCACCAGCACCAGCCTGCTTTACTTCTCAGCTGGGCCTCATCTAGGCACTTCCAAACCCCATACAAAGAGGAGGAATCTGCAGATCTCTCTGTAGCTCCTGCTGGATGGCCTCAGGCAGTGGCCGACTTTGCACCTCCCTGGAGATCCAAGAGCCAGTGTACCCAGTGGTCAGTGTGAGACCATACCAGATTACAACTCTTCGCATCCATAAGTGATACACTCAACGGGCAGACTCAATGAGCACCAAAGCCCCACTGAAGCAAGTCCTGTTCCATAAAGGTGTCTCCTGCACAGCAGCTCTTCCACTGTAGTCACAGCTGGTCCTCACAGCCAATTGGTCTAGAGGTCAATTCCTCCCAGTGACACCAAGAGCAATCAAGGCTCAACTACAACAAGTCTGTGCACTCAGCCCACAAAGGGGTAAACCTAGAGTGTCCACCTCAGGTGATTGGGGAGGCTGAGCCACTGGGCCCTATAGGACACCTACTACACAAGGCCATTCTATCAACTCAAGGAGACTTAGAAGCTCTACCCAATACATAGAAACAAACACAGGGAAGCAGCCAAAATGCAGAGACAAAGAAACATGTCACAAATGAAAGAAGTGGAAGAAAGCAAACTACTGGATACAGAGTTCAAAACCACAGTTATAAGATTACTCAAGAATCTTCTAGAAACCTCCAAGGGACTTAGTGAGACTTTCAAGGAACTTAGTGAGAATGTAAAAAAAAAAAAAAACAAAAAATGGAAAAGGATCAGTCAGAAATTAAGCATATATTGACTGAAATAAAGAATAATATACAAGGATTCAACAGTAGATTAGAGGACTCTGAGAATCAAATCAACGATTTGAAGTATAAGTAAGCAAAAAACACCCAACCAGAAGAGCAAAAAGAAAAAAGAATCCAAAAATATGAAGATAGTGTAAGGAACCTCTAGGACAACCTCAAGTGTACCAACATCCGAATTATGGGGGTGCCAGAAGAAGAGAGAGAGCAAGATATTGAAAACCTATTTGAAGACATAATGACAGAAAACTTCCCCTACCTGGTGAAAGAAATAGACTTACAAGTCCAGGAAGCCCAGAGAACCTCAAACAGGAAGCACAGAGGAACCCAAAGAGGACCACACTAAGACACATCATAATTAAAATGCTAAGGGCAAAAGACAAAGAGAGAATCTTAAAGGCAGCAAGAGAAAAGCAGTTAGTTACCTACAAGGGAGTACCCATACGACTGTCAGTTGATTTCTCACCAGAAACTATGCAGGCTAGGAGGGAGTGGCAAGAAATATTCAAAGTGATGAATAGCAAGAACCTACAACCAAGATTACTCTACCCAGCAAAGCTATCATTTAGAATTGAAGGTCAGGTAAAGAACTTCACAGACAAGAAAAAGCTAAAGGAGTTCATCATCACCAAACCAGTATTATATGAAATTCGGAAGGGTATTCTTTAAGAAGAGGAAGAAGAAGAAAATGGTAAAGATAAAAAATATGAACAACAAAGTGGCAACAAATAGATATCTATCAACAATTGAATCTAAAAATCAAACAAATAAAAAACCTGATAAACAGAATAAACTGGTGAATGGAATAAAATCAAGGGCATGGAAATGGAACAGACTGACAATTCTCAGAGGGAAGGGGGTATGGGGGGATGCAGTTAGAGATTAGACTAAGATCTTATATGCATGTATCCATTACCTATGGACACAGACAACAGGGTGGCCAGGGTCTGAGGCAGGGTGGAACTGGGTGGAGGGGAGCTATGGGGGGGAAAAAGAGGAACATTTATAATAATCTCAACAATAAAGATTTTAAAAAAGAGTTGTTTTACTCTATGTTTAGACAGTGAGTATACCCAATTATATGTGCAGAGATACAAAATAAAAGTTTGTATGAAAATTAAGGGAATGAGTAGGTCTGGATGCCCTTGTTTTCCAAATGGAACAGCATTAATCCAAGTACAGTTACTATTTTTACTTTAACTAGTTTTATTGAAACTCTCTAAGGCAGTGGTTCTCAACCTTCTGGCCCTTTAAATACAGTTCCTCATGTTGTGACCCAACCATAAAATTATTTTCGTTGCTACTTCATAGCTGTAATGTTGCTACTGTTATGAATCGTAATGTAAATATCTGATATGCAGGATGGTCTTAGGCGACCCCTGTGAAAGGGTCGTTTGACCGCCAAAGGGGTCGTGACCCACAGGTTGAGAACCGCTGCTCTAAGGCTTATTTCTCTGCCACTTTAAGCATAACCTCAGGATCACCATTACTAATGAGCTTCAATTACTGAGCTACATCTCAGATACATATCAATAAATGCTGTACCCCAGACAGGTAAGTATTCTGTACAGTCTACTGAACTAGACATGGTATATGTCATTAGCATGGCACAGAAAAGGCACTGTATTGACGTACATTACAGGGGCTGTTTGTCCTCTGTTCTTACCACATTCATTTCCCTGGAGTTGAGGAAGGAGTGCATATTTATCCAACAATCCCTCACTTTTCCATCTTCTCTCTTTCCTATGTTTTTCTGCTGAGAGTGCTACTTGCTGCCTCCACCACAACTTCTAGCACTGCTAATCAAAACACTCCTCTCTGCTGCTGGCTTCCCTCTTCTCTGCTGTCTCGAATCACCTGCGCATCCATGAGAATGCAAACTAGTCACTAAAAAACAATATAATTGACACATATATGCAAAAAGTTCCCACATAAATTTTAGAATAAATATGTTGAGATCTGCAAAAATCTTACTACCATTTTGATTTGCAGTTGCATTATATTTATAGATTAAGTTGGGGAGAACTGACATCTTATAAAGTTAAATCATCCCAGGAATTTCTCTCCTACTCGTTATGTATTCTTTTATGCCCTTTAATAGAGTTTTAAAATTCCTCCAGGATACAGCCATGTGCATTCTTTTTTAGATCCATTAGTTGATTGTATTTGTTGTTATTGTGGATGTTGCTAAGTTTAGTTTTTAAAAAGAGGGAGGCCTTGCCCTACCAGACTTGAGGACATAATGCAAAGAGCCACTGTCATAAAAACATCATGATACTAGACAGAAATAGACAACAGATTAATGAAATATGAGAAAGAACTCATATATGGTGAGGGGTTACTATTAATCAGTAGAAAAAGTACAAATTGTTTACACTTTAACAGGAAGAAAAATAAAACCAAACACTGCATTTTACATCCTATACTAAGGTACACTCCTGAGGAATTAGAGAACCAAATATAAAATATAAAACTATAAAGCAAATAGAAGAAAATGTAGGGGAATTTGTGATAATAGGATAGAAAAGGATTTCTTCAGACCACAATAACACAAACTACAATGTGATGATTTATGTGTTGCAATATGATGATTTAACCACTTGATAATTAAGGATTCCTTATCAAAGGAGAATAACAGACAAAATTAACAAATTACATTACAATGTCTAACATCAACAAGGGTTAAATGTCCAAAATATTTAAGCAACTCCTGATAGTAGGGGAAATGGGCAAAGCATGTAAATAGCAAATTCATATTTATCCACTCAGCAAATATTTAAAGTACCTATTTTTTAAGTGCTAGGGTTACAGTTATGTACAACACAGATAAGATCTCTGCCTTCAAGAAACTTGATGAAGAAACAAATAAATAAATATTAAAATTCATATATTATGTTTTGATGTGATAAACACTATAAAGAACGATAAAGCAGAACAAAGACAGAAGGTGAGGAAGAATACTCTTTTAGATAAGATGGTCAAAGATATGATATTTACATCGAAAGGGTTTTCTAGGCAGAAGAAACATCAAGAACAGGAGACTCTAAGGGTAATAGATAACACTATTTGAAGAGATAACCAACCTTACTAATAATCAGAAAAATAAAAGTGTAAGTAATGAACTACTTTACATATGTCAGGCCAGCAAAAATAAAATGTGAGATAATACCAAGTATCAATGGAAATGGAAGGAAAGGGAACTCTCACGTGCTGCCAGTGAGTGCAAAGTGGTACAGCCACTGGAAAGCAAGCTGGCAGTCCTTGGTCAAATGAAGCACATACGTGCATGCACACCTATGATGCAGAGAGCTTCCTCTGGAAAATCAGAACTCTCCTAAAAGAGGAGGACATGCATGAAAATGGAAATCACAGAGTTGTTTGTAGTAGCAGGAAGTTACAGGCAATCTTGGTAAGCAGTACCAGAGGACCTGGTAAGTAAGGTGTGGTAGATCACACGCTGAAATACTTGCAGCACTTACAAGTTATTATATATATATATATATACGCACATATATATATATATATATATAGAGAGAGAGAGAGAGAGAGAGAGAGGGAGAGAGAGAATCATATGGATAGTATTGAGCACTGAAATATAAAAAAAATATCAGCTTTGCTATGGAAAAATGTAATTTATAGAAGTGGAGCTGTGGGGAGGAGTTCTTAAGGGGAAGAGTGGTTAGAAATATGTAGTAAGCAAGGTTAGGTATGAGTTGGTAATTGTTGATGCTCGACAATGGATACATTGGATTTTGTTATACTCTTCTCTCTATATTTATGTCTGTTTGTAGCTTTCCATAATAAAAAGTCATATTTAGAGTGTTGAGTGAAAAGAAACATGTATAGCAGAGTATCATTTATATAAATTAAATTAAAACACCACCATATTTTTTATGATACAGACATGGATGTCTATGAAGGAAGAAAAATGAAAATGAAAATGGTGGATAAATGAGAACTATTTGTCAGCCAAAGCTGACAATGTGCCATTACCTGAGGAGTTTAGTTCAATTTTTTTCACCTGGGGTTAAGAAAGAAAACACTAAGTAAATACAAAGTGCTCTAGGTCCACAGAGCAGGGATAACTAAGTCTGACTTGGGAGGAGAGGTATCCCTGCCCCACAACATAGACACACTGAATCAGAATCTCTGAGACTGGGGAAAAGGTGTCACTGTTCAAGTCCCATTTCACAGAGGAGACACTAAAGGACAGTAAGTGCAATAACATTCCAAGCTCATAGGCCCACAAGTACAGAAGATAGAATTCAAGCCCAGGGCCAGAACTGCCACTCTTAACTCACTGTGCTACCAATGCTGCATTATTCTAATTTAACACCTGCACACTGCTACCAAAATGAACTTCTTAAAATATTACTTTATCCCACAATGCCACTGTTCTTAGCAACCACAGAAAAAATTAAATTCGGTATAGATTATGTACCGCCCCCAATCATTCCTCATCTGCTTCTTCTACAAATATCCTACTTTTCTCCAATATAAGTCCTCTCTTCCAGTCACACTAGTCCTCCTTTCAGAGCACCCACAACACCTCCAAGCCTCTAAGTACCTTTTCCAAACTGAAATACCTTTACTTCCTCTATATCAGTGGTTCCCAATGTGGGGTATACCCCCCACAGGGGGGCAATTCGAGAATGAGTTATTAATAGTGAATTTTTTGCATTTCTTATGGTTCTAGGGGCCTCATACACAGTATATAAATATATATTGTGACATATTTATGCAATTCAGTTCTCTATTATGTTTTGAAACTTTATTTGCTATTTTTCCATATCACTTCATATCATTATTATTTTTTTAACAATTTCTTAGTGATTTCTTCCTCAGTACTTCAACTGCCCTTTCGTTCTTTTATTTTTCTCTTTCATGGATGCCATGTTGTTCTTTGGAGGCTTGTTTAGACCAAGTTAATGGCCTTTTAGGCTTCTTCCACAAGTTCACTTTTTGAATAATAAGAATTATATGTCACGGGGAGCAGGGGGCATCAGGATTTCAGAGATGCTTAGGTAGGGCATGGCCAAAGAAAGGTTGGGAACCACTGCTCTATACTTATTTGAATCCCATACATCCTGCAAGGTCCAGTATTCTACACTTCTGCAGCATTAACTGAAGTCCCACAGCCACTCCAAGAAGCATCCCTGATGACTTCAGCACACACCTTTTCCTTCTTTAATTTCTTTTGCACTTACTCACTGTGCCATTCTATTAGCACCTATTACAGTAGCACCTCATTTATCCAGCATCACCACTTATTTGTATCCCATATATCCTGCAAGGTCCAGCATTCTACACTTCTGCAGCATTAACTGAAGTCCCACAGCCACTCCAAGAAGCATCCCTGATGACTTCAGCACACACCTTTTCCTTCTTTAATTTCTTTTGCACTTACTCACTGTGCCATTCTATTAGCACCTATTACAGTAGCACCTCATTTATCCAGCATCACCAGGAAAGAAAAGTGTTCATCAGAACAAATTTTCCAGACAACTTAAGCATTAATTTAGGAAGCAACAACAGAGAGTGAAATTAATTTAGGAAGCAGCAAAGTACAGTATGCTGACTTTAGTTACGGATAGATTTAGGCTCAAATCTCAGTTCCTCCATTTATGAGTTAAGTGGCTTCAACAAGTTGCTAACTCTGTGTTTCATCATCTATAACGTGCGGATAGACTACTAACTTCACAAAGTTGTTTTGAGTACAAAAGAAATCACATGCAGCCCTAACCAGTTTGGCTCAGTGGATAGAGCGTTGACCTGCGGACTGAAAGGTCCCAGGTTCGATTCCAGTCAAGGGCATGTACCTTGGTTGTGGGCACATCCCCAGTAGGAGGTGTGCAAGAGGCAGCTGATTGATGTTTCTCTCTCATCGATGTTCCTAACTCTCTATCCCTCTCCCTTCCTCTCTGTAAAAAATCAATAAAATATATTTCAAAAAAAATTTTTTTTAATCACATGCAAAGAATGTGGTACAACATTCTTTAAATCATGGCTACAACAGTATTCCAACTACAATTATACACTGAAACAAAATCATTTTTATGGAAATATTCATCAAATGTAGTATATATTTTGAGATTTTTTTCAGAGCACAGTGAATGTAAGTTAATCATCTCTTGATAACTCATTCAACATTCACTCATTCAATAAATATTCATCAATTCAGTAAAGCTTGTAATACACAATATCAAAATACAAAATTCATTTCTATACATCTTTAACACATTATGTGTCAATTATATCTCCATAAAACTGGAGGAAAAACTATATTACTAACACTGGGATAACAATACATGTAAAAATAAATACAAATAAATATTTATCAAGGGGCAATTATGTGCAAAGTGACTAAGGATTCAATTGTGCATTCAAACATGGTCTCTGTAGTCATGAGGTTTAGAGTCTGCTAGTCATTAAATAATTTCACTTTGTGTTTTAGAATAGAGAATTAGACAAGGACCAGATCATTAAGGGTTCTGCAGGCTACAGTAAGGATTGTGAGTTTTATTCTAAATGTAATGGGGAGGTGACATGACAGGATACATAATGTAAATGCACCAAGTATTTCAGGAATTGTAGACTTTTTTCTCCTTTATTAGAGTTAATTTGTCTAATCTGACTTACAGCTTTCATCTCAAAACAAAAGCAGCAACAACAGTGATACAGGAGCAATGATTTTTAAAGTTTTATTGAAAGGAGTAGCATTTTTTTTAAATGAAACATTTCTTGTACCCCATTATATAAAAATATTAATAATGGAGTTACTGATTTCAAATTATAGTTCGGTTCTCATTTCATACTGTCACCTCCTTCAGTTCTTTCTGGAAAAAGAGTTTGAAAATATGGGTATCAGATTAAGAACATTAGCCTAGGAATCAGAAGAATCCAGTCCTAGTCCTGACTCTAACTTCACAGCAAAGTAACTCTGTGCAAACCATTTAATGTCTTCATTCTCAACCTCTCCTTTATTAAAATGGAGATAATACCAGACATACCACACACAATAGGAGTGTGAATCAAAATGATAACATTCATGGGGGAAGGTAGTCACCAACTAGATTACAAACTAGAAAGTACATCTTTTATTGTTTCTGTAATAAATAAATTCTGTTTGCTTGAATGACACCCAAATCATATTAAAATATTCATGACCCCAAGCATAAATTAACATTTACAAATGGCCAAGCCAATTTACAAAGTGGCTGGTGTAGCATCAAACAGAATCAACATATTTATTGAATCCCTACTATATTTGAGGTCTTATGGAATGCAATAGCCAATTGCAAAGAATAACTAAATTTGGTGCTTAATGGAAATGAATTTTATCTTTTAATTACTTATTGAGTTTTAAAAAGTCAATTGAGTTAAAAGAGTAAATAATATATTCCCCTAGATTTCTTAATGCTTTCAACATGTTAAACCTACTTTTTATAAATTGCTGAATTAGGTTATTTTGTCCTTAAATACTGGTAGTTCACCTGAACTAGCCTATTTTCAAATCGATTGGAGGCTCTCTTTTTAAAAAGAAGAAAAATATTACCTGAAGCAGTTAGACAATATAAAATAGTCAATCTTCAATGCATTAGTTAGAACTAGAAAAAAAAATATATATATATATATATGCAGCAAGATGGATAGACCTAAATCATTTCCTATGGGGCTGGAGGTTGTAGAAATGGTGAATGGAAGTAAATAATTTAAAAGACCTAATTATAAACGATTAGCCTGATATTATCAATCTCACTTTTTAATCTAAAAGATAAAATAATTGGTAATAATTTTAGAAAATAGTTGCATAAAATAAATATTGACAGACACAGGAAACAGAAAAAAAAAACACCCAGTTTTTCCAATGATTGGTTGTTTTTTAATTAAGTGAACGGTTGTATTTCTATCCTGTTACATGAAAAGTCATCACAAATAACTTGGCATCACCAAAATATGTAATTATTGCCAAATACATACATTTTACTCTACTTTTATAACAAATGCGTTACACTCATCATTGAAAAGCCTCTACAGGTTAACTGCATTTTTAAAAGACATTTTACATAGTCAAAAACACATCTGTAACTCTAAAAATCTGCAGGCTTACTTGAGTTTAAACTCTACTGAAAAGTGAAATTTTCATTCAAGGTGACAAACTGAAATCCACTTATTCCTTGTTAACATAATTCTGATTTATATCTTAGCTTTGATTTTACATCATTGCCTATATTTTTCCTAAAGAAATACAATATTTTCATAGTAAGGAAAGAGCTCAGTCCAAATCTAAGCAGAAACTCAGGCTTCTCTTAAGTGGTAAAATTTCAGAATTTTCATTTTGGATGACAAAATGATGAACATTTTATTTCCTGTTATTCTTTATTAAAATATATTTAATAAGTAAACAAAAATAAAATCTCTTCTAGTAGAACTTTTCATTGTGGTAAAAATAAAATCACTTCTAGTAGAACTTTTCATTGTGGCAAAAAACATAAAATTTAGCATCTTAACCACTTTTCTAAAGATATGTTTTTATTGACTTCCGAGAGAGGAAGGGAGAAGGAGAAATAGAAACATTAATGAGAGAGAATCACAGATTGGCTGTCTCCTGCATACCCCTGACCAGGAATGGAACTGTGACGACATGAGCCACACCAGTCGGGCATCTTAACCATTTTTAAGTGTACAATTCAGTAGTGTTAAGTATATTCACATTGTTGTGAAATAAATCCCCAGAACTTTTTTATATGGAAAAAGTGAAACCCTATACCCATGAAAAAATAAGTGTTCAATGGTTCAAATATGGATTCTGTAAATATTGAAATATTTTACCTTAAGTTTCTAACTGCTTTTGCCTCAGAGTCTTTGTCTATAAAATAGAGTATAACATCTACCTCACTGGGACTGCGTGATAATGAATGAAGTCACTGATTTAACATGCGATGTTCCTTAGGTCATTCATATATGTTAACAGTTTATTAAGAAATTACACATTAACTCTATCTTTTTTAGATGACCATAGGTTTAAACAATAATGACTAATATTTCATGGAGAATTATTGCCCTCAAGGAGTAATCACAAAACAATCTATGTGATTACCAAGTTAAATGAACCTTTGGCAATATCCTATGGAAAAGTATCTTTGCTTATGCCAAGTCAAGGAGAAAGATTTCCTGGCTGCCTTAAAAAGCTTCAGGCAAAAATGCTTATTCATTTCAAGTATTCCAGTAACCATTCCAAAAAAAAATCTTAAAAAAACCAGAAAGTCAATTACCTTATCAAAATAGAGTTCAATGTTTATTTCAATTTCCAGGTTTCAACACATCTATGGAAGAGATCATCATACAAGTTAGGAAATATCCTTTTCCTTTCCTTTAAGAACAATGAACCATTTATTTGTAGATAACTTGGTAGGTATAGTACCCAAAACTTTGCTTCTCCTTGTTGGTTCTGTGTAACTTGGGAGGGTTATAAGATAAAAGTCAAATTGAATTTTCTTGTAATACAACATTAATTTAAATGGAGAAATAAAAAGGTCTATCTTCAATTACCATGTCAGGAGAAAAAAAAGTTGCTCTATTAACTCTGCAGTGAATTGGAGCATTGGATTTCAAAGCCTTAAAATTAGCTTCAAAAGATAGTCATTGATTTGCTGTCTTATGTCTAATCGAGGTTATCTCTAATATCATCCACTTGTATGAATTAGAAAATCTTATTTTTTAGAAAATATTTTTTTAAATATATTTTTATTGATTTTAGAGAGATGGGAGAGAAACATCAATGATGAGAGAGAAATATTGACTGGCTGCCTCCTACACGCCCCCTACTGGGGATCAAGCCGGCAACCCTGGCATGTGCCCTGACAGGGAATCAAACCATGAGCTCCTGGGTCATAGGTCGACTCTCAACCACTGAGCCACGCCAATCAAGAAGAAAATCTTAATAGTAAACCTTAAAATGCTACATCAAAAGTAGAATAATATACTCAATCATAATATTAATTTATTTAAGAAACTGAAATATGTAAAAAATGAATGACATATGACATTAAACCATCTGCTTCTTCCATTTTTTTTCTTAATTCTTTTTTCTCAGTTTTTGAATATGAAACCTATAATTCCCTTTTTTTCAAAGTAAAGTGGTAACCCATGACCCATTGTATGGATAAATACTTCAATAAATACATATTAAAAATTACTGGACTTTATAAAACAAAGTAATAATCATTTTACAGCCTGGAATCCAACACATGCAATAAATAGTAACACCAAAGCACTCTGTAAATTTATTCTTAGCATCTGGTAAATAATGTTTTTAAGATTTTAAATAAAATAGTTTGCTTTTATAGGTTCAACTTCCCATCAAAACTCTAGCAAGATTAAATGGAATCCATCAAACTTATTTTTTTGAACTAAACTCTGAATTATAATCTATCAGAAGAAATGATAATTTGCTTTTTTCCCCGTTTTGTTGCTTTTTATAAGAATCTCCCTTTTTATAGGTACAATAAATTACATATGCAAATAAATAAAAGGGAAATAAGCAATCTGAATGCTGCTTTTATATGGGACATAAAGCTTTGCACAGCCTGGTTACTTCTGAGTGGTTTCTATAGAAGAAATTCTAACGACAGATAAAATTGAGGTTTTTTGCAGATACTAAAATGGAGTATTTTATGCCCTTTCTAGAAAACATAAAAAAGACACCCCCTGGATAAGTGATCTCTTGTCATTTTAGAGAATTAGAAAACAGCACATTCAAGGCTCACTCAACTCCTGAATAATTCTTTCATCATTGCAAGGAAAATGGTCTTGAAAAGTAATTCTAAATCATAAGACTCTCCAACTTAGATAATTTCAAAATATTTAGATTGGTAAAATACTCTAGTAGACTTGTTAATAGTGTAACCTTTGTTGTCAAAAAAATAAATCCACCAATAATAGATACAGGTCTTATTAAGCTCATTTAAACGTCAATCAGCAAGATAAAATACTGTCGGTCATCAACACGAAAAAAAAAAAAATAGGAAGGCCCAACAATCTCAGGATTCCAATAAATGGAAATGTAACTTGAAAGTCAGCCAGAGAAGAGAACAAATCATATAGCAATAAACAAATATAGTGGAAATACAGAGGGCTCCCATAACTTTCAAACATCAGAAAAATGAGTTGCCCTTAGTCATAGTAATTTATGGTGGTAGGGATCCCCATCAATACATCAACAGCTGGAAGAAAAGCATCAGAAACACTCATTATAGCCACACAGGTAGAAACTCTTTAGACTTAACACTGAAGTACTCTCACTGATAAACTATATATTTCATATAATGTGAATTTATTATCATCTACCTAGATTAGATTATTTACTATCAAACAGGCCCAAGAATTGTCCATTATAGTCCTCCAACTTGTTGACAGATCATATCTGTAGGAAATCTAAGAAATTATTAACCCTAAATTTCACTGAATCCTTTGCTCTTCCTATATTAACTCACCTTGATCTGGCCAAATGTCACAATTAGATAGTACTTGCCTGTAGCTATATAATTTAGGAAACTGCAAAA
This sequence comes from Myotis brandtii, assembly GCF_000412655.1. Lineage (NCBI taxonomy): Eukaryota > Metazoa > Chordata > Mammalia > Chiroptera > Vespertilionidae > Myotis > Myotis brandtii. Next base: position 21,356,891 of record NW_005353967.1, read on the forward strand.
TCTCCCATAAGCCTGTCATAATGGCTATTTTTGTCTAAGTAGGGCCCTGAACACTAAATAGTACTTATTTCAAGTTGTTACATTTCCATGCATTTAAAAAGGTATGAAATTACCCTGGCCTGCATGGCTCAGTGGCTAGAGCATTAGCCTGCACACAGAAGGGTTGAGGGTTTGATTACAGTCAAGGGCACATACCTAGGTTGCAGGTTCAATCCTCAGCCCTGGTCATGTCTTCCGGGCTCATGCTGGAGACAACCAATCAATGTGTCTTCTTTCACATCAATGTTTCTCTCTCTCTCTCTCTCTCTCTCTCTCTCTCTCTCTCTCTCTCTCTCTCACTCTCCCTTCCTGCCTCTCTCCCTCCCTTCCACTCTCACTAAAAATCCATGGGAAAAATATCCTGGGATGAGGATTAACAACACAATGAAAAGATCTGAAACTAACCCTGGCTGAGTAGCTTAGTTGGTTAGAGCATCAACCCAATATGCCAAGATTGTGGGTTCAATCCCTGGTCAGGGCACATACAAGAATCAACCAATGCATAAATAAGTGGAATAAATCAATATTTCTCTCTCTCTCTAAAATCAATTAAATTTTAAAAACCTACATTTTTTAAAAAGAGCCCTGGCTGTGTGGCTCATCTGGTTGGAGCCTCATCCTGTACAGCAAAAGGTTGTGGGTTCAATTCCAGGTCAAGGGAAATATCCAGGTTTCAGGTTCAATCCCTGGTGGGGATGCATACAGGATACAATCAATTGTTTCTTTCTCACGTCCATGTTTCTCTGTCTCTTTCTTTCTCTCTCTCTCACCAATAAATATATCATATCCTTAGGCGATAATAAAAAAAACTGATATGAAACTATACTCTACCCTGTAAAAAGAAAGGAAATCTGAAAATTTTTCAAACATCATCAGTATTGCAATTTTGAAAAAATCAAATGTAACCACAGAGCCATCAGAAAATGTGCACATTATATCACCAATTCCTAAAGTAAATGGACAAAAGGATGTTTTTTTATTAGAATTTAGAGTTAAGACCCTTATTTTATTTGGTTTGTTAAAGCTACTTAAATGAGTTGATGGGTGATATGGAAAAGTAATAACAACCTATTTCTTTGCCTTTTATAATTTTTAAAAAAACAGATTTAAAAAAGGTCATTGTTTACTTTAATTTGTTAGATCACTTCCATGTTAATAACTAAAAAAAATGTTATAAAATAGACAACATAAAGTATCTCTAAGCAATCTTTAATATTTTAAAGGTCTGCAAACCTAAAATAATATATTTTTCAACTTGGTTTTTGTTTTCAGTTTGACACAAATATCTCCCTCCTTTGACTTCATTCTAAATGACAGTAGGCTACTATAAAATATACATAATTAGAATACATTCCAAAGCTCCTAGCCTTGCCAAGAAGACAAGCAAAATAGATGAGAAATATACCCATAATATAAACAAATCCTCAGTACACACCATATAGACAATGGCCAGCAAAGGAAAACGGACTTACTAAGCCTCATGAATTTGTTAAGTAGAAAGACTTTTCTATTTTTAAGAAGTATTTATATGGAAAACATTTAAAGATGGTATGAACTTAAGCAGTACCATCACTGCCTCTCCAATCAATAATTGGTTATTTTACAACTGATATCAAGACCATTGCCCTTGAAAAAATGTATACAGAATGTGCAGGCATGCCTGGTCATGAGATGCTGGTCTTTTTACTCTGATTCCAGGCTTCAGGATGGCAAGGACCACATTTGCTTCGTTCACTGTCAAGTACTCAGGTTGAGTAGATGTTCAGTGAATATTTTTAGGATCACCTAAAGCAAGGAGCTTAAGTGCTGGAGATTGCCTAAATCAGGAGAAGCTAGGTCATTGCAATCACTGCTTCTCCAGATGGACCTGCAACTCTAGCTGCACATGAGGCTTGGGAAGACAGTTTTTGCACATCTGAGCCTGTTACTCTGCCTGGCCCCCATGAGCTCCAGAATGAAGTCCACTCACCTTAACTTGAACTGCATATGGTCACGATCTGGCCCTTTCCTACCTTTTCAGCTGCATTTTCTGATAGTCCCTGTACCTTCTTCGGCATGCCCATCATGGCCTGTACACAGGACTAGCCACTTAATGCACAGCCCCTCATTCAAAAATTATTAAGAATGACAAAGATAGATCACATGGTAGGACACAAAACAAGTCTCTACAAGTTCAAGAAGATTGAAATCATATCAAAAATCTTCTCACATCACAGTGGAATAAAATTAGAAATCAACTACAGTAAAAACAACCCCAAAACATTCAAACACATGGAGGCTAAATAGCATGTTTTTAAAGAATAAATGGGTTACCAACAAGATCGAGAAAGAAATCAAAAACTTCCTGGGAACAAATGAAAATTAACACACAACAACCCAAAAACTCTGGGACAGAGCAAAAATAGTCCTGAGAAAAAAGAACAAAGTTGGAGGGATCACAATACCAGATATCAAGCTATATTACAAAGCCACTGTTCTAAAAACTGCCTGGTACTGGCACAAGAACAGATATATAGACCAATGGAACAGAACAGAGAACCCAGAAATCGATCTAAGCCATTATGCTCAATTAATATTTGACAAAGGTTGTGGGGAGCCGATATAGGGTTAAGCCTCGGACTGACCTGTTGGCAAAGTCACAAACAAGTCCCAGCTTAGAGGGCACAGTCCTCTTAGCATAATTAGGCTTGACCTTATAATGCTCCCTAGATCTTACCTGGGAAGCTAATGGGCTGAGGGAAG
>NW_005353967.1:21360279-21363076 GCF_000412655.1 Myotis brandtii
CCAATGTTATCTCCGATAAGGGTTTAATCTCCAATATTTACAGGGAACTCATACAACTTAACAAAAGGAAGATAAACAATCCAATCAAAAAATGGGCAAAGGACTGAAATAGACACTTTTCTAAAGAAGACATACAAAAGGCTGAGAGACATACGAAAACATGCTCAAAGTCACTCTTCATATGAGAGATGCAAATCAAAACGACGATGAGGTGCCATCTTACACCTGTCAGAATGGCTATCATCAACAAATCAACAAACAAGTGCTGGCGAGGATGCGGAGAAAAAGGAACCCTCGTGCACTGCTGGTGGGAATGCAGACTGGTGCAGCCACTGTGGAGAACAGTATGGAGATTCCTCAAAAAATTAAAATGGAACTCCCATTCAACCCAGTAATCCCACTTCTGGGAATATATCCCAAGAAACCAGAAACACCAATCAGAAAGGACATATGCACCCCTATGTTCATAGCAGCACAATTTATAATAGCTAAGATTCGGAAACAGCCTAAGTGCCCATCAGCAGATGAGTGGATTAAAAAACGGTGGTACATCTACACAATGACTACACTGCTGTAAAAAAGAAGGAATTCTTACCACTTGCAATAGGACCTAGAGAGCATTATGCTAAGTGAAATAAGCCAGTTGGAGAAAGATAAATATCACATGATCTCCCTCATTGTGGAATATAACGAACAACATAAACTGATGAACAAAAAGAGAGCCAAAGGAAAAAAATATTTTATAATATAATAGAAGTAACCCTGTTATTTGCAGATTTTTAATATTTCCTACAACTTTTGTGATATTATACTATGTTAGTACAGTTTTAGTAGTAATATATTTAAAATCTTTCTTTCTTGAAATATCCAGGTTTATTGCATGTAATATTATATTTAAAATAATTTTTCTTGAAATATTAATGTTTATTGCATGTAAATGGCTAATTATTTTGTATCTAAAATCTGGTAATAGATTTATTTTATATAATGTACATAAATAAATAAATAAATAAATTAATTAAATTAAAACCATTGCCCTTATTGGAAGATTTTTCAAATAAATGCCACTTTATTCAAGTTCCCAAGAGAAAAATCAAATTGACGTACACATGCTCCTCATTGTTGATTTGAAATGAATATAAGCATATTAAACTAATGATCAAATGAAAATACTTAACAAATTTTGCTTACAACAGCAACGGTTGCAAACTTTAGTTAATTCATCTCATGCTGGATGTTGCCAATTATATTAAATATATACTGACAAAAGTTAATATATTGCCTTTTATGACTATGTAACAAAAAATAAATAATAACCGTGACCCTGTCAGTTACATTTCCAAGCTCTAATAAAACAGTCATGAGATTTATATAAAGGGCTAATATGCCATTAATAATGTTACATAGGACTCATTCTAACTTACACTTTAAAATGTTTTAATTCAAATGTACTTTTTAATAAATAATAAGAAATAGCTTCTACCATCTTCCAAAATCATCCCTCCCCAAATATACACACAACTAAAGCGCTGAGTTTCTGTTTCTAGAAAGGATGACATCTCTCTCTCTCTTCTAGACTTCTCCCAAGCACAAACTGTTCCCTATGCCCTGTCTACTTCTCTAGCAGGGTTTATCTTGCTCACTGCTCTATCTCCGTTGACTTATACAGTGCCTGGCAGAGTGAAATAAGCAAATGATTTTAAAAGTTGTTGTTTTTAAGCTTTTGTTTCTGAAGGAGGGATTTACTGGGAACTTGGAAAATGACAAATGTTCATAAATGTTATTTTTTGTTGCCTTCCCCCCCTTATTTAAAAGGGTACTTTTTAGTCAGGTGGTTTGATGTTTTTCTTTGTAAATAATATTAAAAAATTTACATATAGGTATGAATATAGAAATGTTATATAATTATTTTTATTTTCATCACTTTACTTGTATTTTAAATTTTTTTACTTTGAATATTTATTAATTAAATAATAACTATTTTTAAGAACAGCTTTATAAACATGCAATCATACATTGCACATAGCAAAGTGTGTACTTTATACATTTTGAAATGTGTATACATCCATGAAACCATCATCACAATCATGATAATGAACAAATCCATCACCTCCAAAGCTTTTGTAATCTCTCCTTCCCAACCCTTTCTAGCCCCTCCCACTATGCCTCCAGGCAACCACTGATCCTGCTTTCTGTTAACAAAAATTAGTTTACACTTTCTAGAATCTATATATATAAAACCCTAATATGCTAAGTGTCCGACCGTTTGGTCAACTGTTTGGTCAACTGCTGGACCAGTTGCTATGAAGCGCACTGACCACCACGGGGCAGACACTCCAACAGATAGGTTAGCTTGCTGCTGGGGTCGGACCAGCAGATCGGGACTGGGCGAGACAAGCTGGACACACCCTGGAACCCTCCTGCGGCCCCTCCCCAGCCTCTAAAATATTTCTTCTAATTAATTTCCTTTCAATGCACATGAATTCATGCACCAGGCCTCTAGTTGTATATAAAGAGAATCAAACAGTATGTACTTTATAAAAAGTATTTTAAAGAGTAATATTCTGCACTATTAATAAGGGTTTTACTCAAGTATTCTCATTTATCCTTTCTATCAATTTAAAAAGTAGGAAGGAAATTTAGAGATACTCTACAGCAAGCATGTGAAACTCTCGGCCTACAGGCCACATGCAGCCCACAATGAATATTTTTGCAGCCCAGCCAATATAACAGTATGTAAGAAACATTTTAATAAAAATTTCATAACTTAATTTTTACAATATCCTGTTATACATAA
>NW_005353967.1:21363261-21377596 GCF_000412655.1 Myotis brandtii
TGCAGTTATTCAGTGTCTGGTAAGTTAATGTTCAAGAAAAATATTAATTTTTACTAAAATGTTCTATTATTTTATGTTATTAACGATTAATTTATTTCAGCCCTTTGTATTCAGCATGTCTCTATCAAAATAAACCTTCATTTCTATGAAAATTGAAGGTTGTTTTTTTTTTGTGGCCCACATAAACTTAAGCCTTGTTTATTTGGCCCGTGTTAGCCTTTGAGTTTGACATGCTTGCTCTACAGGAAGGAGTTAAAGTATGCTAACCAGGAGAGATTTTTAAAATACTTTCCCACCAGATTTTTGCTTTAAGTTATATGCTACTGATTGGTTGCCAGAGTAGACAGCTATTAAGCTTTTCAACTATTCCAAAGTCATTTCCCAATCAAGATTTGAAAATGTCCCCTTTATCCCAATCTCCTATGAGTCATAAAAGTTTTTAAGAAACAATTGACAAAAGCTAGCAATGTAACCCCACCAAAGTATCTTACCTCATCCTAAAAATAATTTTTTAAAATTCAGTCACTTTCTAAGCTCATCTACTAAAGCTAAAACCACTTTATCTACTGCCTTCTTTTTCCCTTCCATGTCCCCTAGGCCATGGTCGGCAAACTGCGGCTCGCGAGCCACATGCGGCTTTTTGGCCCCTTGAGTGTGGCTCTTCCTAAGCCTTAGGAGTACCCTAATTAAGTTAATAACAATGTACCTACCCATATAGTTTAAGTTTAAAAAATTTGTCTCTCAAAAGAAATTTCAATCATTGTACTGTTGATATTTGGCTCTGTTGACTAATGAGTTTGCCGACCACTGCTGAGAGCATTCCAATACTGTCATCTTTAATTTTTTTAAAAAAAGGTTCAAAGTAATTGACAAAACCTCTTTACAAGAGGATAAAACCAAACAGTGTTTCCCAACTAATGCTCCACCTCATTCAAAATTACCCAAGTAAAAAATCTACTAGTATGTCCTCTTCTGGCTAGGAGGATATAGTTGGTCTTCTCTCTATGCTTTTTTCCCAAGTGGAGGCTGTCCACATTTGATGTCTCCTCTTCCTTGCCTGATAGCCAGCTCCAGAAAGCACTGCATGTTAGCTTGGGTCCATGCCACTGAAACTGTCCTCCCTATGGTCACAGATGATCTCTTAGTCGAAAAAGTCCCCTTCCTTGACTTCTGTGATGCCAATCCCCTTACAAGTTTCCTTCATATCTCCCTAGTGTTCCTTTTCAGTCTCAATCTCAAATTCTTCTTCCATCAACCCCTTAAGTATTCCTCAAAGTCCCATCTTTATCTCTTCACACTTTCTCCCTTGACATTCATTCCCATAAAGATGACTTCACTCCCATCTCAGGGCTTCAAATGATAGACAAACAAAGAAAAGTGGGCCATATATAATGAGTAAAACAAATTAACTAATCTATGCTGCTTAAAGTTGGGGAGGTAGGAGGGCATAGCATGTGTGCAGCTTCTGCAGTGTTGGTAATGTTATTTTTCTTGATGTGGGTGCTTGGTTACACTGGTGTGTTCAGTTAGTGAAAATTCAGTCTATAGACTTAGGATATGTATACTTTTCTATATAAATGTCATACTTTAATAAAGTTATTTTTTATGTTAGGATTCTTTGATTTTTTTTTTTTAATCCTCACTCAAGGATATTTTTTTCATTGATTTTTAGAGAGAGGAAGGTAGAAAGAAAGAAACATTGATGTGAGAGAGAACATCAACTGATTGCCTCCATACATGCCCCAACCAGGGATGGAACCTGCCACCTTTCAGTGTATGGAACGATGCTCCAACCAACAGAGCCACACCGACCAGGGCAAGTTATTTTTTTTAAAAGGGAGAAAGAATGAGCTAAACCTCAGTTCAGATTCTAGGTCTGACATGTGTTACTTGGCCAAGTTACTTATCCTATTAAAGCTCTCATTTTCTCATCATTAAAATGGAGCCGATATCATTAAAATGCAGATGATAACAGCTACTTCACAGCACTGTAAAGAATAAAGTAATTTACAAACAAGGTGCCTGGCACACAGGTACCTTATGCTTACAAATATTATCTCTCTTCCCCCTTCCTTCTCAATTCTGTATCTCCAGCCTAGACACACTTCCCTACACCCCAGCTTAAAAACCACATATCCAATTTCCTCCCAAGGTGCTCCACCTCTAGGTCTGAGTGGCACCTCAAACTGAACTCATCTTCCTCCTTACACCCCTCTGTCCTTCCTTTGTAGTCCCTTGAAGCCCATGACTGAAACTTCTACCCACAATTACAGCCATCTTAGAAAGCCTGATTTCCACATTTAGCCTACCAAGTCCTATGTACTCTACATCCTAAGATATCCCCTGGGCTGCCAGTGGTGTAGAAAAATGATATATTACTACAGTAGCTTACTTATTACAATATCTTCCTAGCATATCTGTCTCCCCCTTTACCCCAACCTCCATATTACTTCCAGAGTGATTTTTCTAAACTGCACCTCAGAAGATGTCACTTTTCTGCTTAAAATTACTTATCCCCCAGGTCACTCAAGGTTATTCTCAAAATAGTTCCTATTTAATTTGCCAGATTTATTCCTTACAGCACATCCAGCCATACCAACTTTCTTGCAGTTCACCATATATGCCATACTCTTTAATGCATCCGTGTGTCTGTATTTTTCTCTCCTAGAATATTCTTTACTTGCACCCTACCAAATTCGGCTAATTCGTATTCCTTATTTAATAAATATCCTCTTAGAAATAGCTCCTGAGACTACCATAGCCCTAGGCTGGATTCAACACCCTTTTTCACCACTCCCACAGCACTTTTTGCATATCATTATAGTGCTTTGTTAGCCAGTGTGATAATCACTGGTAGTGAGCCCCTTCTGGATAGTGAGCTCCTGATGGGCAGAGACTGCTGTGTCATTCATATCTCAGCTCAAGAGGGCTCAACAGAGGCAGACATAAGAGACAGTTAATATTTCTTAAACAAATAAAGGAATGAGAAGACAGCAGAAAGCAGAAGGAATATTATCCCCCACCTCATAAAATGTATACAAATTTATATTATCATTAAACTAGAGGCTCGGTGTTCGAATTCATGCACAGGTGGGGTCCCTCCTGGCCGGCGATTGGGGCCGATCAGGGCTGTGTCACCCAGGCCCAGGGGCCTGCCGGCCAGGGGGAGAGACCACAGGAGGTCGGCAGGCTGCAGGAGGTTGGCTGTGGGAGCGCACTGACCACCAGGGGGCAGCTCCTGCGTTAAGTGTCTGCCCCTGGTGGTCAGTGCACGTCATAGCTACTGGCCGGTCATCCAGTTGTCATGGTCGCTTAGGCTTTTATATATATAGTTAAGTGGGTTTTAAAACTAATTTTAAATGCTATTTTGACAAAACCAACTTAAAAACTCTATTTTCTCAGGCCATTCAATACAAAGAAGTAGAAGATTTGGTTTTGAATTTTTAAAACATTAAAAAAAATGTTCCTATACATTCTCCACTGGCCCTGCCATATCTACTCCCTACCCTTCTGCCCTGCTCAGACCTGGGAGGCTGATCTGCAGCTACAGAGTATGTCATCCTGGCTCCCTTGCCCTCTGGCTCCTAGTTGGGTTCTACAGAAAGGAGGCTTCAGCTGATGCGTGGGCAGGAAAAGAAAGAAGATCCCTTCCTTGCTAGGCCTCCAGCCTCTGTTCACAGTGAGTTTCACAGTATGTGTGGTCCTCTTCATAAAACCACAGCCCCAGGAGGGTGACATTTCTGCAATGACCACAGTGCTCACTGGATCCTGGTTAACTGCCCTCTGCCTTTTCTCCTGCAGATCTACGGCAGGTAACTCTTCCCTTGATGCTAATTCCTGAGTGTTCCTCCATCCCTTGTTGGTTTTCATCCTGCACACACCTTTATTAAACTCTCTCCAACTATCCTTTTAAGGAAGCTATCTTGCTGAGCATCTAATACACAGAAACACTTTGTCAACTAGCAGCATTGTTGCCAGTGCTTGCTATAATATGATCTTGTTAATATCCCCATCTCAGCCTTTAATGTTTTAATAAAAACATGCCTATACCCTAATCTTTCTAGCCCTAAATTTATACATACATTCAACTCACCTGCATAACTGAACTAGTACCAATATGAATTCAAAATGAATTAGTAACTCATTCCCCAGGTTAAACTACTTGCAAATTATTCCTAATATACACACACAAACACGTGTGTGTGTGTGTGCCTATGTGTATATAATGTATTTTATGGTAAGAAACCTTACTCAGGATTTTCCACTACTATATTTCTAAATAAAAAAAATAATATCTATTTAATTCAGGGTTTTAAAATGCATATTGAAATACCTTTAATAGTTTCCTAATAGCTATTGCTTAAATGCACTGATAAAGTATAATTATTACATAATTTCAATCCAATTATAAACAACAAATGGCATGTGATGAATGAAAAAATAAAACTAAGGAGTTGTTTCTATTTTATTCTAATAGTCAGTACTACAGAAATGACTATGTAATAGATTCAATATGGTTATACTATTGCTCATGGACCACATGGAACTTCCCAGATGCCCTAGTCCAAAAACAAATAAACAAAAAAACAATAGGCCATATGTTGGTTGGAAGAGACAATACTTAGAGGAGACTCATAATTAGAGGAGAAAGTTTTTTCCCTAGACATTATACATTCCTATTCTTTTTATTTCTGACTCTAAAATTCACCAACTGAAGTAATGTATGTCAGATAATTTTGCCTCTAGATACAGAAAGAAGGAAAAAACAGCTCTACCTGAAATGATAATCTAAGCTCCTATCTGACAAACATTACATCCAAGTTCTTAAATCCAGCTAAAGAATTTGGAGCTATTTGTGGAGCATTTTTGGTTGCTGTTATTCTGCCCAACTTATTAGCAGCTGTACATGTTTTCCTTAACCTTTTTCCTTAACCTCTCTCTTTTCTTTTATTGTGCCCCAACTAAAAATGGAACTATCCACGCATTCCCTTCCCACTCCCCAGCCTCACAACTCCCATTGTTTTTATCCCACAATAAGCAATGAAATACACTGAGGCAAGATAGTTTAAATGAGCAATGGAGTCATATGAAGTTGCTAGAGAGATTAAGAAAGAAAAGAAGCCGAACACAAAAAGGCAAACACTGTTATAATTCCATTTATACAAGGTATCTAGAGTAGTCAATTTATTGTGACAGAAGCTAGCATGATGGTTGCCACGGGCTTGGGAAAGGGGAAATGGCGAGTTATTATTTAATGGATAAAGAGTTTCAGTTTGGGAAGATGAAAAAGTTCCATAGATAGATGGGGATGGTTGCACAATAATGTGAATGCACATAATGCCACTGAAATGTATACCTAAAAATGGTTTAAATGATAAATATTACGTTATATATATTTTACCATTACAAAAACAAAAAAAAGAACATTCTATCAATAATCCATATCAAGAGACTTTCCTTTCTATATTGGAAACAGGTACAAAAGGAAAAAAAATCCTTTCCTTTCCCTACCCTTATCCCAGCTCTCCAAATTGAAGCTAATTGGTAAGAAATAGAGAATAGTTCATTGATCAAAATTAGCCTGAGCCTTCACAAATTTGAAATCCCAACTACCCCAAATCCCAAACCAATTAACTTATATAACAGAAGCACAAGGATTTAACAAAAATCAGACTTTATTTATGATATAGCATATTTGGAGTTAAGTAATTGTATAGACTTGTGCTTAACGCACACTATAGCAATACTTTCTATTTAATCCAAGTATTGGTACAAACTTTTAACTACCACTGAATTCATGATTCTGCCTACTTAAGATATATATTCATGAATCTCTCATTTTAAAAGAGGCAGCTGTACTATAATGAAAGAAACACTGAACTTGGAACCGAAAATAATCTCAATATGATTCAGCTCTGCCACATAGTATCTCTAGTACCCTCTCTGGGTAAATCTATTTCCAGTTACAAATCTCAGTAGTCAATTTTCACCTACCTCACAAAATCAAATAAATCTTGAAACTATAAAGTACAATTTCACTATTAAATTTGTTAAAAGAAGATTATTCTAATACAAGTTTATATTAAAACTAGAGGCCCAGTGCACGAATTCATGCACCAGTGGGGTCCCTCGGCCTGGCCTGCGGGATTGGGCCAAAACCACCTCTCCAACATCCCCCAAGGGGTCCTGGATTGCAAGAGGGTGCAGGCCAGGCCAAGGGACCCCACTGGTGCATGATTGGGGTGCGGAGGGACACAGGAGGTTGGCCGGCCAGGGAGAGACCACGGGAGGGCCTCCAGGGCTTGTCCAGCCCATCTTGCTCAGTCCCAATTGGCTGGACCCCAGCAGCAAGCTAACCTACCAGTCGGAGCATTTGCCCACTGGTGGTCAGTGCATGTCATAGCGAGCGGTTGACCAGCCTTAGCATATCATTAGCATATTACACTTTGGTTGAACAGATGACCAGACACTTAGCATATTAGGCTTTTATTATATAGGATATACACATATTTCATAGTAAAACAATTAGGTAATCTGTTATCCTAAAATTCACAGGAAGACTACTAAGTGCCTATATTACAGAAAACACTTCTTAGAGATTATACATTAATTCTGGTACCAAATATTAGAAATACTGGGGAGAAATGAGCTACATATAGTGATACCCTGTTGTGAATCCTCAATTCACTTATTCCACAAATACCTAATATGAATTCCAAGCACTATGATAATCAGTGGGAATATACTGGAGAAGACAACACTATGGTTCTTGTCCTCGGGGAGCTTCCAATCTAATTGGGAAATAAGACATTAAAAGATCACACAATTCATTAATATATGATAGATATGACAAAAGGAAGAGTAGAGCTTGCTGTGAAAGCACACAGTAAGAGTCTCTAATCCAGTTTGGAAAATTTTATGCCAGTTGTACCATCCTTTGTGAACCCAATAGGCTTTAAGTGTTCAATAAATCTTACCTATTTCTATAGCCAACATTATTATAAAACCCACATGTCCCACTGTTCTAGTTAAGAACAACTTTATCTCCAGGGTTTGGGAGATAAGAGATAGTCAACCTTATTATCTAGGAAAACCCAGGTACACTAGACCCATCACCCAATTCCTCAGTAAAAACCAAAACCAGGCCCCAGGAAATACAGCTTCTCATTCCAAACTTGATTCATACAGTATTTTATATATACCTGAGCAATTATGCTGATGCTGAGAGGCTTCCTCAATGGTACTTTAAACCTGCCTGAAATGCTTTAACCCCAAATCTTCTCATGATTGATTCTTTCAATATTACTCAGGGTTCTGCCTAAATGGTTCCTTCTCTAAGAACCTTCCCCTGACTACCTAGCCTCCCAGTCACTCTTTAAATTACATCACCCTACCTCATTACTTTTACAGTACTTATGACTATCTGAAATTGCCTACTACATTTATTTACTTATTATATGTTTCTCCTTGAAATTTGAAAATAAGTTTCATTAAAGCAGGGACCCATTTTATTCTCAACATATCCTCAAGATACATCTTCTTGCCAAATAGCCCCAGTTTTGTTCAGGTAGCTCAGGTACAAGGGAGCAATGTTTCCAGCCCAGAGGATGAAGGATGACTGATTGAAACCAATTATGTAACCTTTTGCTGGTAATTGGTTTAGGGGAGGGAATGGCAGTTCTCTTCAATAAGGCATAAGAAGATATCTGCTAAGCAACTTCAAGAAAAGGTTTACCTTGCCGATTACAAAACATGAAGAAGGAGGAACCTTGCTCTTCTCCCTGCCTTTATACTTGGTTGTATGAGAACATGATGCTGGGAATCTGATGCAGGGATGTGGGTTGCATTCCTGAGAGGGAAACCATGAGGACAGCAGAGAAGCTTATCCTGAGCCCTGGATGTACTTGATTCACTGAATCAACTAGCAAACTACCTCTTCCAAGCATCTTGTTATGTGAGATTTATTTTTAGGTCCTGATCAATTAAGCCATTTTCTATCTCCTGACTTGATACCTACAGCCAAAAACATCATAAACTCTTAAGCCTCTGTTTTTTTTCTGTAACATTAACAGAAAATAGTACCTATGGTCTAGTGGATTCTTAAGGGGATTAAGTGAAACAATGCAAGTAAAGGCCAATATAAACAAAATATTCAAATGATAACGTTGTTATTGTTACTGTTAAACAATAACCTTCTATGACAAAACTCCACAAGCTCTTTATGTAGTAGTTAGAATTTTGTTATTTTACAGAAAACATTCATTTTAATCCTGTTTAAATAAAATCATTTAAAAAATAATATATTTACCTGGATTTCTTCTATCAGTAGCTCTTGGTTCTTTCTCAAATTTGAAGTAGGTAAAAAAAAAAAAAAGGAGAACCAAGGCAACTATCAGATCACTAATGAAAAAATAACCATATGAACATCAGGGGAGAGGCTGTTTTTAGCATCAACTCCTCTCTTAACTTACATGGACAGAGCCATATATAAATTTTCATCTTACCTTCATAAATATTCCATCACTGTTTTAATATGGCTTAGATTATATTAATCAAAAATGGAAACTATTTTAGTAATTAAAACTATACTATATTAATACCTACAATTACAAAAAATATTTTAAAGCAGAAAAAAAGAGCAACTGTTAGATTTCATTTCTATATTGTTTTCTGTGCCAAACTACTTACTTGATATGCCATGAAGAAAAATTAATACTGAAGATCAAAACTGGAGACCTCCAGGTCATTGGTTCAAGCTCACTCCAGCTAAATTGTGATTTAAGATGCTATAATGGTTCATTATTGTCAGAAAGCTGTTTACAGTTCTACATAACCTAGAATAATCAAAATTCTTAAAGTACAATGTGAGGGTTGTTCTGTCATTATTAAAGAAGAGACAAAGAAGAAGGAACAAATATTAAATCCTCCATTGGCCCAAGCCGGTTTGGCTCAATGGATAGAGCATCGGCCTGGGGACTGAAGGGTCCCAGGTTCAATTCAGGTCAAGGGCATGTACCTCAGTTGCAGGCTCAGGCCCCTGAGCCTGAAGAGGCAATAAAACCAATTAATATGTCTCTCATATAGATGTTTCTCTCTCTCTCTGACTCTCCCCCTTCCTTCCACTCTATCAATGGAAAAAAATCCTCAGTTGAGGATTAACAAAATCCTCCATTGCACTGGAACTGCCCAGGGTCTTCTGAGTACAGATAAATTTTGGTCCTGTCAATATTACAAAAACATTATTAGTTTTACTTTTCTAAATATTTAACTATTAACCAACTCTGACAAAAACTGTGTTACCTATTATGACCAACCATAAATTTGGGCAGCTGCAGGACTATGAAAAAAGTTGCCTGGAAAAACTCTATTTTTCCCTGGGTGAACCATTTTTCACCCATTTTTCAATGTTCTCACACAATGAATATAGTTTAAGAAAAGTAAAAATAGCCTTTACTATTTCTCTAACATTACAGAAAATGAGTGGACCACCCTTCAGATCACTTTTTGTAGACTATATGGGTTTTACTATAATAGTCAAGTAAATCACACAGTCCTACTCATGTTGTTATAGACATATGTTAACAAAACCTTACATGATCAATGATGCATATGTAAAATATATAAAAAATCTGATAAGCAAAATTTAAAATCTAAATATAACCACTGACTTTTTTATTCCAAACTCTCTTCAGATATATCCTCCAATATATCTTATTCTATTGCTCCAATGCTACTTTAAATCCTTCCTTGGGGAAACAATAAGTTACTAATAAAAGTAATATTTCAGCATATATTTACAAAGGCTCACATATTACTAACCAACATGCCACTAGCATGCAAATATTTCATATAATTTCCATCCATTATCAAAGCAATAATAGAGAATATTCACAATAGTACACAATAGTAGAGAATATTCCCATGTACTCCACAATAAAATTATAATTATCTTGCCGAAGCCGGTTTGGCTCAGTGGATAGAGCGTCTAATTATAATTATCTTCAATGCATATTTTTAAGTTACATATTCCCAGCAGCAGTATCATATCTTTTCAACCTAGTACATTAATCCTCAATGCTATGTACCAACATTAACATAACAGTTATGAGCCCTATGGAAGAAAGAAGATTCTAAATTCAAAGTATATTTTTCCCAAATTTTACTTCCAACTCTAAACTGTTGGGGTGATGTTAATAAACTGCAATCTATGTATTCCACTGCCAGCCCCAAATTGTATGTTTTAATTTTGAAACAAAATAATTCTATTTTCTAGGAGTAAGTGAAGATGAAAGGACACATTTGGTCCACTACTGCAGAGCAACTAAAATTTACTGATTTATTTTCATCCGGAATTGATTTTATAGGGCAAACTAGCGCTAAAGTGTGGGAATAAACCTCTCATTTTTTATTTTTTTATTTTTTTGTAAAAATACATTACAATATTAACCCCTTTCCTAAGAGTCAAGATAAATACCCAGATAAAGAATGCTAGGATTTAACTCTTAACATCTTACACATTCTCTTTTCTTTAGGTTTGTTCCTTCAAAAACTCTTTGGGGGCGGGGGATACTTCTAAAATAGTAAAAAAGAGAGCAATTCAAAGAAAAACTCTCACAACCAAGATGACATATTAGATAAAAGTTGTTTAGCATTTTGGAGAAAATATCCTCCATTGCACTGGAATTATCCTAGAAGAAAAAATCTGAATAAACAAAAAGTCTTCATTATCTAGGCTTCCAACTTTCACCCCTAAAAATTCTGTGCCTTCCCAAACCACATATACATCTTCCATCCATCAAAATGAAGGGAATAAGCATCAGGGTTAACCAATGGTTAAGTCTGCACATCTGATCAAATCTTTAAAATCTCTTATATCTGATTATGTAATGCTGTTCCCTAAATCTATAGCATCCTACCCTAGATCAGGAAGCCAATCTGGTATACAGAAAAAAAAATGTATCTTTCAGTTTCAACCACAGGTTCTAAAATTAAAGAAATCTTTGTTAGAAACCCAGGTAAAGAGCAAGTTACTTTTCTTTTTTCTTTAATGGAGAAAAAAATCACTATCTTGCATAATTGTTGGGAGAACTGGAGAAAATATACATAAAGCACTGACCACAGTAGCTGGCATGTAGAATGACAAGTAATAATTATTGTTTTGCCTTTATTGGCTATTTTTGAAATACAATTAAGCTACAGAATGTGGAACTCAAACTTTTAAAGTCCTTATTTTGGAGGTCATTTTGGAGGTCAAAAGATTTTTTTCACATTGTAAAAAATTCCTTTGAGTCTAATATCTTCATTTATTCAAATATTTATTCGGTGCTTCTGACATATGAAGGCACTACCCTGAATATCAAGGATAACTCAGAGAAGAAATTTGAATTATCATCCCTTGCCCTCAAGAAACTTACATTTTAGAGGAGACTAGACATTAAACAACCAATTATATAATTACTTAATCACAATTGTGTCTGTGCTAAAAAAGTAAAATAAAATAGGGAGAAATAACCTAACAAGATCAGAATTTAAATTTCTACGCAAATATCCCACCTCCCTCCAAGGATTCTCAATCATTCCCTCTATAATTAAACCTAATCCAAACCTTTGTATAGACTTGATCTGTCTGGTTTTTAAAACAATAAAATAAGTAATTAACTTGACTGGCCATTTTTTAAGTTTATTTTCTAATTATAGTTGACTTACAATATTATATAAGTTTCAGGTGTACAACATAGTAATTAGACATTTATATACCTTATGCAGTGATCCCTCCATAAGTCTAGTAATCACCTGCTATCTTACATAGTTATTATGATATTACTGACTATATTCCCGATGCCATTTTTATGTTCAGAACTGTATACTAAAATTATTAAAAAATATGTAAAACCTACAAGTTAATTTCAAATATTCCAATGGTGAGTTCTTAGTGAAAGAGAAAGCAAAGATATAATAACACAGGTAAGCACTTGTCAGCTACCTTGTTACTTGGTGTTTAGTTTGGTAGATCTGACAAGTGCTAACAAGATCTGAATTCTTGTTAGAAAACACATTTCTTGATAGATTATAAAACTACTATATTTAGTTTATGTGCATACCACTATTCATAATGACTCCTTTTTCAGAATGTTTTTATTAAAATAAAATAAATATTTATGTATTTATTACTGAAAAACAAATTACTTCTATGATTTTTAAGATCAGAACAATTCTAATTTGCTTACTAAAAGAGTATTTTTTTTGCTCAGGTACCTTTTTAATCTGCCACCTTAAAAAAGTTTGTCTAGCCCAGCTGGTGTGGCTCAGTGGTTGAGCATCGACCTATGAACCAGGAGGTCATAGTTCAATTCTGGTCAGGGCACATGCCCAGGTTGTGGGCTCCATCCCCAGTAGAGGGTTGCTGGAGTGGGCCAATGAATGTTTCTATCTCTCTCTCCATCTCCCTTCATCTCTGAAATCAATAAAAAATATATTTAAAAAATTTTTTGTTTTAAATCTGGTGACATCCATTTCAAAGACAACTCAAGATTCCTATCTTCAGAAGTTAGTACACTGTTGCAGAATAGTGCCATTAATATCCCAAGTAAATATGATGGGGAAACAGCAATCAGATCAACTCTCCCACCAAAATGTAAATTGGTTTATTCTGTAAAATAAAATCTACCTCAGTATTTGTCTTAGATTCAAACAATACTCACCTAGAAATTAATGCAACAATTAACGCAGAACAGCAATTGTCAATGTTCCAAAAGTGGCCTCTTCACCTATATTTAGTTCATAAGGAGAGCCAGTCT
The DNA here is from genome assembly GCF_000412655.1 of Myotis brandtii. NCBI lineage: Eukaryota > Metazoa > Chordata > Mammalia > Chiroptera > Vespertilionidae > Myotis > Myotis brandtii. The sequence goes on from NW_005353967.1 coordinate 21,376,059, forward strand.
AGGTTCCTGATGCCAATTACAATGAATGGAAGACATATATTTAAATCTAACAGCACCATCTAGCAGAACTTCCACTACTTTGCTTACAAGAAAGAGTAGATGTTACTTGGTGTTCAGTTTTGTAGATCTGACAGCAAAAGTGACAATTATTTGTTTTCATGAAAGAATCACAGAATTAGAACTACAAAGGACCAGACACACCAGGTCCAACTTTCTCATTAAGTATCTCAGATACTATTTTTTTTAACAATTTAAAAAGTTATCAGGATACAGATTAAATTCAGCCATTTCTGGGAATCCAACTAAAATTTAAAATTACTTTTATTCTCAAATTCAACCATCTTCAAAGTAAATAAGATTTTACATCAACATATTTCAATTGCTTCAATCCCATATGCTCTGTAATCATTAAAACATCCTCCTCTAACGGCTTTTATTTTATCAGACATATTACAATCAAATGATTAATGCACACAAATTAGGCTGTTTCAAAACTTTGATTCCAGTAACTGCTGTTTCTAAACCAGGCTATGATGCTGTCTGTTCTACATTCCTTGTCACAGCAATAAGATCCTGAATGTACCTCCTCAGAAAATACCATGGGGAAAACAAACAACAACAACAACAAAAAACCCAGCATCTCTGCGTTAATTTTTTGTTGTTTTGCTACATCAAGGCCTGCCACCCCTAAATCCCATGGGGATTGTGTGTGCCGCTGCCAACACGAAGATGAGGAAATGTTCCCATCCCCAGGGCACAAGAAACTTTCAGGAGAAGGCTGTATCCACTGCCTAAAGCAAACAGGGAAACCTGCGCCTTCGCCTGTTATTGACGCAGCTATTTCCGTGCGCAAGGTAACCCAAGTAGCTTTGGGGAGGTGGTCTCAGACTTTTCCCCAGGCTGGACCCCCTGGGGAAGGGAGAGAGCACATTCAGTGGCAAGGTAAGCCTCACCCTCGGAGTGGAAGTGGTTACCGGGCACCGAGGATCTGCTGCACACACACAAAAAAGAGGGGTTCTTCCTCAGTGGTCACAGTCACTATTCGCTCTCATTTTTAGCAACAACCCAATCACCGTTACAAGTGCAGGCGAACGGCAGCAGGCAGCCCAGCCTTGCGGTGTGCCGCGACGGTGGCACCCCGGGCCAAGGGGCGCTTTTCTCGCCCGCCTCCTCTGGGCTCCCACCGAAGTTAACACCTGTATCTCCGCCTCACCCAGCTCCACAACTCCTCCCCACGCCTGCTCTTCCCCCTTCCCCGAAAACCCCGGTTCGGACCAGGGCCCCCTTCCCAGCGCAGACAACCCTTCGCGCGCCGCCGGCCGCAGCTCACACAACACCCCGGGCCAAGGGGCGCTTTTCTCGCCCGCCTCCTCTGGGCTCCCACCGAAGTTAACACCTGTATCTCCGCCTCACCCAGCTCCACAACTCCTCCCCACGCCTGCTCTTCCCCCTTCCCCGAAAACCCCGGTTCGGACCAGGGCCCCCTTCCCAGCGCAGACAACCCTTCGCGCGCCGCCGGCCGCAGCTCACACAACACC
>NW_005353967.1:21378298-21378936 GCF_000412655.1 Myotis brandtii
CCCCAGGCGGAGAGTGTCTGTGTGTCTGTATGTCTCCAAGAGAGTGCGCGAGTGCGTGCATGTGTGTGCGCGCGTGTGCAGGCGGAGGTGGGTGAGGAGCGGAGACACTTACTTCTCCCGGGCCTGGCTGTCGGACGGGACGGCGCTGCTGTTACTCTTGCCTTTGCCGTACATGCTTGTGCCGAGAGCAGCTCCCACTGTCACGCACCTGTCAACCCATCACAGCCTCCTCGGGAACAGCCCCGTCCCCATGGCGACCCACGCAGCCACCCCCACTATTGGCCGCTCCACGCCAAAGCTCCGCCCCCTTCGCCCAGGCAACGCGCGAGACTGACAGACCTCCTCCTCCCTCCGGCCTTCCCCGGCGCGCGGCAGCCGCTACAGCCAGAGAGGCAGTCTCCTCCCTCCTCCCCTCCCTCCCGGGCTCCCTCCCTCCTTCCCTCTCCGCCGCCTCCCTCCTCCCGTTCTCCTTCCCCCCTCCCCCCGCCGAACCCCGGCGCAAGGGGGGAATTAGAAACTGCTCTAGAAGGATTTTAAACAACTGGCTGTTCTCTCCGCCGCCATCCCGCCCCCCGCGCCGCCCGCGCTCGGCTCCTCACTGGAGAGAAGGCGCCGGGAGGAGGGGAAAGTGCGGCCTG
>NW_005353967.1:21379572-21387713 GCF_000412655.1 Myotis brandtii
CCGTGGTGCACCAGGCACCAGCTCCCCTGCCTGATCGGCTGCAGAAAAAGGCCCCAGGCATCCCCATCTGGCCTGGATTTCCAACCTTGATGGGTGATGCCTACTCATCCTGATCCCTGGAGTGGGAAGGGCCATAGAAGGCCTGCAGCCATCCTGTCCTTGTCCATCGGAATGGACCCCAGCCTCCCTCCGAGAGCCGTGCCCCAGCTGAAAGGCTGTCTGAGAATATCTCTGAATCCAAGCCCCTAATCCCGTCACACTTCAGAAAATGTGCAAAAGTTTCTGAAATACAACCTGGTTCCCGAAAGAACTCCATAATTTTACGTTGTGGGGGTCCTTGGATGTAAAATCAAACAGTGCAAGTGGAGTGAGAAAGAATAGATGGGCATCAAACAGGGAGTGACAGGGAAGAGGGGTGCAGGTGGGCGTGCAGGTGGGGGTGGGACCAGGGGAAACATCAGAAAAGGATGAAATGGCTGTGGGAGGGGAGATGAAATAGATTCAAATGGGAAAAGGTGTACCTTTCTATTCCTCACATAGAGCTTTACGCTTTTAGTAGTAGGGTCATAAAAATTCATATGAAGATGAGATGGATGGAATGGAAAGAAATGGGCTTGTGTGGGCATTGACATAAGGTTATAAGAATAAAACATCAACAGAAGGTTAAGGAAGGGCAGCTAGTAAAAAATGAGAGAGAATCAGAAAAGGGATTGGCAACCAAACATATCAAAAACTGGGGTCGGAAATGAAGAAGGACCCTGTTATATGGTATTAAGGAAAATGAAAAAAAAATGGAACAGGTAAAGTATTTCCTTCCTTGAACATTTTTAAAGAAAGTATCATTTCTGATTGTTCTAACAGGTCTCAGTATCTGAAGATACACCCTAGTAGAAAACTACAAAGAAGTTGGGAGGTGGGGAAGAACTGTATGCTGTGAGTTTTAGTCTCTGCTACTAATTTGTGACATTGATGTCTTTGTCGGTAAAAAAAAAAAAAGAAAGTAGAATAAAACAGCATTAAATGAAGAAGCCATAGAATATGATAGCAAAAGAAGATGACCAAAACAATAGAGGACTGACATTATAATAAAAAGAAAAATACAGGTGCTTTTATGAAAAGGACAAAAATTCAGCCCAGCTGGCAAGGCTCTGTGGTTAAGTGTCAATCTAAGAACCAGGGGGTCATGGTTCAATTCCTGGTCAGGGCACATGCCCAGGTTGCAGGCTCCATCCCCAGTGTGGGGCATGTAGGAGGCAACCAACCGATCAGTGATTCTCATCAATGTTTCTATCTCCCCCACTTCCTTCCTCTCTGAAATATATGTATATATTTAAAGGACAAAAATTCTGCCCATAGAAGTAGAGATAAAGAAAGTGAAAAAAAATCCCAATAGCTTAAGTTGATTAATTTTCCAAGAGAAGTAATTTGCCATTTCTTACTAAAAGTCTCCTTTCTGTTTCTAATGATCTACAGTGATTTGGTAGTGGAGACATGGCATTCATAGTCTCTGAAGAACTAGGAGTGATGCTGAGCCAGGAAACCTCTCTCTTAAACTATCACTTAAGATGCTCAAATGTTGATAAGGCTTCCACTGTTTACAGACTCTGCCATCAGGTTGGCATTATGTAATTTGTTATTCAATTATCTACTTCTATTGGCTTCAGTCCAGAAAATTATTATCATTCAGGGCTCCATCACCCATAGAATATTCCCTATAAGGTGATGCTTAGAGAATGCTGTCAAGGAGGGAGTTCCTAGCAGCTGTTGATCAATGCTCCTGCCCACACCTGGAATAAGGTAAGGTTTCCATTAAAAACCAAGAGCCCAGCCCCTGTGCCTCAGGGGTTGAACTTCTACCTAGGAACCAAGAGGTCATGGTTTGATTCCAGTCAGGGCACATGCCCAGGTTTTGGGCTCAGTCCCCAGTAGGGGGCATGCAGGAGGCAGCCAATGGATGATGTTTCTCTCTCATAGATATTTCTATCTCTCTATCCCTCTCCTTTTCTCTCTCTCTAAAAAAAATCAATAAAAACAAACAAACAAGAATGGGCTTTGTTTGTGCTGTTATCTAAAAATAAATTAGTTATTATCCTTGCACCAATGTAGGGATTCTCTAACCAGGATTCTCAGTTGTGGCACATTAGACTTTCTTTAGGAAGATGTTGTTGTTGTTATTCTTTTTTTTGTTTGTTTTTAAATACAAGATCTGGGACCTCACTAGAATAAATCAGGCTAACTGAATCAGAAACCTTTGGGATGGACCCAGGCATCTGTATATCATATGTAACCAAGGCTGCTTAACTCTGCTGCTCTTCATCCATCTAAAGACAGCCCACGGGCACCATCAGATCTCAAAACAAGATTTTTAGGTTGTGGCTATACATAGCAGATGATCCTCCTCATGTAAAGCATTAAGCCATCTTTACAATGGACTTTACTTTCTACTCATTGAGCCAACAAATTTGTTAATAGCACGAAAATGTATCACCACATGGGTTCCTATAGTACAAGACCACAAATAGCCATGGTTTATTTTGCTGTTTCCTAAAGAGAAAGGAAAATGAAAGAAAATAACACAGGCTGTTTACTGTCTGCTGCTGTAATTTATTCATTTGATTGTATTTTACCCAGATATGTTACATGGAAGAGTCCTTTGTGTAATGGCATATTTTCTGATATTTTAAAAATAAATTATAGATCTGCACAGTGGCTTATGGAATTCAGAACAAGTTGGTCTTAGTATCTGTAAAGAATAAAATGCTAAAAGGTCTTAGTTCAGAGCTTGCCAAGTTAATGTCAGTTACCTTTACAAGAATGTTATCATCCAACAAATATACAAAGTGAAAACATGACTGTTCCTATATGTGGTAACCTTAAAGCTTTATAGTAATCAAATCAATTACCATTAAAACATCTCAGCAGCTACCTGAACAGTCTCTTTTATTTTCCTCCTAATGTTTACACAGGTAAATAAAATGCTTCTTTGCCCTTGTTCAGATTATTTTGAATACGAAGAATGTTCTTTGCATCAGCAACTGCGTCTCGTGGGACCAATACTGTAATTAATGAGATTTGACAAACACATATTCAGAGCCAAATTTGAGATCCCAGACATAGAAATGAAGATCCATTGTTTTGTTTTCATTTTTAAAAAGGGGAGAAAGATAGATTAAAAGCTTCCTTGTGTAAAGAATTACAACATATTTTTTTATAAGTTTTGGGCTTTTTAAAAATCTCACACATGAAGCTGATTAATTTTGGGAGGTTGGATTTGGGGTAGGAGAGTGGAAACCATCTGAGACACCAAACTGGAACATCTTGCATTTGAGGTGTTTTTTTTTTTAACTTTATTCTTTCAGCTATAGAATATAATCATGAGGTCTCCCCACTCCCGCCCCCTTGCCCCCATTTTGTTTAGACACTTATGTACAATTTTCTCTTTCTGGAACTTGCATCTTATTCTTGGAAGTCTTTATCATTTTAAAACAGGCAGTTCATTATACCCCCCTACTCAAGCTCTAGATTAACTGTATATTTCTTTGATCCTAATTTTTTTCTCTAAAACATTAAGGTTAATAATATCTATATTCTTCCAGTACATGGAACTTCAAAAAAAATTTCCCTTTGCTATATAGAACAAAGAGATTAACTCTTCATGTTTAAATGGAAGCTAATCATGAACTTAATTACTTGTATCACATAGAATACTTAGCATGTAAACATAAAGAAAAATATTTAGGATAAATATTTATTTAGAAAAATTACACTATTCAAACATTAAAATGAAATTTTCTTATTTTGGGGTAATTTTTTTTTAAATCACAAAACTGTTCTTTTATAGTTAGTTTATAAAACTTCTTAGTTTATGAAAATAATATTTTCTTACATTCATATCACTTTTCATTTCAAATCACTTAACAGATATCCATCCACTCATTAATATTCAATATACCCAGTTAATTAGATTTTCCTAACCAGTTTTTAAGCTGGGTAAACTGAGTCCTAGAAAGATTCATTAGCATGACCTGATCCGTAAAGAAAATAGAACTAGTTCCAGGATGAGAACTCTGTGTTCCTGGCTGACAGTCCTGTTCCCAGACCACGAAGCCGCACCTCTTTCTCTCAGAAGTGACTATTCCACAGAGGAATGTGAGCAAGCTCTGAGATGTTTGTCACTCAAACTACCATAGGAAACTTCATTCCCAGGAAGAACAGACCAGCATGCTCAGACTTACAAACTGCTCACATGCGATGTACCAAAGTAATTGAATGAACAGTCCTTATAACCATAATGCCACACAACGTGGTCTTTTATACCAGAATAAAAAATGAAATGGGGCCTCAATTTAACATTATTTGACGCACTGTTATTGGTTTAACATCAGTTAAACTTAGGCAATCACTGTTTTCTTAACCTATTGACCTGGATTTTTAAAATCGAAACTTAGATGTTTATAAACACCCACGGGTTAGGAAAAACAGTGTGCAGATCTACCAGTTCTAAACAGTTCCATCTCTGGAGTGCCTAATCTTTTTTAGCACTATTATGAATTTTCGATTTAGTGACCTGGATTAAAATAAAATAATCATGATACAAAGAATTGGCAATAAGCTGAAGATGAAGAAAAATGAAAACAACAGGGCTACCATGTATGGCCGTTTCACATATGTTAGCACATTTTGCAAAACAAATTCCAAGTGTTGCAGTGTTCACTGGCTGGATTTTTGTCATTAATTGTTGAAAGTTATGTAATAGGAAGTGTGCCAAAGAGTGTTCTTTATTCAAAAGTATTACTATATTTTTTTAGTGCATTCCTAAGTCTTCACAACAGTTTTTTACCTGCCTAAGTTAGGCTTAACAAGATGCCTTTGCATTCTCGGAGTTGACAAAAGCCCCTGTCTCAAGAGACCAGCTGTGTACCATTCCAGGCAGTGTCATTTCCTCCAGTGAGGAATAGAAACAGAAAAAAAAATACTACTACATTTGCTTTTCATAATTTTTCAAAGTAATCGGGCCCTCACAACCAAGTGTGGCAAAAAGAGAAGATGACAAAGTGTTCCACTATTGTATTTTATTTACCAAAATAGTTTATGAATAAGGGGTTAAAAATTTATTATGTTTTAACCTCTTTAACAGTATTAAAAATTTAAGATGTGCTGAATATAGCCATGTCCAACAGTAAGCTATAAAGTATAAAATCTTATCAGGGTCATATATACTTGCCAAAGATATGGAGGGCACTTCAAATATTTTATTTTGGAGTACTCAAAAAGTCTTTGGGAAGAGATTAACTGAAGATCATATATGTATATATGCATAACCTCTGGACACAGACAAAAGTGTGGCAAAAAGCCTATGGTGAGGCAGAGGTTGGGTGAAGGGGACAAAAAGGGGGAAATGGGAGACAACTGTAAGACTGATACCAATAAAAATTATAAATAATAATAATTAAGTATTTGAAACCAGTTGGGCCCCATCCTATATATTGCAGTAAATTCTGGAACATTCCTAAGTATTTTGTGGTAGTAATTGCTACCTGCATCAGATTATGAATGCACAAACCAGATTCCTCATCAGATAAATAATTGTATAATTTTATTATCATCAACTTCCCAAACTCATCAGGTCTTTTTCCCTCAGACCTAAATTCTTCAGGCAGAGAATAGAAGGATTCCCCTGCCACATGGTACTAAGTTATGATTATAAAGCAAATTCCCATTAACCTCACTCAACTTCTAGGACCCAAGTTGTCTGTGGTATTGGAGGGCCAGTGTTAAGAAAGTTAAGAAAGGATAAATTTTTGGCTTAGGACAATCTACTGATACTCTGTCCTCCCTTTAATACTCATGGGATTTTTAATTCTTTGAGGAGAACCTCAATCATCTACAGCCCTGTGGATACTACCAGTACTTAGGGCTAAAGTTGTTGCTGCTCTCTGGGTGAAGGAGCATTTTGTCCAAGGATACTACCCTCTGGAATATTCTTCTTTGGCAGTATGCTTGATGCTGAAGTGGAAATTAAAGGCTTCAGGAGCACTATATCCATTTGCCCTAGCTTTTCACCCTCATCTGGTTTCTGAAAGGGAGACAGATAAAAAGCTCACTCTGGTAGTGGTGATGGATGTAGGTGGTGTTTGGAGGAAGGTGGTGAAGGAAGAACTCAGTTCTGGGCACTATCTCCCACCCCTCTGAAAGGGCTGTCTATACCCCAACTTTCCTTTGTTCTTGCCTGAGCTTTGTGTCCTCTTAGCAGATGCCAGCTCTGTTCTATGGTTTAGGTGTTTTCTTTATTTTAAAGGAGCATTTGTGGCACAAGGAGACATATGCCACATCCATGTCTCAGGAATTTCCTAAAGGGTTGAGGGGGGCTGGGTAACAGGATTACCTCTCATCACCTCAGCTTCCAGTCAGTGCAGGTTCCTTCAAAGGGCTTCCCCATGTCATCTCTCACCTTCCCATTCCTTCTTTTACCTGTCCTTCCTCTGTCTTCTCCCTCCCTCCCCCCTTTTTACCTTCCCCCTAACATCTGACAAATGGCTAAATAAGAGAAATAGGGACGTTCAGTGGGAACATATTGAAATATATGAATCTGCTATTTTTGTGAGTCAAAAATGGTTGACTAATGGCAATGTTACATGGTTCAGCCATGCAAGAATTTCAGTTCTTTCAAGCCATGCCACAGATTTCTTATATAGTAACAATACTAACATCTATCAAGCTCTAACAGTGTGCTGGGCACCGTCTAGGTGCTTTATATAGAGTCTCTCACTTAATACTTTTCACAGTCTTTTAAGGTAGGTATTATTATTTGCAAAATTTTCTGTTTCATACAACTAGTGAGTAATAGGATTGTAGTTTGCACCTAGGCAGTCTTCTCTTTAGGTCCTCTCAGGAATCTGATACATAGGTTCTTCCAACAACCCTTAACCTTTACTCTTTCATCTACTTACAGGGGTCCTCAAACTACGGCCCGCGGGACACATGCAAATACAAATATTGTATTTGTTCCCGTTTTGTTTTTTTACTTCAAAATAAGACATGTGCAGTGTGCATAGGAATTTGTTCATAGTTTTTTTTTTTTTTAAACTATAGTCCGGCCCTCCAACGGTCTGAGGGACAGTGAACTGGCCCCCTGTTTAAAAAGTTTGAGGACCCGTACTATGATTCTCGAAGAGCAAGCTTCTCTGTGAATTCAAGTTGGATTAAATACAGGTGGGACCACTCCAGTAGGGTTTATGGGATTTGGGTTCAGCATGGTAAGCAACAATGAATTATGTTCTTACAGCAAAACCCCATGATTAGGCAAAATCAGAAACACCAAGCCACACCCTGCTTTATTGCAGCCATGTCCTTTATCAAGTACGTCATTTCCTCCCATTTTGACTGGTGTAAAGTGAATACCTTGCCTCACTATAAGATATTAAAAGGAGGAATGATCTATTTCTCTTTTGATATTAAAAGAGGCAAGTATTTTCCTTGCTCCTAATAAATTGGTCAGTTTATGTCTTCTTTTCAATTTTCATTGTTCATCAGCCTTGCTCATTCCTCTTTCAGTCATCACAACTCCCAGATCTATGTGGCTGTGTGATCTGTGGTAGGTGAAACCTGAAAACCAAGCAAGATCTTTGTTTAATTCACATTCTGCGTAGGAAAAGGGAGACCTGGATCACATCACCATTCATTCACTGGATCACTGTAAATAAGTGTCCTACCTCTAGAAATGGTAAAAACAAAAACAAACAAACAAAAAAACTGGTCCACTGCATCTAAATCAGCAGATTACAATACCCTTTGGGTTTGGGGGCAGTTTTCATGTGTGGTGTTCCTTTGCTGGTGGATTACTGTAGTTTGTTACTTTTCCTTCATCTTTTTTTTTTTTGGCTTCACTTCCTCCTTCTATTGTTGTAGCTGTCTTTTTCCTCTCATCACTTTTCCTGTTGCCTTTCCAATTGGGTGGGGCCCCCATCCAACTCACTCACTGTCTGGCTCCAGAGTCCTTTTGGTCCCGGGGGAGAACAATCTTGTGCCAAATAGTCCCAATCCTGGGTCATCAGAAGTAAGATCCCATAGACTAGTATCTCTAAAGTTTTCCTGTACTGATTTTATATTAGAATGAAACCCAAGGATGCCTGATTGTTTGG
>NW_005353967.1:21387751-21404389 GCF_000412655.1 Myotis brandtii
CCAGCAATTCATTCTCTTGGCCTCCTAGCCCCAGACCATTCTGAACTCTGACAGCACCAACATCCATCAAATCAAACAATGAAATCAACTTTGGTTACTTAGCATAATAGAAATAAACTTGTAATATTCTATTAGTGAAGGATCAATGTCTCCTGTCTTGAAAATAAACATCAGAGCTTGGCCTCAACATTTATGTAGCAGCAAGAGACCATTATTTTGTGGCAACATTCAATTACATTGACATCAAGACAGATTTATTAAATTAATAAATAGTACATGATTTTCAGCCTTTCATTTCTAACCCTCACTCCCCCGCCCCTCTGCAAGGTGAGCTTATGAAACCCTTCACCCATATTTTTGACTCATTATCTATGACTTTTATTTCTTTTTTATTTGTCAGTTTATACTCAAATTTATTTTTAAAATATCCATATTTTTCAGATGGCAAATTTTAATTGGTTATTAAGAACAAAGTTAATGATGAGAATCATCTAATTGTTAATTGTTGCAATATTTCCCTGGCATCATATTTGAAGAGGAAGTATTTCAGATGTACTTTTCAAAGTTCTGAATGTAGCTAATGGCAAAAGCCCAAGGTTCCTGCTGCCTCTTCCTCTAACTTCCAACCTCAGGGCTTTTGCCCTGGCTGTTTCCTCCGCCCAGAATGCTCTTCCCTGGCTGGCTTTTTCTCATTACTCAAGTCCTCTGGAATGTCATTCCACAGAGAGGTTTTCTCTGAGGGTCCCTTTTAAAGTGCTTACTCTCCCATCCTTAGTCCCTCTTCATCATGTTGCTCTGTTTTATTTTCTCTATAGTCATATGTCACTATCTGAAGTGCTTATATCTGAGTTACCCTTTTGGGGACAGCGGTCTTGTGCTTCTTCTCATACTAAATCCCTATGTCCTAAAACCCAGAAGAGTACCAGGCACTCAGTGGCAATCAATAAATAAATGTTCATTAAATGACTGATTGGCTGACTGAACGAATAACTCCAAAATATTCATATGTGAATTACCTTAGATCCTTGCTCTCTTAGACATTTGTAATATACCATCTTTCCAGCCCTCTACCCTACCCCTACAGGCTCTGGACTCCTTATATTCTTAGGAACAATAGGAATTGGACAGAAAGCATCAGCACATTTTCAGATTTTAGGCCTTGTCTTACTCCAATTTATTGTTCCAGCATCTAAACCACTTTAGCAAAATTCTGGTGAGCAGGATATGAGAGAGAAATATTTCCTCCTCTTTTCCATCACCACAGATCTAACTTGTTTGGAGTTCCAAGTGGCTTAATATTGCTGACAATAAGGAAATAGTAGCACGCGGTCATCATGTCATTCTCCTTTTCAAAAACCTCAGAGCCTCCTCACTTAGAGGATAACCTTCTCTCACCTCAGATTTTTATCCAAAATGACCCATGCGTACCTAATTTTTCCAGTACATTGTAGTTATTTATATACTAGAGGCTTGGTGCACGAATGCATGCACGGGTGGGGTCCCTCTGGGTGGCCTGTGGGGATTGGGCCGAAACCCACAGCCCAACACCGCCTGCAGCTCCTACCTGCCACTCCCCCTCATCCTGGCCCCACTGCACCTGCCACAGGCTCGTGTCCAATCAGTCCCAATCGGGAGAGGCTCACGCTGCTGCAGCAGCACTTGCCAGCCATGAGCCCTGTGTCTGGCGCCCGCCCAAGGGGAGTGGCCTGTGGGATCAGGCCGAAACAGGCTCTCTGACATCCCCCAAGAAGTCCTGGATTGCGAGAGGGCACAGGCCAGGCCAAGGGACCCCACCAGTACACGATTGGGGCCGGGGAGGGATCACAGGAAGGCTCCAGGGCATTGCTGGCCTATCTTGCTCAGTCCCTGATCAGCCGGACCCCAGCAGCAAGCTAACCTATCAGTTGGAGCATCTGCCCCCTGGTGGTCAGTGCACATCATAGTGAGCGGTTGAGCGACCTTAGCATATCATTAGCATATTACGCTTTGATTGGTTGAGCAGTTGACCAGTCACAGGACGACCGGACACTTAGCATATTAGGCTTTTATTATATAGGCTAATATTGTTAATTATAGTCACTATGTTGTACATTACATCCCTAGAACTTACTTATTTTAAACTAGATGTTTGTATCTTTTGACTTTCTTCCTCTCCCTCCACTCCCTTACAACTACCAATCTGTTCTCTGTGTCTATGAGTTTGTTCTTTTTTATAAAAGATTCCACATATAAGTGAGATCATACAGTATTTGTCTTTCTCTTTTTGACTTATTTCACTTAGCATAATGCCCTCAAAATTCACTCATATTGGCACAAATGGCAGGATTTTCCTCTTTTTAATGGCTAAGTAATATTCCATTATATATATTTCTAAAGATATATAGCTGGAATTGCTGCATCATATGGTAGTTTTATTTCTAACTTTTTGAGGAACCTCCAAACTTTTTTCTATAGTGGCTGTACATTCCTACCCACAGTGCACAAGGATTCCCTTTTTCTCCACAACCTTGCCAACACGTGTTATCTTTTTTATGACAGCTGTTCTAATAGGTGTAAGGTGATATCTCACTGTGGTTTACTTTGCATTTCCCTGATGATTACTATGTTGAGCAACTTTCATGTACTAATCTACCTTTTATCTCTATAAATTTGCCTATTCTGAACATTTCATATAAATATATATGTGGTCTTTTGTAACTGACTTCTTTCCACCCCCCCCTTTTATTGAGATTATAATTGACAAATAAAAGTATATATTTAAGGTACACTGTGATCTTTTGATATACATATACACTGTGAAATGATTGCCACAATCAAGCTGATTACCGTATCCATCATTTCACAGAGTTAAGATTTTTTTGTATGGTGGAAACACTTAAGATCAACTCTTTTAGCAAGTTTCAAGTATACAACACAGTTTTTATTATTAACTATAGTTATCATACTGTTGATTAGATCTCCAGAGTAATCCTTAGTTAATTGATTAATTTATCTATGAGAGTGATTGTTCAACAGTATTATTAGGGATAAAATTTAGTGATGAGAGCCCTAGTCGGGTGGCTCAGTTGGTTGGAGCATCATCCCATACACCAAAAATATTGTGGGTTCAATTCCTGGTCAAGGAATATACCTGGGTTGTGGGTTTGATCCCTGGTCTGGCGTGTTTGAGAGGTAACCAATCAATATTTTTTTCTCTCTCTCCCTTCCTCTCTCTCTAAAATCAATAAATATATCTTTGGGTGAGGATTAAAAAAATAACACGGTTGTAATCAGTGGTTATGACTCTGGCTCCTTATTATATAGGTGTCTATCTTCTTTACCAGTATGTGTACTCCTTGATAATAGCCTATTCATTCACAGACATTTACATTGTACCTCCAGGTTGAGCTTGATATGGGGGAATATATTGTTGAAAAAGACACTTTTCAGCTTTCAAGCCCTACAATTTCTATATCAGTGTGTGGCTTGACTTTGGGAAGTGATTACTAATGTTTCTGGAATTAAATTTTAGTCCCAATAGCTGAAGTCTGACCACCTGGGTTTGAATTCCCTGCTCCATTAATTGTTAGCTGTATGATATTAAGCAAGTCACTTAACCTTTCCGTGCCTAAATTTTATCAACTGCAAAATGATATGATATTACTAAGTATGTGGTAGGGTTATTATGATAATTTAATGGGTTTAGCACAGAGCTTGGCACATCATAAGTTCTTTGTGAATGTTTTTGAATGTGTTCTGCTAAGTGGAGCTGGTCTATGCCCTATATGGTCTGTAACCATACACAAATGTGCCTGACATATATGTTAACACTATATCACTGCTGTCCCTTGCCTTGAATGTCCTTCCCTATTCCTCCCTGACCCTTAATGCCTTTGAAAGCCATTCTCTGCTTTTATAATCTAACAAGAGGCCCGGTGCATGAAATTTGTGCATGGGGGTGTGTATCCCTCAGCCCAACCTGCATCCTCTCCAATCTGGGACCCCTCAGGGGATGTCTGACTGCCGGTTTAGGGCCGATCCCTTTCACAATCCGGGACTGCTGGCTCCTAACAGCTTGCCTGCCTGCCTGCATGATTGCCCCTAACTGCTTCTGACTGCCAGCCTGATCGGCCCTTAACCACTCCCCTGCCAGCCTGATTGACACCTAACTGCTCCCCTGCCAGCCCAATCGCCCCCAACTGCCCTCCCGTGCAGGCCTGGTCACCCCCAACTGCCCTCTCCTGGTGGCTTGGTTGCCCCTAACTGCCCTCCCCTGCTGGCCTGATCTTGCCCCCAACTCCCCTTCCCAGCCGGCCTGATGGCCCCCAACTGCCCTACCCTGCTGGTCTGGTCACCCCTAACTGTCCTCCCCTGCAGGCCTGGTCGCCCCCAACTACCCTCCCCTGCTGGCCATCTTGTGACGGCCATCTTGTGATGATACGAGGGCATCATGCAAGGGCATAAGGACCACCTATGCTTTTATTAGGATAGATAGAGGCCTGGTGCATGGATTCGTGCACCAGTGAGGTCCCTCGGCCTGGCCTGTGGGGATCGGACCGAAACCGGCTCTCCAACATCCCCTATGGGGTCCCGGATTGTGAGAGTGTGCAAGCCAGTGCATGATTGGGACTGGAGAGGGCTCCAGGGCATGTCCGGCCCCATCTCACCCAGTCCCAATCGGGGCCGGCCGGCTGGGGAGGGACCGCGAGAGGTTGGCCGACTGGGGAGGGACGGTGGTGTTCAGCTGTCTTGCCCAGTCCCGTTTGGGGCTGATTGGAGCCAGGGAGGAACTGCAGGAGAGCTCCAGGATGAGTCTGGCCCGTCTCACTCAGTCCAGATTGGCCAGACGCCAGCAGCAAGCTAACCTACTGCTGGGAGCATCTGCCCCCTGGTGGTCAGTGCACATCACAGCAACTGGTCAAGTGGTCCAGCAGTCGAGCGGACACTTAGCATATTAGGCTTTTATCATATAGGACATCACATATAATAATAAGCGGCCTTGCCTTAGCTGGTTGGTTCAGTGGATAGAGTGTTGGCCAGTGAACTGAAGGGTCCAAGGTTAAATTCTGGTCAAGGGCACATACCCAGGTTGCGGGCTTGATCCCCAGTAGGGGGCGTGCAGGAGGCAGCCAATCAATGATTCTCTCCCATCATTGATATTTCTATCTCTCTCTCCCTCTCTGGAATCAATTAAAATATATTTTAAAATAATAATAATAATAATAAGCTGCCTTTTAAGAACTTAACTTTTCCTGTGTCTTGTCTCCCCAGTGAGATAAAATTGTGAGGATAATGCTGTGATTCTTCAGCAGGGTCCAAGTGAGAGTGTGCAAGCCAGTGCATGATTGGGACTGGAGAGGGCTCCAGGGCATGTCTGGCCCCATCTCACCCAGTCCCAATCGGGGCCAGCCAGCTGGGGAGGGACCGCGGGAGGTTGGCGAACTGGGGAAGGACGGTGGTGTTCAGCTGTCTTGCCTAGTCCTGTTTGGGGCTGATTGAAGTCAGGGAGGAACTGCAGGAGAGCTCCAGGGTGAGTATGGCCGTCTCACTCAGTCCAGATTGGCCAGACCCCAGCAGCAAGCTAACCTACTGCTGGGAGCATCTGCCCCCTGGTGGTCAGTGCACATCACAGCAACTGGTCAAGTGGTCCAGCAGTCGAGCGGACACTTAGCATATTAGGCTTTTATCATATAGGACATCACATATAATAATAAGCGGCCTTGCCTTAGCTGGTTGGTTCAGTGGATAGAGTGTTGGCCAGTGAACTGAAGGGTCCAAGGTTAAATTCTGGTCAAGGGCACATACCCAGGTTGCGGGCTTGATCCCCAGTAGGGGGCGTGCAGGAGGCAGCCAATCAATGATTCTCTCCCATCATTGATATTTCTATCTCTCTCTCCCTCTCTGGAATCAATTAAAATATATTTTAAAATAATAATAATAATAATAAGCTGCCTTTTAAGAACTTAACTTTTCCTGTGTCTTGTCTCCCCAGTGAGATAAACTTGTGAGGATAATGCTGTGATTCCTCAGCAGGGTCCAAGATGGTCCGACATTCATAGCATGTACGTTCTAACTCTTATCTCAAGGTAGTAACTGGAGAATGGAATGCCAAATTCAACAGCCTTTTTATGGGTGGCTGTTGATCACTATGATGACGTATTTCAAATTTCATAGATTCAAGGATGAAAAGAAAAGTTTTTATGTCGTCTAGTTACATCTGCAAAGAGGAAGTTTCCACAATGCCCCTTAATTCCAGTGAAGAAATTCTTCCTTATCTTTAAATATTGACACAACGTAAGTACTTTTCCTCATTGAATCAGCAATAGTGATGGGAAAAAATATTAGTCATCCTCCTCCTCATAATGAGCCTACATATACTTCAAGACAGTCATCAACTAATTCCCTTCTCCCAAATGAACAATCAAAATATTTATTTGCATAGCTAATATCACAAACGGTCTAGGCAAACAGACAGAGTTACTCTCCTGTGAATACTGTCAGCTTGTAGTTCATGGTTTAGGCGACTGCTCTAGAGTGAAATAAAAACCTCTTTAGAGACTTCTACTGGTCAATCAACACTTAAAATGTTTTTCTAAGCAGCTCCTCCTAATTGGAATCTTTTAAGAGATTTTTTTTTTTTGGAGATAGAATGGTGATACTTAAAACAATACAGAATAGTCATCCACTCAACAATCACTGAGCACCTACAGTACATAGTATTGAGTAACACAGTATTTGGCTAAGCAGTGGAGGGGATGCAAAAAACTGTTAGCATCAGTAGCTACCGCAAGGAAGTTTAGAGATACAAAAGTTTCCTGAGTACTTATTTTGAGCTGGGCACTGCCCAAGTACTAGAAATGTACAGATAACATTTCTTTCTTTGAGGAGCTCATAGTCTAGAGGAGGAGTATAACAGTCTTATATGTTCAACAGTCTTATAAGTGCTATGAATGATGTTAGTAGCAGTGGGTACTCTGGGGATGCAGAGGAATACTTCTACCTACAGCCTAGATGAAAGAATAAGGCTTAACTTAATAAAAAAAAATGTTATTTAAAAACATGAGGAAAGACATTTCAACAAAGGGAACAGAATGTACAAAATCAAATGGGGAAGAAAAATCATGCACATTCCGGAAGCTACAGGGAATTTGTCTGAATAAGGGTGACTGGGAGACAGCTGTGGAGATGTAGCTAGAAAGTAAGCAAAACTGATTCATGGAGAGGTTTATTTGTACCATGAAAAAGACCTTGAGTTTTAAATCCTTGAATAGTTGGGGAGCCACTAGAGGAGTTTAAGCAGAGGAATGACCTGATCGGATTTGCAATTTAGAAAAATTACTCTGAGAGTTGTGTGAAGGAGAGAGAGAAGGGGAGGTAGAGGCAGGGAAATGGAGGGATTATCGCAAGGATCCAAGTAAAGACTGATGAAGGAAGGACCCAAACTAGGTGCCTTATGTGATCTGGAGACGTAGAAAAATGAAAAACTGGGACTGCGTGTGTCCATTTTAGAAGAGAAGGCAAAGATTATCTATTTGAGCAACTGCTCACAATATTTATATTAATTAAATATCCATAGATTTTACATAGGCAAAGACAGTTTACTCATATTGCATGTAAAAGTCCTTTAACTGCAAATTGCTTCTTGTGATAGAACCAAATTTTTTTCAGTGAGAATATATCTTTTCAGGTACAGTGGAAATTGATGGGGAAAATCAGCATTTTATTCTCTTCAGTCTCATAATGTATAAAGAGTGTCCCACAGTTCCTTCCAACAAACAAACAATACTCTCCAATCAAACAAAAGCAAAATAAAAACTAAATTCACAACCAAACAAAAGAAAAAATATTTTTAAAAGATGATAGATAGATAGATAGATAGATAGATAGATAGATAGATATGTACGTACATACATATATAGGTTCAAGATGAGGAATATTTCAAAATCCTGGCTTAGGTCACTCAGACCTTGACTGGAAAGCCTCCAGATCCTATACAACTTGCCTGCTGTCACAGATTAGGTTCTTAGAGTCTGGGATGAGTTTGGAATATAATATGTTATTAAGGGTTAACTGTGTGAAAGGAAAAGGGTGGAAGTAGAATCGGACAGAGGAAGAAGTCAACCCCAATTGCAGGCCTGACAAACTTTCAGACAATCTGGTGGCGATATCTGGATAAAATATTGTCCTTCGTATTGTCTTATGTCTGGCCAAAATGGTTTTTGTCCTTCAGCCTCACTTATTAGATGTGAGCTGCCTCAGGAAGGGCTTAATCTCCAGAGAACTGGTTCTTAGCAGCTGCAGCAGACCGTGTAGGCTGGGTAGCATGTCTTCCTTTGAAAGAGGCTCTCTGTGTCTCCCAATCCTGCATACCGTTTAGATGGAGCTCAACAACAGAATTAGGCCATATTCCTGGCCTTGGTAGAACAAAATCTACATCACTCAGCCACGTGGCTGTACCTCCTACCTTTAGAAGTACTATTTTCAGTATTATAGAAATATCAAGATGTGTTGAGAAAAGAATTCAAAACTGAGTTTAAAATCATTTATTAGTAATAAAACACCAGTGGGAACTGAAAGAAGAAAGGCAGAAAAAAATTAACATTGGTGTGAGGATATTGTTCTCTTACTTTTCTTTATATAAAGTGGAAATCACAGAATTAATAAAACATACAAGGCAATCATGTGGCTTCATAGAACTAGAAGGAACATTAGAAAGTGATATAGAGCACTCCTAAACTATAGGAAAAAACTATGGTTTCTTTTCTCCATCTAGTCAGTTATAGCCCCACCTGAGGGACCTTCACCAAAACATTTAAATTCTCTTTGCTTGACTAATAATTAAATAGCACTCATAACAGGAATGTGTCATGTAGATATTATGGCACAAGGTACAGGATGGAAGTGGAGATAATTTTTAAAACCAATAGAATGACTAAAGAAAGACTGGCTGGTTAGTATTTAGAATATCAGTCTTTTTCAACATTGTGGCAGAGCGAGGGGCAGAAAATAGTGAAGATCATTAGTTGTGATTCCTGTAACTTAGTACTCTGTACTGAGTTCATAAACTTCTCATCCCCCAGAATTTATTTCTCTGGTTAAAACTCATTGATTTAGACCCCATACACTTGTAACGTTGCAGGAATACAGTTGTAGTGTCATTCTGGCTGAGAAAACATTTTATAATGATTTTTCCCCTGAAAAGAAGGGGGTTTCTAATATTCCAAGTATATCTTTGAATTATAGTTTCAGCTATTATTTCCATAATATCAAGGATGTTCATGATTCATTGCCATGAGCCAATAATGACTTGTATTTTTTAAACTAACTGACCTACTTTTTTTTGGTTAATCCTTACCCGAGGATATTTTTCCATTGATTTTTAGGGAGAGTGGAAGAGAGAGGGAAAGAAAGAGAGAAAGATTGATGTGAGAGAAACCCATCGATTGGTTGCCTCCTGCATGAACCCCAACCAGGGTGTAGGTGGGGGAGGAGCCTGGAACCAAGGTGCATGCCCTTGACCAGAATCGAACCCAGGACCCTTTGGTCCACAGACCAATGCTCTATCCACTGAGCCAAACCAGCTGCTAGGGCCTAACTGACCTATTCTTAACAAATATCATTTTTCTTATATTATGCAAATTATTTGGACAATAATAAAATAGCATTTACTTTAAAAAATTATTTTTCACTAATTTGGATAGAGTTTGCTGCTCCTCTGTCACACTAGGAGGTTTATTGTAAGCTCCATTGTAACCCTTTTCCTCAACCCAACTAGTGGGGTTCTGCATTCCTGCCTTGAAGGCATGATGTATACCAGAGGACCTCTCTCCATCCTGTCCTATGAAAAATCAGATTACTGCAATAATACAGATGTGAGGAGAGGGAGAGGGAGAGGGAGAAGGAAGCTCAGAAATGGGTAAATGATAACATCCAAACTAAATATAAACATGCATGTGGCCCCCCAAATATCTGAAGGGTCACTATGCCACACCAGTTACCCTCAGACACTTTGGTCTTTATCACAAGTCATATTAATTACATCTGGAAAATAATGCACTTACAAGTTATCATCTTAATAACTTTTTAAAAATTCCAACAAATCAGGTTAAATGCTTTGGTTTTCAGAATGTATAGCTAATGAACAACTACATTAAATGCCTTTAATTTTTTTACTTCAAAGATGATCTTGACCTTACGCACTGCATCTATTACAGTTGCCACAGGAAGACCCTGTAGCCCAAACCCTTCATCTCAGTGAACACTGTTAGCAGTGGACACTGGATGCCAGGACCTGCACCACTGTCCTCCCCAAAGTCAGAAACTTTCACTGCCGCTCTCCCAAGAAAATTGATTCTGAATGGGAGACACCTACTTCCTCCCATTGTTCTCTTCCAAAACCATTTCTCCTACAAGCAAGGTGGACTGGCTGGGCCTAGGTCACGAATGCACTCCGTTGTTATGAGAGACCGTGAAAGTGCATCTGGGGCCTGTACATTGGGGAGGCAGGATTCATACTGTGGAGAATTCCTCAAACATAGAAAGGATGTCCAAAAGATAGTGAGTGGCCACAGAAACCTAGGCATGAATTGCAACCAAATGGAAAGCTTAAAAATTGTCCATCGAGTTACTGGTAGTGACTTACATTTCTCTCGCCATAGAAATGGGGGAAATTCTGGACATCCCAGGAGAGCTGGAGAAGGAGTCATTTGAGTGCTTCTTGCTGACACCTTTCCTTGTGTCCCAGACGGTTGCAGATGGCAGGAAGTCCCTGCGCAGGCCTCTGGCTGGGCCTTTCTCCAAGAGCTGACCCTCAGCTACTGCACAGGGGCTCGCTGCCAGAGCAGCAGGGAAAGACGAGTCACATACAAAAAGGCACAGCCCGTTCTCCATAACAATTTAGATATTTAGCTGACACACAGCGGGAAAAGAACAAGTTTTCAAGCCTTGTTACTATGCATATGCTAATTATTAGACAGAGGGGGGCATTATAATTGAGTTATGAAACAACTAAATAAAAATACAGTACCTGACAGAGAGCTTCTTTTACATGACGTTTTTACACAAGAATAAACAATGTGTTCTTTGTAGAGCTTAAGAAAAAAAGAAACAGGGTTAGTTTTATTCTGTAAACTACAGTCTCTTGTAACTAGACTAGTGCTCATATTTGCTGACATCTTGATTTATAAAAACCTGAACAGGTTCAATTCCAATAGTTCTTTTTTTCAAGCAACACCAGACAAAGGGGGGAAAGATTGATGCCCCCCTCCCTAAAAATGACATATGCAAAAGCTTTAGAATTCTCTTTGTTCAACTCTGGGTCAGATTTCATGAAAAAGTAATTGAAATTCCTTTTGCTCCCCTTCTTCCATGCATGTATGGAGGCTTGTGTTTCTAATGAGCACAAAGAAGCTTCCTTCCACAGAACTTCATCTTTGAAAGATGAAATAACCTGTTTCCCTCAATACTTATCAATCTTGTTTCTCTGTTTTATTTACTCTCCCTCCTCAACCACAACAAAGAATTTGTGCTAATTAATTCACTGTTGAAAAATGCAATCCAATGCCTAGAAATTGGTGGCCTGTGCTAAGTGGTCAAAGTGGAATCTAAAGCAGAGAAATAAAGGGTACTGGATCTGTTTACATTTTTCAACAATGACTCACCATGGGTAAAACCAAGAGTAATTGTAGCTCTGAAATGGCAAATAAGTGGTTCACCCTGAATTTAGATGAACAAATTTGTGTAATATACTTTGAGTTCCTTTGTCTGTAAAGAAAGACAACAAATAAAGATAGTAATATATTGCCCAGTCAGAGTGGCTCAGTTGGTTGAATGTTATCCCATGCACCAAGAGGTCACCGGTTAAATTCCCGGTCAGGGCACATGCCTATGTAGTGGGCTTGATCCCCAGTAGGGGGTGTGCAGGAAAGAGCTAAGGGATGTTTCTATCTCTCTCCATCTTCCTTCCTATCTCTGGAATCAATAAATACATATTTTTTAAAAAGATAGTAGTATTGCCCTAACCCGTTTGGCTCAGTGGATAGAGCATCGGCCTGTGGACTGAAGGGTCCCAGGTTTGATTTCGGTCAAGTGCATGTACCTCTGTTGCAGGCACATTTCCAGTGGGGTGTGTGCAGGAGGCAGCTGATGGATGTTTCTCTCTCATTGATGTTCCTAACTCTCTATCCCTCTCCCTTCCTCTCTGTTAAAAAATCAATAAAAAAAAATATATTTTTTTTAAAAAAGATAGTAGTATCAGGTAAAACAATTTGGAAAAAGTCCTATATAAGTCATGTTTACTCATAAAATCTTACTTTCTTCATATCAAATGATAAAAGTAAAAAAGAAAGGAATATCTAAAATACAATTTCTGCTTAGAGAAAGCAACCAGATGATTTTTTAAATGTCTCTAAATTAGGCATTAATTTGTGTTTTCTACAAAGAAATTCCCCTTCTCCGGGTAACCACTAAACCTCAAGGCACATATGACTATGATAAGGTAGTACCCTCCTTGTACATGTTTGCCTGTATAATTCACCTTCCCAGAGTCATCTATGACTTCTACCATTAAAGTAATAAACAACAGAAATTACTTTAAAAATGGACCTGTGATTATAGCAGATCTACTTTTGCTACGGGTTCTATTTTCAAACAAATAGATCAAGGAATTAAACTTCATTACAATCCAGGCTTAACATAACAGAATATTCCAAGTAAATGATATTTTAACAGGTTACTCAGAGTCCCCCTCCTCTAAATCAGTTTCTGAACCAAAGAGATTGAATATTGCTCAAGAATACCCAGAATGCTGTGAAATAATTTAATAGTTTATCCCAGTCCTGAAGCCAAGAGGGCCAAGAAACTGACTGACCCACATTGCTATTGCCCATGACCCAGTGGCATGTTCTGCCCCATCACATGAAATAGGCAGTGGAGAAGCTTGATAACTAATACTTCTTGCTCTTTTGTGGAATGAAACATTCAAGTTGTCAAGTTGATGGCATTTTAGGCTTTGTCAACAGGGGCAAGCCTTCAGTTTTGCCAATGGGAATGGTAAGTGACAGCTAATAACTTTCGATGGAATTTGCCCCAATTGCGTTGTCTGCAAATCAACCAGAGCCCACTTGAACCTCCAGCATGAAAATGACCTATCTTATCCTGATTATCCAGCTTATTAAATGTCTGGCTTATATTTTCCTCCCTTGATTCCTTCTTTGTCTTGGCCACTGTACTGTTCTCTACCAGAGAGAAGATTTAGAAAGAGAAAAAAAGTAAAGTTAAAAATTATGAATTATTTTTATTTACCTGTGTTGTGAAAAATAATTTGGATTGAAATGTTTGGAAAATAAAATAAATATGGCTTGAAGTTTATCTATGGATTTGCATCCTTGTCCCTATTGCAAGACCAAGTTAATTAAGAAATAATATGATATTTTTACATATATTTACCAAGAAAAACATTACTGTTTTCAAAGTACTTTCACGTCACCATCTCATTAGATCCTCCTAAAATTCCTATGATGTACCTTAAGCAGGTATTATTTATATATTTTTAATATCATCATTAAGCACTACCTTTTATAGATGAAGAAACTGAGGACAATATGTTGATTGTTTTTTAGTCATACGCAGCCAATAGTAGTAAACTTGAAAGTAGGTACCAGCTCTTCTGCCCTATGGCCCCAGATGGCTTCTACTAGTTCATCTGCCTCTGCTTTCTGGACATCACACAGTTCTTAGTTGAAAGGGCCTTAAATGCAATTATCCAGTTCACAACCTGCTGTGTTCCAACAATGCAGCTGTAGAACTCAGAATGCATTCTCACTAGAACAAGAATGCCTATATCCCTGTGCCAGTTCACAAGAACCTATGCCTAACCCACGGTTAAGTATGTTACTTTAAGACAAAATATGTTTCACAGAGAGTTTCCCTCAAGGAAATTTCAAGGAAAAAAGTTCCAAGGTCAAATAAATTTGGGAAACACTGCATATCATATATCTCACTTGGAGATTCATAATGTACATTTGCATATTAAAGACTTTAAGAAGTTCTGCAGGAAAGAAAACTGCTTTAAATTTTTCCATTGGAATTCATCAACCTTTTTTGACTTTGAAACCCTTTTCATCAACCTTCTTTGACTTTGAAACTCTTTTATTGAGTAACAGCTATTAATACCCAAAACTAGAGTTTCCCAAAACACATTTTTTGAAATTGCTCCTGAAGGAAAATATATTGAGTTACAATTTGAAATGTTAGGAGCATCTTTGCTGTTCTGAGGTTGGGGGTTACCGTGAATGTAATACAGATACCAGTGATCATTCCTGTGATATCAGTCTGGGGCTAAAATTAGGTCTTGGGACTTAAAGTAGAGTCAGGTATTATAGAATAAGGAATGGAACAATAAAGGATAGGAATGAGATGAGAGCAGATTGTACATGGCTGGTAACACATGACTGGTGAGAGTGACAAGGGAGCAGGCTAACTTGAAGATTTGTCCTGCCTTCTTCTTCTTCCTCAAATCCTACTACTGCAGACACTCCCCTAGACCAAACCATGGGTAGGAAGCAGGGATGAGGCTGAGAGAAGGAGCAGTAGTCCCAAGTATTAATGTCTGCCATGGAAGGTAAAGACAGAGAGGAAAGGCATATCAAACGGCTGGAGCAAAACAAAGAGGGTACTGGTAGAAGTAATTGGTTTTCAACTGGATGGAAGGCAGAGGCTGCCTTTATAAAAGCCTATGTCCTCCAATAGTCAGATGATCATCCAATGTATCATCTATACTGGCACACTTTTGGAATAAAAGGAGCACTATTAATAATCATGTGAGGACAGCAGACGTAAACAAGGACTATTTCCGGCACACCAAGATATGTGTCCATTTTATCCAATATTAAATGCTATCCAAAATTATGAAAGAGTTTTTTGGAAATGGTGCTTGTTCCTTCTGTAACTAAGGACCATGGCATTCAGAAGGGAAAAAAAGATAGATGATAGATAGTTGATTGATAGATAGATAGATAGATAGATAGATGATAGATATGTATTGATAGCATGAATGATAATGGATCCCACTTTAAATAAGTTGTTTAGACAAAAATGTTTTCTTGACCTCCTTTAGCAAACATGTATTGAGCATCTGTGTTGTGAAAAGCAGCTTGGGTGGTGCTGTGGAGGTTGTAAAGATAAGCAATACATATTAATTCCCTCAAGGAGCCTCCAGGCAACGCAGTGGGTTAGGAGATGTACTTAAATGGCCAAGCAGCAAGCAAATGATTGGAGGTGGTCAGAAGAGAGCTAAGAAAAACGTGCTGGGGAAGTTCTGAGGAGGATAGAGCTGGAGAGGTCTTGGAATTTTGTTGATATTTGAACTAGGACATGAAGGATAAGCCTGGGGTGCAGGGAAGTGGAGATAGAGCTTTCCTGGTGACAAGATAGCACCAGCAAAAGTAGAGAGGAGGGTGTTTGGGATAGGAGTGGCCCAATTGGGCAGGAGTTTAGGATTTGTGAAGAAAAATCATGGGAGATGACGTGGAGAACTCAGGCTGGGGCAAGCTTGTATAGAAACTTGAATACCAACATACATCAAGTAGAAATAAATAATTCAGGAAATGGTAAAAAATTTCGACTGTATGGTAGTAGTCTGGATAACCACCAAGAAGAATGTCAGCTCCTTACCACTTTGGAAATGTTGAGGCCAGCTCTGCACTTCCACAGGGTTGAACCTAGAAAGCTGAAGGACTTGGAAACATTTGGGTTAAGTACAAGAACTAAGATTCTGATCAAATCTAAATTAGACAACCGCATTAGCTTTCTATTGCTGCTGGAAAACATTACCACCAACTTAGTGGCTTAAAACAATAGAAAGTTATTATTATCAGTTCTGTAGGTTGGAAGGCCAACATAAGTCTCAATGGGCTCAAATCAAGGTGTCAGCAGGGTTACATTCTTCTCTAAAGGCTTGAGGGGAGGGTCTATTTCCTTGTCCTTTTCAGCTTCTGGAGGCCACTCAGATCCTTGGCTCATGGTCTCCATCTTCAAAGCAGAATGGTAGGTGGAGCCCTTCTTACACCGTATCATTCTGACCTCCTTTTCTGTCTTTTCCTTCCACTTATAAGGACCTTTGTGATCATGTTGGGCCCACATGAATAAATCAAGGGAATCTCCCTATCTATTGATTAATAACCTTAATTCTCCTTTGCCGTGTAAGTGACACATTCACAGTTTCCTGGAATTAGGACTTGGACATCTTTGGGGAGCTATTATTCTGATTACCACAGCAACCTAGCAGTCAGGATCATCCATGTCTTTTTCACTTTCCCCATTCCCTTTTGCCCAAGGCATGGATAAATGACCTCATCCTTTATTCTTCAAGGCACCTCTAATACTCATTGTTGTGTATAACGTACTTTCACTGAAGATTCGTGGATCATCTAGGGCCCAGTGATGGCGAACCTATTGAGCTCGGCGTGTCAGCATTTTGAAAAACCCTAACTTAACTCTGGTGCCGTGTCACATATAGAAATTTTTTGATATTTGCAACCATAGTAAAACAAAGATTTATATTTTTGATATTTATTTTATATATTTAAATGCCATTTAACAAAGAAAAATCAACCAAAAAAATGAGTTCACGTGTCACCTCTGACACGCGTGTCACAGGTT
>NW_005353967.1:21404970-21427917 GCF_000412655.1 Myotis brandtii
CAATTTTAGAAAGAACATCCCCTTACCATAACAGGTGGGTGACCTTCTGTGATACGGGACTAATGGGACAGTGGTTTACAGAGAAATGAAACCAGCTGGCACAGTATCACCTGAGATGGAGAAATCAGCCTGACTCTAGGAATCTGGGGACCTGAGGACCGATTCAGTTGTACCTCAAATGACCTGGTGACTTTGGGCAACTCACAACCTCTGTGAGTCATCATTTTGTCAAGCTGTAATACGGGAAATTTGAGTCAGAGATTCTCTGAGTTCTAAACTTCTAGTTCTCCAGCATTCAGATTTTGCACTATCTGGATGTCAATGTGGCTCTTGGAGAAATGAGCTCTCAGTGATCTGGATAATGTTCAGTCAGTGGGTCACTCCCAAAAGTTTAGAGGAGTTTGATGAAACACTGAAATGGGGGTTACATACTGAAGATACTTTCTAGTGCCTCAGGGATCTCTGATCATACTGTAAATACCTCCTTGCATTAGTGTAGTTTATGTTCGTAGCCTGGAGACTTTATTTGACATAATAAGCATTTGGAAGCAAACCAGTGTCACAGGAGCTTTTGGGATTCCCAGAAACTCTACTACTGTGACAGCTTATGCTTCTTGGATTACATTCAGTTTGGGAACCTTAAGCTTTTTCTTTTATTTTTGAAAGAATTGTTGAAATGGTCACCAACCTGTGGAAGCCACAGTGATGGACTAAAGGGGAAAATATGACAAGACTCAGTATTATTTTAGAAAGATTCATCTAACAGTTAGGTATGGGTTGGGATGAAATAGAGGGTGATAGGCGGCAGGAAAACCAATTAAGAGACTGTTGTAAAAGTTCAGGCATAATAAAAATGTAACAGGATGCTGGATGGGGCTTTTCCTGTTGTCTCGGGGTTTCCGCCAAAGTGCCATGGCTGAGGACAATAGGCAGTAGGAGTCCACAGTCTAATGACAGTTGCTAAACACATCCACCCAGAACTTGCTAACTGGTTCTTTGACCGTCCATTCTATCATGCTCCCATCCTATATAAGAGAAGTTAGTGAATCATTAAAGAGAACAGCCTGGATGGGAAATGGAAGTTTTGATTTAGATTGGACTAGACTTTTTAAATCCTGAAAACAAGACCGTTGTCTAGTCTCCTAAAGTAACAGGAAAGTACACAGAATCTGTCTGAGGTATCATCCAGGGACAGGAAAGGGAGATAAAACAACATGTTGGAAGGCAACGAAATTTAAAAATAAAGTGATTTCCTATTTGTACCTCATAGAGCCCAGCTCCTATAACAAACTGGTATGACAGCAATAGTAAAGAATAATGATCATAACAGCAATAATGACCATTTGTTACATGTTGGCACAGTGTGCCAGACTCTGTGTTAGGTGCTGAAATACATTATTTCATTTAATTCTTACAACAATCTCATGAGGTTATATTTAGTCCCCTTTAACAGATGATAAAACTGAAGCATAGAGATGTTAAGTAATTTGCTGAAAATATAGTTAATAAGAAGTTTATTTTAGAGTCCACAACCCATTTAGGGCTAGAATAGGGTCACAGTTATAGAAGAGGAAAGAAGCAAGAAATTAATGAATGAAATATATGTGTTTATCACTGTAATCTAAGAATGAGTGGCATAATTGATAAAAAGCAATAACACAATTTATATACATTGATAACACTTCAGTTATTGTACAACCCACTAACAGCATTTGTTACTAAATATAAAACTAGTAAATGCGTATCTTAAATAACTTGCTTTTGGTGGGTTGTTTTTGTTTTTTTTTTAAGAAATGTTACCTGTCCATTTTAAAATTAGGGCTCTGTAACATGATCTACATATTAATTTGTCATTTATCCCATGTAGATGTTTTATTATGCTTAGGATATTTGATGGAAATGACTGAGTGCATGTTCATTGTCTTATTGATGATGTAGCTGCTTAAAACAGACACCTGAATTCAAGAATAACTGCTACACCGAGGACTTCTTGAAGTAGAGATCTTATCTTACTCATTATTGTGCTGTAACCTTCACACTCATGAGATAAGTATCTGACATGTTGTAGATGCTCCTTAATCTAGAACCTTTTAAATGAGCACCTGCTAGGTTCTGGGCACTGAGATGAGTGTTATATGTATATGACAGAGCAAACCTTTTTAGAGGGTGTGTTCCTAGCCCTTGCCACGCCCCTGCTGTGATCTAAGGAGAATTCTGGATTTTGCTCTGTAAAGTCTATTTTCTGCCTTCTGAGGGGAATTAGACTTTTGCCAGATTCAGAATTTGTGATATAAAATTGAGAGACTGGGAGCCAAAGGAACAAAACTAATGAAGTGGGAGGAAAGGGTGAGAGAAAGAAAGGATAGCCCTCTGAAGGCAGGACTTTGGGGGACAGATGGAGAGACATTATTCTAAGAAGTGCTGCTGTAAGATTTCCTTTGTTGTGCTCTGAGAAACCCAAGTAAAGGATATGATTTGCCTCTAACTGTTCCTAGCTTTTGTTTCTTCTCCAAGATAGGAAAATGGGGGCTCTGGATTACATACATATTATTTTTAATCCTTAAGACACCCTGCCAATGGAGACATTATTGTGTTTAATTTCTAGGTGAAGACAGAGCCTTGAAGCATATGAATAATTCTTTCAGGGCTCCACAACCAAGGCTAGGATTTGAATCTAGCTCTTCAGACGGGCCTGAACCCTGCTCTCTCTACAATGCCACGCTACCTCCCCGTAACCATCTGTTGAACTGAATCAAACGGCTCCCCTTGTGCCCTAGCTGGTTTGGCTCAGGCCTGTGGACTGAAGGGTCCCGGGTTTGATTCCCACCAAGGGCACATGTCCAGGTTGCAGGCTCATCCCCAGTAGGGGGCATGCAGGAGGCAGCCAATCAGTGATTCCTTCTCATCATTGATGTTTCTATCTCTCCCTTCCTCTCTGAAATCAATAAAAATAAAAAATAAAATAAAAAGGCTCCCTTGTGAGGGACCTCTATTTGTTCTGGTATCATACATAAATGGGAAAGGCTTACTTCTGATATTTGATTCTGAAGAGAAGAGCTTAACTCCTAGCCTGGAAAGCAGGCCTGCTTGCCCTGTGGGCTCCATGGTTCATTTTGAAGTCCAATCACTCCACACCCAGGAAATGGCATTGTTTACCACAAAGGTTCAGCTAAAACTGTGGCTAAAATTGCTCTGTGACCATTCATGTTTCTGGAAATCAATTTTCTGTCCAGGTAGCTACCTGATACAAAGAAGTAAGGAGTAAAAGGTTTCTTAAAACTGCCAACCAAGTTACCCCAGGCCTTTCCAATGACCAGGGAGTAAACAAAATTGTATACACTTGTTTTAGTGAATTATCATTTAAATGCCTTCAAGTAGTGTTGTCATCCTCTGTCACCATAGAAACCATTGTAAAATTTCTTACAAATACTGCAGAAATAGGACTACCCCCATGGAAATGGATAGTGGGTACAATGGACCTATAAGGAAATAAATGACTGCTTGACAGAAAATAATGTAACCCATTCAAAGAAATCTCTTTATGATCCACATCCTAATGGACAAGCTGAGTACATGACCAGGTGAGTTTGCAGACACCACTTTCCAAAGTTGAGTAAACTTCTTCTCTTGTTGGGGAACATTCCATGGAGACATTAACAGTGATTTCATCTATATTCAGAGAGTACATGCCACAGAGCCATCATGGACCAGACAGGAGTTGTTTAAAAATGACTTGACAGGAAGAAGCAGCCAGCCTGCGATGCCAAAATCCAGAGTGCTTTTCTTCAAGGTGAATCATATTCCATTCCAAAATGTCAAGTAGATTTAGTCATTTTAATCTTTTTATTAGATTAAACTTGAAGCCTTTATAAAAGCTAAAGGACTGAACTAAAAGCTCCACCTTTGATAAACTGCATGATCTTGAAAAAGTTGCTTGGCCTTCCTAAGCCTCAGTTTCCCCATCTCTAAATTGAAGGTAGTGCCTATATTTAGGGCAGGATTAAATAAAAAAAAAAAACACAAACAAAGCGCTTAATACTGTCTTCAGCACTTAGTAAACACCCAATAATAAATATTAGAAATTATTACTTATCAAAAGGAATAATAAATGTAATTACTAATAATGTTTGCTCAAGTCATCAACATGTATTGTTAATGTTTACATTCTCTCTTCCCCTTGAACCTGTAGGCAATATATGATCTTAAATAATTGAAAAGAATGTGCTGAGGGATAAAGAAAGGCACAGTCTATAATTTCTGCGTAGCTCTGATCAGTCTGGTATTGGTAGATCTGGAAGTTTCCATGTGACATGGGCATCTTTCTTGCAGTATTTCCTCCTGACGCTTGAAAAGAAAGTCTGTTTTCATAAGACCTTAGGCCTGATTTCCAGTGGGAAAAGGGCTGAAGAAATTTGGCTTCATTTCCAAGTATCTTTGCACTTTTCCCAATTGCACAGAACCTCCAAGCTTCCCCAGATTACCTCGTTTCAATGACATCGAATCTTTCAAAGGGAATGTAATAATTCCACAGAGAACTTAGCATTTCTGACAGCCTACCTCCCGCTGTCCTCAGTGCTTCATAAATTATGCTGCCTCTGAATGTGAGCTGGGCAGCACCGTTTTCCCGGCCCCTCATGATTCATGATTTCTCTTAACTATGTCAGTGCCTCCTCAGCAAAGCTGTTTCTTTTGGGCAGAGTATGATGTGACCTGCTTCTTGGAGGGCAGCTTACTAATTATGTGCTGATTTTATATTCTGATGATTTTTTTTTTTACAATTTCAAGGTAACTAATAACTATTAACTTTAGGAATTACTTCTATATTCAGAAAACATTACCATTTAATTAACAATCTGCTCTCTGCAATACAGTGTGACCTGAGAAGCCATTTTAATGGTTATATGCTGCTACCATTAAAATTAACTAACAAACCAGAAGAATGGTGCTGTTCAGGTCAGATACAGAGACCACAGTGAAAAGAAAGTGAAACTAAAAACAAGTATCAGACCAAAGGATTAAGACAGCATGGACAGCCCCTGTGGCAGCTCCCCTGTTTTGCTCTGCCCAAGCAGGCCCCTGCTGACCTGCAACTCCCCGCGAATTCCACTCCACACCGCGGCCCTTCAGAGCACAGGGCTGAGCTGGTTTGTTGGATAGTTTAATAATGGGGGCTTAAAGGACATAAGATGAAAAGTTCCTGGAAATAACTTGCTTCTAGAGTAACTTCCTCTGCATCCATTATCTTTACAAGTAAGAATATAAATCCATTCTTATGAACGTCTCCTTTCCCTAGTCTCCTGGACCTCGCAGAAGTCTTCCCAGTTACATAAGCTCTTCCTGACTTAGGAACCTCATACTGGGAGATGGCATGGAAGTTGTTACTTGGAAGCCTTCCCAGAATTTCCCTTGCTCCCTTCTACCAGGAGAGGGTTCTACCATTGCCAGGATGCTTCTTTGGACTTAGGGAGTACAGAACTGGGAGAAAGGGGGTGGGAGAAGAAGAAAAACAGTGCATGGGCTATGGCTAGGAAAAACGGTTTACAGGATGCAGAGAAGGAAATTCTAGAAAAGCTATAGGATGAAACCAGTGGAAGGACAAAGGGTTTAAACAAAATGGTTGTGTGGACTATGTATTGACAGCACAGTATTTAAGAGAGGCAAGTATTTAAATTATTTTGAGGTTGCCTTTTACTTTCTGGGCCATGTTTCTCACACAATATGATGACCCTGAGACTGGACCTCCTGATTTTCTGCCTCAATAGAATTACTTTGGGAATGACTGACAGTTTACCTGCTGCTACCACTTAGTTCTCCTACTGCCAGGGTCCATCTGACTTCTGAATGAGTCACATAGGAACCGCAGAGTTGGTGTTGGTAAAGAACTCTCTATATGACTCCAATGTCTTGCTCTTGCTAAGGCTTTTCCAGCCTAGCGCACCAGCTCCATCCTGTGCCTCTCTCTTTATAGGGTTTTAAGAGACCCAGATATATAGGGAATAAAGATATGGGGATCATGCTCATAGAAGCTTTAGAAGGCTTTAGAAATGGTCTCAGGTCAGACAGCTAAAAGCCACTATGGATTAAGTAACAGGTTTTTGTTTTGTGGGGTTTTTTTTTAACCTGAATTAATAACCTATTATTTAAATTTTAGAGGCCTGATGCACGAAATTCATGCAAGAGTAGGCCTTCCTTCCCCCAGATGCCGGCACCGGCTTCCCTCTGGCACCCGGGACCTGGGCTTCCCTCGCAGCCCTGGCTTCATCCAGAAGGTCTTCCAGTCAAATTAGCATATTAGCTTTTATTATTATAGACTAGAGGCCCAGTGCACAAAAATTTGTGCACTCGGGGGGGTCCCTCAGCCCAGCCTGTGCCCTCTCAGTCTGGGACCCCTTGGGGGATGACCACCTGCTGGCTTAGGCCCATTCCCCGGGGGATTGGGCCTAAGCTGGCAGTCAGACATTCCTCTGGCAGCCCGGGAGCCCTTGGGGGATGTCCACTTGCCAGTGGGGAGCAGGCCTCAGTTGCACTCGGACATCCTTAGTGCTGCTGAGGAGGCGGGAGAGGCTCCCACCACCGCTGTACTGACAGCCGTCAGCCTGGCTTATGGCTGAGCAGAGCTCCCCCTGTGGGAACGCACTGACCACCAGGGGGCAGCTCCTGCATTGAGCCTCTGCCCCCTGGTGGTCAGTGTGTGTCATAGTGACCAGTCATTCCCAGTCGTTCTGCTGTTAGGGTCAATTTGCTTATTACCCTTTTATTATATAAGATAGAGGCCTGGTGCATGGGTGGGGGTCGGCTAGTTTGCCCTGAAGGGTGTCCCAGATCAGGGTGGGGGTCCCGCTGGGGTGCCTGGCCAGCCTGGGTGAGGGGCTGATGGCTGTTTGCAGGCTGGCCACAGCCCCCAGCCACCCAAGTTCCCAGTGGAGGCTGGCTGGAAGCAGGTATCAGGGATTTATTTATCTTCTATAATTGAAACATTGTTGCCTTGAGCTGAGGCTACAGCCAGCCAAGGCAAGTGGGAAGCTTGGCTTCCTCCATCACCAGGGCAACCAAGCCTCCTGCTTGCTCCAGCTCCATTGCTGCCGGCAGCCATCTTGGTTGGGTTAATTTGCATATAGTTGCTCTGATTGGCTGGTGGGCATGGCTTGGGGCGTAGCAGAGGTGCGGTCAATTTGCATGTTTCCCTTTTATTAGATTAGATTGTTTCTTTGGGAAAATCGTGTTCTGATTCCCAAAAAAAGAATGTACATAGGGATTTTACTCATAAAAATATAACCCAATGTAAGTCCAGGGTTGCCTTTTAATGCTTTTTGGGTAATACTGGTATTGTTAGATTTAGTTTTTAAAAGACAGACTTATCATTTATATTTTTTAAATATGTGTATGTAGATATGCATGTAAATAAGCCTATTGGATGTGTACCAATATGGTACTAATAATTATCTTTGGATGGTAATAGTATAACTGATACTCTCTTCTCTATAATTTTATATTTTCCACCCTGATAAAAAAATAAAGATTTTTCATTTTTCAAAAAAACAAGTAAAACTGAAAAATAGAATTTATAATAACATCCCAAAATTTTGTGAATATTTGGGGATAATTTAATAAAAGAAGTACAAGATTTCTATGCTAGAAAAAATACACAGTATTGTTGAGAGATTAGGGGGAAAAAAGACCTAAATAAAGATAAACATGTTCATGTATTGATACACTCAGTATTGTCAAGATGTCAGTTCTCCCCCAAATGATCTATAAATCCAATGCAAACCCAATCAAAATCCCCAAAATCATTTTTGTAGAAATAGATAAGCTGATTCTGAAATACATATGAAAAAGCAAAGGACCTAGAATAGCCAAAACAATTTTTAAAAAGAACAGAGTTGGAAGACTTAATCTAATTGATTTCAAGAGTTATTATAAAGCTGTGATAGTCAAAATGAAGCAGTATTAACAAAAAGATAGATAAATCAATGGAACACAATAGGGAAATCCAGAAATAGACCCACATTTATAGGGTCAAAAGATTTACAACAAAGTGCCAAAAAAATTCAATGAGCTTAAAAAGATGGTTTTGTCCAGTAAATGGTTCTGGAATAAATGGATACCCATATGTGCAAAAAAGTGAAATGACTCTTATCTCACATCATATTCAGAAAATTAATTTGAGATGTACCATAAACTTAAATACAAAAGCTAAAACTAAAAAGAATTCAGAAGAACATATGGGGGAAAACCTTCATGATGAGGGTAGGCAAAGATTTCTTAGATTGGACAGAGAAAGCTCTAATCATAAAATGGAAATATTGATAAATTAGACTTTATCAAAGTCAAAAATCTCTACCATCAAAAGATATTGTTAAGAAATAACTAGGCGCCCTAGCTGGTTTGGCTCAGGGGATAGAGCGTTGGCCTATGGACTGAAAGGTCCTGGGTTTGATTCCGGTCAAGCGCACATGCCCGGGTGGCAAGCTTGATCCTCAGTGGGGGGCGTGCAGGAGGCGCCCGATCAGTGATTCCCTCTCATCATTGTTGTTTCTGTCTCTCCCTCTTCCTTCTTCTCTGAAATCAATAAAAATATATATTTTTTTAAAAAAGAAATAACTATGCAATCTACAGACAAGGAGAAAATATTCATAGTATATATTTGACAAAAGACAAATTCCAAGCACATCGATAATTTAACAATAAAATTATAATACACTTTTAAAATGAGCAAGAGACTTGGAAACATCACAAAGGAAGACTTACAAATAGCCAATAAGTACATTAAAATACGCTCCTTATCATTAATCATCAGGGAAATGTCAATTAAAATCACTGATATACCTCTACAAATCCACTAAAATGACTTGAACTTTAAAACGTCGACAATATTCAATATTAGCAGGGATGTGGAGTAGCAAGAATTCTCATAATTGCTGATGAGAGTATAGAATGGTACAACCACTCTGAAAAACTGTATGCTATTTCTTATGAAGTTAAATATACATATCTACTCTATGATCCAGCAGTCACTCTGTGTTTATCCACAAGAAATTAAAACACCTATGTTCACAAAACACTTGTGCTATATTCAGTCATTTTATTTATTATAACCCCTCCTCCCCCCAAAATAATCTGGAAACAACCCAGATAGGAGGCTCTTTCTGGTCAGACCCCTAGCTCTCTGTCCATTGTCATCTTCCACGAATCTTCTTGCCTTTCCCACCCTTTCACTTATACTCTAGTACACGCATCTCTCTCATGTTCATGCCTCTGAACAGTGCAATTCCACCTGCCCAGAATTCTCTGTCCCTCTACTCCTGTTCTCCTAGTCCATTCTCCCAGGATCAGCCTGAGTTCTCCAAGTTGCCTTCCTTGCTCCTCTTTGCAATGTTAAGCTTGCTTTCCCTTAGAATCCTGGAATGACCGTGCTTCATGATAATCTTTTATGTGCATGTTCATTTTCCCCACTAGCTCGTAAATTCTATCTTTATATTTCCCTTGCACCTAGCATTGCATCTAGTGCACAGATATTAAAAGAATATTTAAGTATTTGCCAGACTTACTTTGCATCTAATATTGAAATAAATACAGGGTGTCCCAAAAAAATGTATACACACTTTAACAGCTGATAGCTCAATTTTGAAAATGAAATGTATTTTAATAAACACTGCCTTATAATTATTTAAAGTGCGTGGATACATTTTTTGGACACCATATATATATATATTTCTCATTTACCTTTATTTCCAAATTCAGGTAAGTTTCATAATAATGTTGCCAATTAAATACTTTCCCTGGCATGACCCCCTAGCCCCTAAGTGGTGCCTGTGGGAAAGTTGAATAAATACTACTGTGATCCTATTAGCCAATGTTTGTACTGTGTATAAATTACCACAAGTTCTAATTGACTCTTACCAGTTGCTCTTAGCCCTTTCAAGTCTTTAATGATTTACATGCTAATGGAAGATTCTTAAGCAGATGATTCTCTGAAAAGTAAGCCTTTTGCTTTTTATAGTGGCCTTGGCATGTAGGTTCCTAATTGTTTAATTTATAACCTACATAGGTCCAAAGGAAATACCACATTTTAAAGCAGATACTTTTCAAAAAGAGTTGTTTTTGTTGTTGTTGTGGAGGGCTTTCCTGTGCATCATACAATGTTCAGCAGCATCCCTAGCTTCTACTCACTAGAAGCCAGGATCACCCCCAAACTGTGACCACCAAACATGTCTCCAGGCGTTGCCAGCACATCTGCTGAGACACACAATTACTCCTAGTTGAGGACTATGCTCGTAAAGTTAAGAGCAGTGTGCTGGAGTCAGACAGATTTTGGTTCCATTCACACCCTATCACCAAGGGATCCAGGTTAGGCTATTACCTCTCTATACTGAGTTTCTTTACTCTATAAAATGTGAATTGTAGGAAAAATCGTGAGTTTTAATGGACCAAAAGGTTATCTTCAATGAAAAAAAGTCATTTATGTCCAGTATATCCTAGGCTTTCTGATTCTATGAGAACTTCCATCGTCTTTGAGCTACTTCAGAATTCTGTTACTTGTAGGAAATTGATAAAAATGTAATTCTTGATGATGAAAGCCCAAATTGTGTTTGAATGCAATCAATTATTTGCCTGTGGATATTAGCACATTTTTCCAAATTTTTGCACCTATTTCAAAATTCATTTCAATATACCTTATTTGTGATAATATACATATGTGTGATATCGTGCATTCTCCTTTAAATCCATTGTAACATCTGAGTGGTTTCCTTATTAATTAATTAATAATTAAATGTGACCTTTGATGTGTCAAAAAAAAAAGAGGTGGTTGCTTCTACAATGATCCACTCATTCTTTTAGTGGTGAAAACTTGAGACACGTATCTAAAGACCTTAGGAGCAGAGGTTTTTGGTACGCAAAATACTCCAACTAAACCACTGCTCTCCTGATTCCTTACAACTCTTACAGTTTTTATATGCATTTATCCCATGAATGAGGGAAATAAAGTAAATACTTTGGAAGCAATGGTACTGCCTACATTGCTACTCAGATTCTCTGGAATCCTTGTTTTCACTATAGAAATTTACTAGTTCAAATGCCAATCTATGCTGTAACCCACTTGGTGACAATATTTTGAAAAGGATCTCTGACATCCAACAGGGACACAGCTGCCTCATCATTTGCAAAACCAAAATGTACTTCGTTGGTTAATTGATGGGAGTCATATTTCCCATAGAAATAATTATTTATTTAAAAACGTTTTACTATTAACTATCCCATAGTGTTTCAGTTTTAACCTACTTATTGAAATGAAAGGTTCTGCCAGGAGCCCATAGCTAAAAGGGTTTCAGAAGTGTAAAAAATTTACTGGAACCCCCAAAGCACTGCCCTGAGATCTCAGAGAACTTGACTTTGGTTTTCTCTAGTTCTCTGCTCTGATGTGTATGTGACTTAAGGGAGCTCTTGGGTCTTCTTGAATCTCCTTTTTTTTTGGCGGAGGGTGGGGGTCTATAACGTGGTTGAACTAGAAAGGCTTAGGTTATTGTCAGCTTCAAGATTCAATGATATCTTAATTTTTTCCCTATGAGTGTTCTCTTGAGAACCAAAGAGAATCAATATTTCTCAGAGGGGCTCAAGTATAGAAAAAAATATGTTGATATTCCCCCACTTTCCACTCCTCCCAGGTTATGACTCCTCTGCTACTTTTGACTGGTTTCTACCTCCCCTCTTTGGTTCAATAACAGGACCACCGTTGGGGAACTGGTCCTCTGGCTCTGGTTCTTCCTCAGGCGCAGCTCTCTCAAGTCACCTCACCCTTTGCTTCTTTTTCCACGTGGGTGAGTCTCTGAGAACCTCTTAATGAAATATTTCCTCATCACTGTGGGTTAAGGGATCTTTATTTTGGGGTGCCCCATTGTTTTCAAGCCTAGGGATTCCTCCTTTATTGCTTTCCTTTTCTCCAATTCCTTGTCCACCATCTGCTTCTCTTTCATGGCTACACGTTTCTTCTTTCAGTGTTGAGGGCTAGGTCAGCAGCTGCAGAGAACTTGATGAGTGCCTCCCTGACAGCATCGATCCTGGGCACTTTTGCTCTGCAGGCAGCTCCGGAGAGGAGGAGCTTGTGCTGCAAAGGAGGTAGACTGTTGTCTGGTCAAGGTGAGTTTGAGGCAGGCTACTAATTCACTCTCCTTTGTTCAGCTGTTAATTTTGCTTAAATAAGAACTGCTTGCAGTTTTTTTTTAAATCCACTGCCCGACAGATCTAGTGATGGCAAGATTCAAAGACAATTTTTATTGCTAAGTTATTAGTCCTTTGAAAGAAGGAAAATTTGATGTTTAATATTTAAACAGTTTCTATTTTGCTGAATTCTTTGATATCTGAATGTTAGCTGTGTAACCATTTAAGGTCCATTTATAGAGATTTTTCCAGGCATTTAAAGCACTACAGGAATTTATTTGTAATGCTCTTGCATGAAAAATTGCCATCCATTTCTTGCCATGGTGGTCATTGCCAGTAGATGTGTCCATTAGGAATGAAATAAAGAAATGTTTTATATTTTGATGCATTTCAATTTGTCCATTATACTACACCGTTCTTTTCTTGAGGGCAGAAATAAATTCCTTTCATCCTTAAAATGTTACCATTTCTTTACATTTTGGAAAAATTAACAGAATCTAGCACAGGGAAATTGCATTATCTCTGGACAAAGAAGATAACTTCAGTGGAATTTTCATTCACTTATTTTTTCAATTTTGGTTTAAGGATAAGGAGTCATTAAAAAAAAAACTGGCACAAGTGTGCCTGGTTGTAGACCTGACTAAGGATTCATTTCCCATGCATTTTTAAAACATTCCTTTAAGACATCCTCACTTTCATAGGGCCTGAGCTTCAAGAAAATGTTCCAGCTCCCCCAAACTGTCACATAACATTTTAAAGGCATATTTTATTACCTGTACAAAATTGAACTACAATTACTTGACAGCCCCAAACAATACATTCACCTTACTCTTTTCATGGTATCTATAATTTCTACAAATTCGTGCTATACCAGCATAAGAGAATGCATTGACAAGCTTCCAATGGAGTGCAGTATTAATCGTCAGGTACAACACAGAAATGTGGTACCATGAAGGGAAGCCAAAACCCACTATGGTTTCAAATTGGCAAATTCATTCATGAATGCTAATTGTGAATTAAACTGTATATTTAAGACCACTATCGCAACAACTTCTTCCATAACTTGTGTCCATTTCCATGGACAAAGAGGCAGCCTAATAGGGCAGAAAGACCTAGGTTTTGATCTCTAGTACTGGGTGCTCCATTACTTTACCAAATGACCTTCAGCAAATCATTCATCCAGTTGGTCATGGTTTCCTTAAGTGTAAAATGGGGACACATATTTCCAGATCAAAGGAAACTATATGAAAACACTCCACAAACTGTAAAGTCACATTCACATACTGTTTTGTTTATTGTTGGAGATGTATGTATTTGGAGTGCTTGCTTCACTCAGAACCCCTTGCTGTAGGAACTGCTGGTCTGTTTAGTAAGTAAACTTACTAAATCAAGAAATACTTTTGTCACACATAGATTTACTAACTAGGTTGAAAATCCACTTTAAGCAATATGAAATGTGACCCTCCAAATGAATTCTCTCACTCTGATCCTCTCTATATGAAGCTTCAGAATCCATAAAGGGCAGCACAGTAAAATGGAAATAACATAAATTTTAGAGGTAGACCCAGATGGAAATTCTGGCTTCTCTAAATATGAGCTCTGTGGATTTGGTCAAGTTATTTAACCTCTCTTGGCCTCAGTTTCCTCATCTATACATTGAGAATAATATTTCCCTTTTAGTTTGTTGTGAAGGATAAATGAGATAATTTATGGAAAGAGCTTGGCATGTATCAGGTACTCAGCAAATGTTCATCACCTCCTTCCCCTTACTCACCATGTGAATCCTATTTTCTTCCTTTATAATAACAAACCACATAATATCACTCCAAATTAATAAGCAAACTAGGAAAAGAAAAAAAAATTCTGTTTCTGACTTCTTGACCTAGTCAGCTAGAAAGCTTCTTATATTATTGTCAAAAAGAGGAAATATGTAGGACTTAACATAAGACTTTAGGCAGAAGGGACTGAAATTGAAGAGAGCACCACACAGGCCCCGTTTAATTTATATACACATATTTCGGTCAAGAAATTATCTTTTTAGTGCAGTAACATCTGATGCTAATACATATCC
The DNA here is from genome assembly GCF_000412655.1 of Myotis brandtii. NCBI lineage: Eukaryota > Metazoa > Chordata > Mammalia > Chiroptera > Vespertilionidae > Myotis > Myotis brandtii. The sequence goes on from NW_005353967.1 coordinate 21,419,201, forward strand.
AAGTCAGTGTGCTTGTGTCTACATGTACAGATAGGGTACCGCTGATTTTTTTATCCCATAAATTCAAGACTGACTTGTTAAGTATATCTGCTCATTTACATGAATAAAGCTAGAATGCTTCACAGAGCAAACAGGCTCACTGCTTCTATGTTCAGTAATAAAATCTATTCAGCTTCATAAGTTGTTATTTAGCTTAAAAGAGGACTATTTTTGACACGGAAGCCCTATGAGAAATGTACTACATGATATCACAGGAAATGATTTCTGGAGGACTGTGACGAGTCTAACCAAATCATTTCAGGCATCTCCAGCCTTGTCAGTCCATGGAACGCTATAGAAAAGCATGTGTGCTCATTAAAATGTCTGATTTCCTTGGTGACGGATCTAGCAAATAATCTCATGGAAGCCAGACTTCAGTGGCTATGACCAGTTTGAAGCCTAAGAATTGGATTGCATGTTTTCACCGTAGGGATATGAAAAGAAAAGGGAGCAGGAGGATCATGTACTACTAGCTACATATAAGAATAATTATTCCTCAAGCAACCTGATGGAAAATGTGTAAGAATCAAGAAATACTTTTGTAAAGGCTAAGACCCAGACTTTCTTCATCCACCTACGTATATCTAGCCCTGGTGCCAATAACTTTAAAGTAGATATAAAATATAGAAAAATATTTATATTCTAAAAGATGAGCTTTATTAAAAATGAGCAAAATATCAATCACACTCTACTATATTGTATCCTTATGTTAATGTTTGTTTGTGATTATGGAAAAATATAACTCCATAAAGAATAAGGATAATGCAGTTCTGTTTATATTAGTATTCTTATACTGTGCACATTACATGCTTATTCAACATTGTAAGGAGAGGTATCAACAATGACAAATCAAGTTTAAGCAGGTTACTTAAATTGGGAAATTTGATAGCATACCAAAATTAATAGACCATAATCCACTGATCCAGTTTTACACCAGCCTCTGTCTATTTGAGGTCAATTTAGAAAAGTTTTCAAGCAACTACTTTAAACTTAGCCCCCTTTTTCATTTTGCTGTTTGATTAGTGTAACTAAATAAATTTATGATATAAGCATTACAACTCTCTAAAAAAGGGCTCTCTCTCCAGCCCCTAAAAAAATCCTTACTAATTTAGGTTAAAAACAAAGTAATGGCAGCAAAAGTGTCTTTGAGTTTTTGCAATAATCCTTCCAGTACTTTTGCATCCCAAAAGGCTCCAGATGTGACCAGCCACTGCAAAGTGGTAAGTTGTTTATCAGCATTCTACACTGGGAACTGGCACCTGTAATTTTACTCTTATTTTGCATGAGCATTATTAAAACACCTAAAACATGACCAAGTGAAGGTTTTGTTTAATCACACATACAGCTTCAGGGTGAAATGCCCTGTCGGCTGTCTGTCCTGAAGGTGCCGACTACAGCAAGCAGCTTCCTTTTCTGTTGTCTGTGTAGCTATTAGCCTCCTTCTATAGGGAGTTTCTGTTGCTAGCTGTGGCTGGAAAATAATGGTGAAATGTTGTGCTCCCAGCCTTTAAAGAATCTATTGTTGATCACTTTTGATAATGCAAATAATCACAGTCCTTTTTCCCCCATTCATCCTTTTTCTTTGTTTTGCCTGTGTATTGTTAATAGTCAGTTGTAGCTAAAAAGAGACTCCTTGTCCACCTCAGTCTGGGGTGAATGTTTAAGAAATAAACATATTTGAATCATGTGATGACAATTAACTACTTTGTTAAGCCATAGGTTCCACTTCACCCTTACCTTCTCTTTTTTAACCCTGGGGCTCTGTTACATGCTGCCTACGATTTTCTTAGCTGCCTATTTCAGCCTATTCCCATCTTGCCAGTGTTTTAGAAACATGACAAGCTACCTTTTACTTGCTGGCACTTTAATAATGCAGATTCTTGGAACTTCACTTTTGCCTGACTGCTGATTTCTAACCATATATGGCAACAGACCAGTAATGTGGTACTGATGTAAAGATCAACCCAGGCCAGAAGTTAGCTTTGTAAAAACAGTTTATTGTCTTTGTTCCTGTACAATGATGTCCCATTCAAATGCTTGAAAACAGGTCATTTTTAAAAAGTCTTCTGTAAGGTCTTTGTGTACATGCGGGGAAACTGAGGAGCAGAGGGTTTAAGTGGAATATCTGGGATTGTAGAGTGAGTCATCACCAAGGTGAAGTTGGGACTCAGTATTCCTGATAGCTGATGGTCAGCATGGTTCACTTGATTGTATTTCCTTTGGAGTTAGAGCGCCACAGAATTCTCCTTTCTGGTTTCACTTGGGCTTTGACTAGTTTTGTTTCAACTTCTTACCGATGGTGATTAAATACATACTTATACATCAACATAACCTTAAGACCAAGGACAGTCTAGATAAGTTTATGCAGGAAGTTATAATTGCTGCTTGATGTGCAAAAGCATCCTGAAGCTTAGAGTGCTAAGAGTACCTAGAAAAGCCTAAGGCTAGCTATAGCTCCTGAGTTAATTGTTAAATTAGCTTTAGTGTCAGTGATGGTCAAAAGGTTTACATCCATCCAAAATAATTTCTTGCAAAATAAACCTTATACCTAGCAGTTCACTTATTCCTCAGTGTTAGGAGAGTCTCTTGCCAAATATGCAAGGCTGTGAAATGAGTAGGTTGTATGGGAAAACAAAAGGATATGGAGTGGTTACATCCCTTCTCTAAAGTAAGACCACATGCATGACCAACCAGATGAGAGTGACCATGGTGCCCCATGAGGGCTATGTCAGGAACCATTCATGTTTCATAACTTATGGGGTCCATTATTACACATGCCTCTCCTCAAAAGAGTTGGGGGGGTGACCCTAGTTTCTTGCATATCATTTCATTTTAAAAGGCTATTTTTCAAAATTGGGGAAATTTCCATCATCAGAGGTCTCAAAGATTAGTTCTTTAATGGATAATAAAAAATCTTCTAGTAATACTAGTTATTTTTTAAAAAAATAAAGTGAGACTTAAAAGCTGGAGCCAAAATATCCTTCTGATTTGGATACAGATGCAAAGACCCTTACCTTCCCCATCCTATGCTCTCAGTGGAAGAGAGTCCCTTGGGAACATAGAGAAGTCTAAAGAGAACCCAGATCTCCCCCTGAATCAATCAGAAACCCTTGGAGGAGTACTAGAACCACCTGTCTCTAATTAACCTCCTCGACTGTATTCCCTCAGCACTTACACAGTCATAATTATATTTATGATTGTAATTGCATTATATTACAGTTTAGATCCCCTTATAATAAATACCATAATAATGAAAACCTCACTATTGTAAAAAGATGTCCAGGGAAGGAGTCCTGGCTGATCCTGAGAGAAGCCTTGGGTTCTAAAAATTAATCAATCGATAAACCAACAAACAAAGGATGCACTTGTCATTTCTCTGAGTTCAAGTGTATATAACATTCAGATCTTTGGCATAGCGCCAGAGAAACAACCTGTTTCCTGTTCTGTGAAGGCAAATATAACCTTTGAGTCTATGGCACAGGTTTAAGCCAACAGTCAGCCCTCAAAACAGGAGAGTGAGCTGACCAAGGACTCCAGGATTCTATAAAATGACACATTACTAAAAAACCACCTTGTACTGAGTATGAAACAGAGCCAACTGGGCATTTGATTCTGATAGACATATTTTATAGATGGCAGCTTGAGCCAGGGAACCCTACCCCTAACCATTACCACTAGAATCACTTGCTAACCTTTTAGTCAAACGCCTATTCAGGAAGGGTGTACATATGGTGCCATGTAAGGAAGAGGAAGTATTTGTGAACAAATCACGCCAGTACTGAGAAATCTATTGCAACAGTATAATCTGTGGTAGCATTAGAGAAAGCAGATTTCACTATAAATAAAACTACTCCTTATCAAATGCTTGACAGGTACCTGCAGATGTCAACTAATCAAATCGACAGATGAAGAAACTGACGCTGTGGAAAGTTTAGTTTCTCTAAGCACGTCCAGCTAGGAAATGATCTTAGCATTCGAAGCCAGAGATGCTCTTCACCATTACACTATTCTGCTTGCTGTAGAGAAAACTATCTTCCCAACAACTGAAAACCATGTTGGAAGAAGTATTCAGTCCTCTTAATCAATTACGGCTCACAAATTGGTGAGAATGAAAAAAATCTAGGAGAAATAAAAAATTTAAGGCCATACCCTACAGCCTTCAGTAAAGACAATGGTGGTCTGACCAAAAGGAAGGCTACGGAGGTTAACGTGAAAATTAAATTATTGAATCAACAATCGAGTTATATAGTAAATGTTCAACATTATTTAATTACTACTTTAATAGTTCTTTGTTTACAAATTAAAATTTGACATCCATTTCTCTTATTAGATTCTTTTTTTATTATATCGCTCTCAACAGAGGAGAGAAGTTATTCTCTTGAAAAGAAATTAATGATCATGCAAACGTCATTCTTCAACATTTTTGTAAAATTTTTGGACTTTGTAGATCATTCAGGAAATAACACCAACATTAGATTAATGCTCCTATTATTATTTGTAGTTGATGGTTTTTCTCAAAGTTGAAAATTTTATAATAATTTTATTCAAAGAAGTTATCATTGGAGCTCCAAAATATTCATGACAAGAAAGAAAGCCATCAGGAGCTTCAGATACATAATAAATGGGACTGTGGCTTTAGAAGATGCTTGAGTAATCCTGTCTTTAAAGTTCTCAAGAATTAAAGGATATGCATCAGAATAAAACCAGGGCATTTGCTCTGCCTAAGTGCCCCCTTTACTGCCCAGACCACCTGCTCTAGAAGACCTTCCTAAGCCCATCTCAGCTTCAGGAATCCCCCAGCCCCTCACAGCACTTTGCACACTATTCAAACGTAGCAGATATCATACATATACCTTGTTTTGGTTTGGGTTGGCTTTTATTTCATCTAATGAATTTTTTTTCTGCTCAAAATCTCTTCCACTAACTTCAGGCAAATAAACAAAATAACAAAAAAACTAAAAGGCTATTTTTCAAAATTGGGGAAATTTCCATCATCAGAGGTCTCAAAGATTAGTTCTTTAATGGATAATAAAAAATCTTCTAGTAATACTAGTTATTTTTTAAAAAAATAAAGTGAGACTTAAAAGCTGGAGCCAAAATATCCTTCTGATTTGGATACAGATGCAAAGACCCTTACCTTCCCCATCCTATGCTCTCAGTGGAAGAGAGTCCCTTGGGAACATAGAGAAGTCTAAAGAGAACCCAGATCTCCCCCTGAATCAATCAGAAACCCTTGGAGGAGTACTAGAACCACCTGTCTCTAATTAACCTCCTCGACTGTATTCCCTCAGCACTTACACAGTCATAATTATATTTATGATTGTAATTGCATTATATTACAGTTTAGATCCCCTTATAATAAATACCATAATAATGAAAACCTCACTATTGTAAAAAGATGTCCAGGGAAGGAGTCCTGGCTGATCCTGAGAGAAGCCTTGGGTTCTAAAAATTAATCAATCGATAAACCAACAAACAAAGGATGCACTTGTCATTTCTCTGAGTTCAAGTGTATATAACATTCAGATCTTTGGCATAGCGCCAGAGAAACAACCTGTTTCCTGTTCTGTGAAGGCAAATATAACCTTTGAGTCTATGGCACAGGTTTAAGCCAACAGTCAGCCCTCAAAACAGGAGAGTGAGCTGACCAAGGACTCCAGGATTCTATAAAATGACACATTACTAAAAAACCACCTTGTACTGAGTATGAAACAGAGCCAACTGGGCATTTGATTCTGATAGACATATTTTATAGATGGCAGCTTGAGCCAGGGAACCCTACCCCTAACCATTACCACTAGAATCACTTGCTAACCTTTTAGTCAAACGCCTATTCAGGAAGGGTGTACATATGGTGCCATGTAAGGAAGAGGAAGTATTTGTGAACAAATCACGCCAGTACTGAGAAATCTATTGCAACAGTATAATCTGTGGTAGCATTAGAGAAAGCAGATTTCACTATAAATAAAACTACTCCTTATCAAATGCTTGACGGGTACCTGCAGATGTCAACTAATCAAATCGACAGATGAAGAAACTGACGCTGTGGAAAGTTTAGTTTCTCTAAGCACGTCCAGCTAGGAAATGATCTTAGCATTCGAAGCCAGAGATGCTCTTCACCATTACACTATTCTGCTTGCTGTAGAGAAAACTATCTTCCCAACAACTGAAAACCATGTTGGAAGAAGTATTCAGTCCTCTTAATCAATTACGGCTCACAAATTGGTGAGAATGAAAAAAACCTAGGAGAAATAAAAAATTTAAGTCCATACCCTACAGCCTTCAGTAAAGACGATGGTGGTCTGACCAAAAGGAAGGCTACGGAGGTTAACGTGAAAATTAAATTATTGAATCAACAATCGAGTTATATAGTAAATGTTCAACATTATTTAATTACTACTTTAATAGTTCTTTGTTTACAAATTAAAATTTGACATCCATTTCTCTTATTAGATTCTTTTTTTATTATATCGCTCTCAACAGAGGAGAGAAGTTATTCTCTTAAAAAAAATTTAATGATCATGCAAACCTCATTCTTCAACAGTTTTGTAAAATTTTTGGACTTTGTAGATCATTCGGGAAATAACACCAACATTAGATTAATGCTCATATTATTATTTGTAGTTGATGGTTTTTCTCAAAGTTGAAAATTTTATAATAATTTATTCAAAGAAGTTATCATTGGAGCTCCAAAATATTCATGACAAGAAAGAAAGCCATCAGGAGCTTCAGATACATAATAAATGGGACTGTGGCTTTAGAAGATGCTTGAGTAATCCTGTCTTTAAAGTTCTCAAGAATTAAAGGATATGCATCAGAATAAAACCAGGGCATTTGCTCTGCCTAAGTGCCCCCTTTACTGCCCAGACCACCTGCTCTAGAAGACCTTCCTAAGCCCATCTCAGCTTCAGGAATTCCCCAGCCCCTCACAGCACTTTGCACACTATTCAAACGTAGCAGATATCATACATATACCTTGTTTTGGTTTGGTTTGGCTTTTATTTCATCTCAAAATCTTTCCACTAACTTCAGGCAAATAAACAAAATAACAAAAAAAACAACTACATAAAAACAACCCAAACTCTTCAACGTGGCCTTGCAGGCCATTTACGATGCTTTCTTCTCCAGGCTCATCTCTTTGCACTCTTTCCTGCCCCCACCCCATCCCCTCCCTTTGTATTCGCAGCCAGGTGCAGCTGTGTTCCTTCTGCCCTCTGGGTCTAGGACCTGTTGTTTCCTTACTGGAATGCTGCCTCCACCCTTCCCTTCCCCCAACACTGCTCGCCTGGCTGGCTGCTGCTATTGTCACTTTCTCTGGAAAGCCTTCCTAGGCCTTTCTCCCTCAAGAAGGGGTAGGGTAATTATTGAAACTGTTCTCATCACAACAAATATATTTCCGCAATATACACTTAGCACTCCGAGTTCATCTGAGTGTTTTCTAGTTCTTCCCTATTTAATAGTAAGCTCACTGAGGGCAGGTACTGGGTCTTGCTCACAGGGTAGCCCCAGCTTCTAGCCCATTGCCTGGCAGATAAAAGACCCTTAGTAATTATGTGTTGAAAAGATGAAGCTGGATCAATATACGTAATTAAATTCAACAAATACAATATTACCTTTCAAACAGTAAAGGATGCATAACAATTGGAGAAAACACTGTCTTTTTGCCAGCTGGTGTGAGAAATGTAGGAAGAGGCTTGCTTTGCTATAAATATTCTGATAAGCCTGCAATGGGGTAGAAGCTCCCGCTGGGGTCCAGGCTTTGTGCAGGTGAAAAAAATTCCGCCTAGTAGAGGAGAGAGAATAGGCAGGTGCAAGGCCAAGGTCTTCCTGGACGAAGAGGTCAAAGAAAAGACGATTCCTCTCATAGCTCACCTATAAAGGGACTTTGGGGGAAAATGTATAATGGGGGCTTTATTAAATTGATTTTCTGTGGTGTGTGATAGAAACTTTTTCCTCCATCCATCCTATTAAATCTTCAGTAGGTTCACTTTGATATTGCTTCTGCGTAAAAAGTTTTGTGATTTGTGAAGATCAAAGAATACAAGGGGGATATCAACATGTGGTTATTACACATATTTTTAAAGAGATACATCTTCCTGAGTCTCTCTATATTTATTATTACTTTAAATATATGTTTTTATTTGTTTCTAAGAGGAAGGGAGAGGGAGAAAGAGATAGAAACATCAATGATGAGAGAGAATCATTGATTGGCTGCCTCCAGCATATCCCACACTGGGGATCGAGCCTGGGCATGTGTTTTGATTGGTAATGGAACTGTGACCTCCTAGTTCATAGGTTAAACGCTCAACCATTGAGCCATGCCGGTTGGGTGTGAGTCTTTCTATGGACTTCCTAACAATTTAGACTCGTAAGAGCCTATAATGTGGAGGTACCTATACCCTGAAGTTATCTATAGATCACATGGCTCTGCCCTCCTTCCTTGGAGACAGGATTCAGCCGGGATTAGCTGGCTTATTTGGTTATATATATGAGATATGCACCCATCACAGCCTGTCATACAAGCATTAACTCATGGTTACTCTGAAGTGTTAGTTGAGCACCTACAAGTGTGGAGAAACTGAAGAAGTCTGGTGAAGTGGCTTATGCGTAAAACAATAGTAGTAGGAGATTGGGGGAGTGAAGGTGGGCTTAGAGGGCTGAGCATTACATTACAGTGG
>NW_005353967.1:21427961-21438333 GCF_000412655.1 Myotis brandtii
GGGGAGGCACAAAAGAAGAGGAGGCCTGCTGCAGTGTGAGTCTCATGCCCCAGAGACTTGGGCAGAGAGGCCAAGCAGGATGCAGTGTAAAACCTTCTTTCAAAAACTTTAGTAAATGTTACCTGACTGGCTCATGTTTTTGGTTTGAGTAGATTCTATCTCACACCACCAGGGCCTATAAGTGACTTGAGGGTGACTATAAGTATTCTACAGAAAGCTTTGTGAGGGGGCAATCATAACAGTATTTATTCCACCATTCCTTTTTCTCCTTAGAATGCTGAAAATTATTGTGCAAAATCCCCCACTTTTCAACTTACTCTTAATACTTTTTTCAGAAGCTTTGATCATTACCACTCCAGACTTTGCACTGAGGCAGTTTCAGAATCGGTATTGGTTGTCCTCCCATGGCTCGTCAATGCAGCGGGGTGGCAGCTAGCGGAGCTGGGATATTGGAGTCCCTTGCGGCACAGGAGGTGTCGGTGCTAGAACTCTTCTGCTCTCTCCTGGGAAAATAAAGCTAAACACCTTTTGTCTTCAGTGACCAACTGAAAGTAACTGAGTTTTAGATATAAGGCATATCTAGAAATGTTGAAAATCTTTTACTTTCCAAGAAAAGAAAAGATTATACAAAGGTTAAAAGATTTGTAAGTGGGGGGGGAAATAGCATAAAAACACAGGTCCATGTTAGAAGCAGGTGGACACTTACAATGACAAAACTGAAAGTATAAATAGCTTTGTAGTTCACAACCATTTGGGGCTAATAGTGTTCAAAACAACTTTAATTATTAAAAAGAAGGAACATCATAAAAAAACAAATTTTTTTTAAAAAGAAGGAACATGATGAATCTAGGATAAAAATAAAATATTATTTACTAAAATAGTGGTTTAATGAAAGGTTATTTAAAAATTTTAAAGCACACAGTAGTATTACCTTGAATAAACATTGCTATTAACCTTCAGCTGTAAAGTGATTTTCAACAATGAGAAAAGGCATAATATAAAAGAAAATGTTCTAAAACAAATAAAGAGAGAAAGACTACATAAGAGGTGAAACTTCTTACTGAAACTGGTCAAAGGAAGATGCAAATTAAGACTTTACCTAAAAAAAAGTAGGAACCCATTTTAAGAAGTAAAGCAAAATGAAGGCTTCAGCCACCCAAATTCACACACCAGTGATTTAATTGGAAAGGTCTTTCCTTATAAACAGGATTAATTCCAATTAATGGAAAATTCAAATTATGTTTATAAACACTAACAAAATGCTATCATTCTGTAGCATATTACTTGCACAGCACCTACCCTATAAGACATTTTATGAAAGACAAAGGTTCATTAATTTTGCTAATTCTCCATTTTATAGATGAAGAAACTGAAGCATAAAGCATTTAGAAAACAAGCCACTACAAGTTTCCAGAAAAAGCTGAAGAAATTCCTTCCCTTTTAGTTCTTTGTTCATGATATTCCTCCAAGGGGAAAAATGGAGAGACCCATGAAAATGAAAAATGAAAAGGGAAAAGTTTTATAAAGATCTACAGCAGCAATCCAGAAAAGGTGTGGAATTGAAAGTAAATAAATATTTACAATTGCAATGACTTAAATTCCCTTCTCCCAGATCCTTCTAATAAGGCATAGGTTCAAGGTACTGCCTCATCCAGAGGAAAAGCTTCATGATACAAAGCTCTTAGGTTTGTAGCTTCTGACATCCTCTTCTTTAGCTCTCGGCAGATATTTAGCATCTTTGGAATGAGCAAAGTTCATGCCATTGTTGACACCACCAGCCACAATATGACCTGGCAAAGTAGGGTTCCTTTATGGAGGCCTGCCCTTAAGTTATAGGGTCAGCTCAACCCTTGACCTACTGCGCTGGGACTGAGATCTCAATTAGAAAAAGCCCACAGCCCAGCAGGTAAGATCAAAAGGCTGTCTGACCAAACAGCAGAAAAATATGCCTGCTGAGATTTTCTATGAGCAACCCAGAGGCCATTGTCCTAAGTGATCTTCCCAGGCCATGTATATAGGTGTGTGTGTGTGTGTGTGTGTGTGTGTGTGTGTGTGAGAGAGAGAGAGAGAGAGAGAGAGAGTGGGAGGCACAAAAGAAGAGGAGGCCTGCTGCAGTGTGAGTCTCATGCCCCAGAGACTTGGACAGAGAGGCCAAGCAGGATGCAGTGTAAAACCTTCCTTTCAAAAACTTTAGTAAATGTTACCTGACTGGCTCATGTTTTTGGTTTGAGTAGACACCTTTGCTGTTACTTACCCAGCAGAACCTAGGGCTGGAGAGGAGTCCAAAAGATGTGGTTGGTGAGGCAGGAGGGCTGGGTCACAGAGGGCCTGCACTGTTCTCCACACTGAAGAGCTCAGATTTCATCCAGAAGGCATTTGGAAACTGATTAAGATTTTTAGCAGAGAAATGCATTTAAGAACCATCATTCTGGCTGACTGCAACTTGAAATGAAATGAACAAGAACTACCTTGTTCATCATTGTAGCACAGTGTCTGGAACAAAATAACTAAGTAGGTGCTCAATAAATATCTGGTGACTGGATGAGTGGATGAATAAATGATTGAATGAATAATTTTAGTGGGGGAGAAAGAAGAGCCTGGCAAAGAGCTCACTTTGTTGAAGGTTGCCAACAGTATCTCAATCACAAGGCAAATGAGATTTCTTAATGTGTAGGAGAGGGCAACACTGTCTACTTCAAAGGATTGATTATGCCTTTTGGATGCTTTCATTATAGTGGAGGAGGCAGAAACAAAGACAATTAAGTGAACGATTAACAAATTGTGATTGGTATCATGAAAGAAACCAAAGGCCAAGATAGGGAACAACAAAAGAGACCTATTTAGAGGATATGATTGAGGAAAATTTCCCCGAGGATGTGATATTTAAGCTGTGCCCCAAAGGAAAAGAAGGAACTAACTATGTGAGGAACCAAAGGAAGAGCTTTGCAGGAAGAGGAATAGCAAAGGCTCTGATACAGGAAAGAGGTTGTTTTGTTCCAAAAACTGCAAGAACAGAGGGATTGGAACTCAAAACCTGAGTGAGAAAATAATAGAGGGCCTGGGAGGTCAGGAATTGACAGCTTCGTCCACCCAACCCTTTTCCCTGTTCCAGCAGGAGGAGTAACAGGAATCAGAGAGAGGTAGCAGAATAGACAGGCAACAGGAAATAGGGAATTTCAGACCGGATTCACTCTAGGCCTTCCTGGAGGAATCACCACAGCCTAGAAACACTCCAAAGGGAAAGGAGTTTGGGTATTGAAGACAAAGACTTCAACTTTCTCAAAGAACATGCTTGGGAAGTCAGATTCCTGGGCAACCAGTCTTTGTCCCCAGGAAAAGTATCACTCGCCTGCCTCACTGAAAGAGAAGGGTTTTAGTTTTTTGTGTTTCTTCAACATCGTAGACCACCCCAAAACAAAACTGACAGAGAGAACAATGTGAAAGGTAAACATGGAGGGGGAAATGTTGCCGTGAATGTACAGAGTGTGGGGAGGTAGAGAAGCAAATCAGTAACAAGAGAATTATCCTCCTTTTTTGCCCCTGGCTCCCCATCATCCTCATCCTAATGGAGAGGGAACTGGCTGGGTGTGGGAGCAGGTAGCCCAGAGGGAAGACAGTTGTTTTTTAAAAATCTCCTATCTTCCTTGAACTTGGTATGTTATATTTTTCTCCTGAATGAAGGTACATCTACAAAGAAGTTCCCCTTACAGTGGGAAGAATATTTTCTCTTATTCTCTCTGATTAAAGTTCTTCAGATTTTGCCTGCAGCTCTGTAGTTCCATAACTTGTCTAGGAAGAAACATTTTGTAGCTGAAAGCAGATGGGAGGAGGAAGTGTGTATTCCCTGTGAACTGGGAAAGTTTGTAAGATGGACTTGTATGTAGGGTGCCTCTGACTGGCAGGTAGAACTTCTCCTCCCTGAAACTCATTCACATTCAGCACAAGAAATGTGGGGGAAATCCCAGAGCATCACTGAGCAAGAAATAACTTTTCTATAACTCTGTGGTTTTCCAAGATTAGTGATCATTCATGGATCATGAAATCAATTTATAGTCTGGACTATCATTAATTAAAAAGAAATAGAATAGAAAACAGTAGAGTTCTTTGGTAAGGGTTCAGTATGTTTCATGAAAGTAGTTTCTGATATGTATGCACACACACACACAGGTGTTTACTAGTCACAATGTCAAATGCATTGTTTATTGTGGGTAGTGATCAAAGAAGTTTGAACAAATACTTATAAGTTAGTTTCTAGCTTCCATTCCCACTCAGAAGTTGGAAAAATAAGTTAAAGTTGCATATTCAACACTACTCAGCATCTTTCAGTTTCAAAATATCTATTTTGGGAGTTTTTATGACCATTTTCCCCCTCCCCTTTTACTTCCTTCTCCTTCTCTTACTCATGTTTCTCTTCCCTTCCTTCATCTAGTCAGCCTCAGTCTCAGTGTTTGGTTTTAATGATATTAGAACTTCAAGGAGACCAACCAACCAACAGTAAACCACCAACTTATCAAGATGGAGAAAGCAACAGGAAATATATTTAAAAATAACACTCCAGCCCTAGCTAGTTTGGCTCAGTGGGTAGAGCATCGACCTGCAGACACAAAGGTTTTGGGTTCGATTCTGGTCAAAGGCATGTACCTTGGTTGCAGGCTTCTCCCTGGCCTGGACCCTGGTCAGGGCAAGTGCAGGAGGCAACCAATCAATGTGCTTCTCTCACATCCATATTTCTGTCTTTCCCTCTCTCTTGCGCTCTCTAAAAATCAATGGAAAAATATACTCAGGTGAAGATTTAAAAAATAATAATAATTAAAAATAAAATAACATCCCACACTACATTTATAACCTATCTGAGGCTCAGATTTCTTAATTTGTTAAATGTGCTGAAGATCAGATAAGCTTAATATTTAAATGCCTTAATGTTACATTTTAGGTCTAGGATAAATATGAAGTCTTTTGCTCTTCTATTTGGGCTCTTCTATTGCTCAAAAAATTTCTCTAAGCCAGCCCTTACTCTCTGGGAACTTAGGCTGCGATATGGATATGTATGGCACATAGAGACAGCTAAATGAAAATAAGTCAATACATCAGTGGAGTGGAAGGTATTTATATCATACTCAGGACAAGGCATTTTATGGCCTATAGCCAAAGGTCTAAGGTACCTTAACTGATGAATCCCCCAGGAAACTAACTCCAACATATTCATATTTTTTAAAAAAACTACTGTACTCAAACTGCATGGGCACAACAAAATTGGGAGTGGTGAAATGTCTGTGCCTGAGTCCCCTGCCTACCTGCCTGCTCACTCTTCTCATTGAGCACGTGGTTATGCTCTTTTCACAACTTAATCCCCAACCACCCTTAGAAGATTCTTGTAGCATGTAAAGTGAATGACACTTTAGCACTTTAACAAAACCCATTCTCACTGGTGTGTGTTCCTGTGAGAATATATATATATATTTTTTTTTCCCAAGAAATTTCCAACAGGACCAAGGGACCTACAGAAACCTTAATTTAGCTTCTTAGTATGGCATAGTAGGTGAGGAGTGGAGTGGAAGAAGAAGAGGGCCTGAGGACCCATAGTCTGGTCTGCCTGCTCACAGCTTGAAGACCCTTGCCCTGGCCCTGAGAAAGATGCCTCCACTCTCCCTGGACTAAACTTTGCCTAATAGGACTAAAGCCCCCAGGCCATTATGCCCTAATAGGTCCCCCACTTAACTGCTGTATTGGTCATGTAGAGAAACAGAATAGATTTGCTAACATGATTATGGGAGCTGGCAAGTTCAGAATCTGTTGGGTGGGCCAGTGGGCTGGAGAGGCAGGGAGTAACTGATGTTACAGTGGAAGGCTGTCTTTTGGCAGAATTCCTTTTTTCCTGGGGCAGATCAGTCTTTGATTTCTATCTAGGCCTTCAACTGCCTGGATGAGGCCCACCCACATTAGGGAGGGCAATTTGCTTTATCCAGTCAACCAATTTAAATGTAAATCTCATCCAAAACTCCCTCACAGAAACATCCAGAATAAAGTTTGACCAAATATCTGGGCACCCTATAGTTCAGCCATGTTGATATAAAATGAACCATCACAACGGCTAAAGCCAGAGAGACCCTTCCCCAACACACCAACCTTAACCCAATGGTTTTTCAACTCTGGCACTCTATCAAAATTCCCAGATTCAAATGTTATATTCTAGCACATTCCAAGTTATTCAAGAGTTAATTTTTTTTTCATGATTGTAATTCCTTCTTTTTATTTGACTCACAGAAGCATCATAATGTATTGAGGGGAGAGGATGGTTTCACACAGTTGTTCTCAACTTTTTTGCTTTCAGAACCCTTTTATAGGCTTAAATTTTAAGAATGTTAAAGAATTTTTATTTACATGGGTCATAGCTCTAATATCATGCTTTAGAGAAATATTTATTTGTATATAGGTGTATCATGTTAGAAATGAAAAATCAGAGATTTAAAAATATGTTCCTGAATTTCTTTGAAAATAATAATGCTAACAAATGAGTTAGCATAGATAAAATATTCTTATGAAAAATAACTGTTTTTCAAAACAAAAATAATTGGTGAGAAGTGTATCATTCTTTTGTATTTTTGCATATCTCTTTAATGCCTGGCTTAAAGAAGATGGAAGGCTTTTAACATCTGAGTTGCATTTACCCTGTTCTGCTAGGTTGTGTTGGTTAAAATATATGAAGAAAACCCAGCCTCACAAAAAAAGTGTAGCTGGAAAAGGGAATGCTTTCTCAGGACTCCTTGCACCACACTTTGAGAATCACTGGCTTCATAGAACTACCTCTTCCTATGAGGCCCTCCTGATCTCTGCTCTCTCAGTAACCAGCTGTGCCACCTTGGGCAAGTCACTACACTATTCTGGATTGCAGCTTTCTCATCTAAGCAAGGAAAGGAATTAACATATTGCCAAATACCTACTATGTTCCAGGCACAGTATATATACTAGTATATATCATTTAATGGAATCTTCATGACAAGCTACATTCTAAGCAGTTTTCTGGTGGTAAATGCTTAACATCTGGGGAGGAACTTACCCAAGATGCTCACATGGAAGTGACCTATATTGCAGAATGGGACATGGAACCTCAGAATGGCATACACTAATTTAATCTGCTGCCTGTGAGGACCAATGCTCACTCTGATTACTTCTTTCCTATTTATATATAATGTTAGAAATGAAAAACCTTTTCCCATAAACCCTTCCATTGAATTAATAGAATTTTTTTCTTAATGTATGCTGTAAAATATATTCAGTAAAGTATGGCTGACCTTAAATTACTGGTTTCTGTTTCCAGCTCTCCTGTTCTTCCACCCCAGGACATATGGAAGGGGTGAAGTTAAGGAGAAAGTATCTGGGGAAACCAGGACAGGAGAGGGAGGGAAACAGACAAAGCAGAAAGGAAGAAAGAACCAAATGTGAATTTGAATAGTGAGGTAGGGCGCCAGAGTGAAGGGGAGGGGTTAGCGTTAGCCATGCCCTTGGAGGTCAGGGGATAGGGTTAGCATGCTGGCTAGGGGGGCCCTGATTTATTTGCCGATTTCCGTGTATAAATACTATGGCCAACCTCAAGCTGCCAACTCAACATCTGAACAAGTTGTTGGAAAGAAACACACACAATTGGCTTTCAGGAACCAGTACCAATGTGAAGCTCTCCCTTTTTTACAGCAGAAGGAAGAAACTGAGGCTTGAGGAATTAAAGGACCTGACCAAGAACAGACAAGAACAAATACATCCTTAGTACACAAACAGAGTAAATTTCAGATTATATTTAATATAAACTCAGTCACACAAAAAATACATCTATGTATAAATTAACTGCATGTAAATGATAGAAAAAGTCCAGACAGCTATACATCAAACTATGCATACTGATTTTTGGGGTGGAAGGGAATGAAATACAAATGAAGGTGATAAAGAATTTAATTTTTATTCTCTATATTTCTATATTGTTTTAATTTTTCACTGTTGACCTGTAATTATGCATTTCTTGTATGGTTTAAAATAAAAGTCTCTTATTCAAATAGATTTAGGGATATGATTAGATATTTTATTATACAGCCTTAACAGATACAATTAAAATTTTTCAGTAGTGGGCTGGCAAGCAGAGAGAGGGCGATTAAGAGAGGGAGTTTGAGAGAGAAAAAGACTATATATTGATGAGTACCTCCTCTACCAGGTCCCTTAGCAATTCTCTTTTTAAATAATTTCTCTCTAGAGGCTAAACTTGAAGTATTGAATATAAAATGTCTTATATTCTCTGGCTAATTGGAAAGGTCAGTTGCTTTTTGAGTAGACTAATATTAAAAATGAACCTTGAATCCCATATATAAGCCAGGTCTCAGGTCTTAGTTTGTCAATACTTACTGAACCACTTAGCTCAATTGGTTAAATCTGGGGTCAGCACAAAGCAAGCTTCAAATCGTTAACCTTTTATTCTCCAGGTATGTATTTGTGTGTGTGTGTGTGTGTGTGTGTGTGTGTGTGTGTGTGTGTGTACACAAGCCTGTGCATGTGTTGGTGGGGGTACTTTTGGTGGCTTAGGCTAAGAAAGGGAAAACAGAAAGGCATCCCACCAAGATCATTTTCTCACATATCCCACAAATTAATGATTAACTTGACCTGACAAATTCTTCTTCTAAGGCTAAGAGTCATCAATACGTTAGCATAAATTAATGTAGCTAGGCAATTGTCTTGCATTTATCCTTTAAACAAAAACTTAAGGAGTAAAACATTTTAATTAGAGAGGAGGGGAAAGTGTTTTTGGCGTATGGGACACCAGTTGGGGCAGAAGGATGGATCTCTAGAGTGGTTTGGTAGCACAGGCAGCCTAAATATGAATCTGGGCTTTGTCATTTGCTAATTTGCTTCGTAGGTTAAATTTCTTAACCTCTCAGATGCCAAATTTTCTCTACCATCAAATAAGAATTGTACAATTTGCAGTATTGTTGTAAAGGCATATACGTAAAGTACCTGATAGTGACAGTGCAGTAAATAGCAGTTATAATTTGGACAGTAAGAAAGGGTAGCTTGAGGGAAGTGTTCTGAATCAAGATGCATTTAAATAAGCTTCAATTCCATAAATAACTTTTTTAAAAACAATCCTCACCTAAAGATATGTTTTTTAATTGCTATTTTAGAGAGAGAGGAAGAGAGAGAGAGAGTAAAGGATCAATATGAGAGAGAAACTTCAATCAGCTGCCTTTGGTATATGCCTCGGCCAGGAATCAAACCCGAAACCTTTTGGTGCACTTGATGACGCTCTGACCAACTGAGCTACTTGCCAGGCTCCATACGTAACTTTGAATTTAAGCACCTACAGTTTCAGGTGTCAAAGATGGAGCCAGCTACTTTCTTAAAAGGGGGTACTTAGTTAGTAATAGGTATACCGGAAGCTGAAAGGTACAGAAAGGGATGTGGAAAGAAGACAAAGAAAACCACTATTCTGTGGTGACAGAGGGGCCACACAATACCCGTGTCTCAAATGCATGCCTATGGGCAAGAACATGAGTGATGGCTGTTCACCGTATTCCTTTAACTCAGAAAACAACCCCAGTGGGCAGCCCATGAAAGTTGGTCCCCAATGTCATCTTTCTAGAGCAAGAACATGTCATGTTAATGTGTACTGTGTCTCATGGATAAATAGCAATGATGGTACTGATAACAAGTTAAATGAGGGAGGCCAGTCCTCCTCAGGAACTCTCAATTCAAATAGAGGGCATTTGCACTGAGAAAAATGGAATGTGTGAAAGGCAGAGCCCACAGACGGCAGGGAGAGATTCGTTTCTGTCATGTCATCACTGACTCTGGGCATTTCTGAGATTGTTGTGATGGTCAAGGAAAAAGCCTGAGAGGAGAAAGTGAATCTTTTGGAAAGATGTGAGGTTGCTTAATACAGTAAACAGGGGAAGGGTTTGAAGGAGAGTAAGACTGGAGTGATGGGAGAGAAAGATTACTCAGAGAGGATTTTGAACTGGCCGAAGCAAAGAGAGGAAGGAAGATGAGTGTGCAGTAGTTGAGGTACAGCTTGGCACTGGTGAAGGTGCTGTGATGACAGTGATGCCAATGATTCCAAAGATTATAAAGAATACTAGAGGCCTGGTGCACGAAATTCGTGCATGAGTGTGTGTGTGTGTGTGTGTGTGTGTGTGTGTGTCCCTCAGTCAAGCCTGAACCCTCTCCAATCTGGGTGCATAGAGACTGCTGGCTCCCAAATGCTCACCTACTTGCCAGCCTGATCACCCCCTCACCACTCCCCTGCCAGCCTGATAGATGCCTAACTGCTCCCCTGCTGATCTGATTGCCCTTAACTGCCCTCCCCTGCAGGCCTGGTCCCCCCCAACTGCCCTCC
>NW_005353967.1:21439783-21443692 GCF_000412655.1 Myotis brandtii
CAGACCTATGACCATCTCTGTCTACCGCTGACAGCCTGTTGAAACTGTCAGCCACTGCTTGAAAGAATTCAGTCTGCAGAATGTCAAGTACGAGGCTTGCATTTAAGTCCATCTGTGTTGGTCTTCCTCAGGCCCAGTCACAAGTACTCTATGGTTCTAAGATATGGGTTAGCCTACATGCCTCGCTGTGTGGTAGGAGCTTACTTTGTAAGAATTGTTTACTTCAGATATCATGGAGTATCTGGGCCTTTTCCAGAGAAAAATCTAAAAAAAATGTGTGAGCAAGTGAACTTATAGGATCTGTTAGTCTTCATCACTTCCAAGCACCAATTGACTTATGAAATAGTCCTATACCACATGCTATGATTAGGGCTTGGGTTTCCTATCCCATAGAGTGAACAAACTTCTCATTTCTGTTGTACAAAGTCAAGTTGGTGAACTTGACATAAAAGGAATGCCAAGGGTAATTCATTCTGTTCTAGACTTTAAGACCTCTGAAGACATGATGATTTTTTTCTCTTGCACAACTCTCTAAGATTCCCATATTGCTTGTTCTGTGCTAGATTTTTTAATGTATTCAATCAACAATTATTAGACACCTCCTCTGTGGTTAACCAGGTTAGAAAAAAAATGTAAGAAGTGGCCTTTGCCAAAGACCTCACAGTGGAACTGAGCTTACAAGAAACAGCTAAAAACATGTGCAAGTATAATATTATACAACACGAAATTCGTGCATGAGTGTGTGTGTGTGTGTGTGTGTGTGTGTGTGTGTGTCCCTCAGCCAAGCCTGAACCCTCTCCAATCTGGGTGCATAGAGACTGCTGGCTCCCAAACGCTCACCTACTTGCCAGCCTGATCACCCCCTCACCACTCCCCTGCCAGCCTGATAGATGCCTAACTACTCCCCTGCTGATCTGATTGCCCTTAACTGCCCTCCCCTGCAGGCCTGGTCCCCCCCAACTGCCCTCCAATGAGGTGCCCCAATACTCTTGCTGGCTGGGGTCAGAGAAGGCAAAGTAGGGATCCAGGATGTTCATTGGTATTGGCTAGAATGGAGATTTCATTTTGATAGTAGACTATTGTTTTTACAAAATGTTCCCTGGTATCCAGGGGAACTCTCTGAATTACTTCTTACCACTGCATATGAAGCCACAATGATCTCAAAATAAAAGGTTTAATCAAAAATTAAAGGAATTATGTTACTAGTTGAGGGGTGAAGTGAGGGCCTCACCCCAACTCGGCCTTAGCTTCTTCAGAAGGAACCAACACCAAATACCGGCAGCTGGGGGAAAGGCAGGATATTCATCTCATTAAATACAGTTAATAGCCCTGGACATTATATATAAAGCAGACATAAGAGAACTCTGAAAGGCAAAAAGAAGATGGATTCATAGGGACATCAGAATCTGAGGAACGATGTGGTGGTGAGTTCCCTGGGTTTTTCTTTGCTCATTTATCCCAGGTTGGAACTGAAGAAGCCAGGAACTCAGAAACACAAATGGGCACAGATGAAAAAAAGCTCCAACAAAAGCCTGCTCCCTCTAGCCAAAGGACAAGGAAAGGAACAGCCAGGAAAGACAAAACTGTTCGACACTAATTTGGCTCTACTCTAGCCAGTATTCAATCAACAATTATTAGACACCTCCTCTGTGGTTAACCAGGTTAGAAAAAAATGTAAGAAGTGGCCTTTGCCAAAGACCTCACAGTGGAACTGAGCTTACAAGAAACAGCTAAAAACATGTGCAAGTATAATATTATACAAGGAAACTATGCATCTAAGTATTAAGAGAGGGTCAGCATGACTGTAGGACTGGAAACCTTACAGAGAAGTAGCTTTCTCCACTTTTCAGAGCTTTCTGAATATTCTATTCCTTTGTTCTTCCTGTATGTGAAAAACCCCAAATAAAACAGAATCTGTTCACACTTAAAGATATTGAGAATGTTCCCCTTCTGGGAAGATGCAGTAGACATACTTTTCCCTATTCATCCTATTCCTTGGCTTGTGGCCTCGTTACTCCAATCTTCACATTGATTTCTCCTTTGTGTGGACATTAATTCCCCATCTGCCTTTCTCTCATAAACATACTTTGTGTGATAGTACTTGGTGCCCACCAGTAATCCTTGAGATCTCTTCATCTCAACCTCCTTAACTTAATCACAACTGTAAAATCCTTTTTCCATATAAGGTTACATTTAAGGGTCGAGGAATTAGCGCTAGATATCTTATTAGCAGACTATCTTTAATTTTCAGTATAAAATATTATCCTGCTACCACAGTGTGCTAAGCAATCCATTGTGTAAATACAGTGGAATATATTAACAAATCTACAAATTACAGAACACTTGGTTGTTTTGTTTGTCTTTACTATAAACATTAATAAGGTTATTTTTGTATTAAGTATTTGTTTGAGCATCTACTCTCTGTCGGTTTCTTTTCTAGGTACTGGGGATAAAGCAGTGAAAAAAAACAGGCCAAAATCCCTCCCCCATGGAATTTATATCCTAATGGAGGATGAGAGATATGGACAATGAATGAACAAATAAAATGTAGAGAATGTTAGCTGATGACAAGTGCCAAGGAGAAAAATAAAGCCAGGAAGAAGTATAGGAAGTATTACGGAACTGGGTGTTGCCGGGTTAGCCTACATGCCTCGCTGTGTGGTAGTAGCTTACTTTGTAAGAATTGTTTACTTCAGATATCATAGAGTATCTGGGCCTTTTCCAGAGAAAAATCTAAAAAAAATGTGTGAGCAAGTGAACTTATAGGATCTGTTAGTCTTCATCACTTCCAAGCACCAATTGACTTATGAAATAGTCCTATACCACATGCTATGATTAGGGCTTGGGTTTCCTATCCCATAGAGTGAACAAACTTCTCATTTCTGTTGTACAAAGTCAAGTTGGTGAACTTGACATAAAAGGAATGCCAAGGGTAATTCATTCTGTTCTAGACTTTAAGACCTCTGAAGACATGATGATTTTTTTCTCTTGCACAACTCTCTAAGATTCCCATATTGCTTGTTCTGTGCTAGATTTTTTAATGTATTCAATCAACAATTATTAGACACCTCCTCTGTGGTTAACCAGGTTAGAAAAAAAATGTAAGAAGTGGCCTTTGCCAAAGACCTCACAGTGGAACTGAGCTTACAAGAAACAGCTAAAAACATGTGCAAGTATAATATTATACAAGGAAACTATGCATCTAAGTATTAAGAGAGGGTCAGCATGACTGTAGGACTGGAAACCTTACAGAGAAGTAGCTTTCTCCACTTTTCAGAGCTTTCTGAATATTCTATTCCTTTGTTCTTCCTGTATGTGAAAAACCCCAAATAAAACAGAATCTGTTCACACTTAAAGATATTGAGAATGTTCCCCTTCTGGGAAGATGCAGTAGACATACTTTTCCCTATTCATCCCATTACAGTTAATAGCCCTGGACATTATACATAAAGCAGACATAAGAGAACTCTGAAAGGCAAAAAGAAGATGGATTCATAGGGACATCAGAATCTGAGGAACGATGTGGTGGTGAGTTCCCTGGGTTTTTCTTTGCTCATTTATCCCAGGTTGGAACTGAAGAAGCCAGGAACTCAGAAACACAAATGGGCACAGATGAAAAAAAGCTCCAACAAAAGCCTGCTCCCTCTAGCCAAAGGACAAGGAAAGGAACAGCCAGGAAAGACAAAACTGTTCGACACTAATTTGGCTCTACTCTAGCCAAATATCAAAGAAAAAACTGTGACCCACCCATATCCATATCAACCAAAGTCAAGTGGACCCCAGACTTTTACCCTCATTAGGTTGTAATGAGGTGCCCCAATACTCTTGCTGGCTGGGGTCAGAGAAGGCAAAGTAGGGATCCAGGATGTTCATTGGTATTGGCTAGAATGGAGATTTCATTTTGATAGT
>NW_005353967.1:21444320-21475553 GCF_000412655.1 Myotis brandtii
TGTTTTGTTTGTCTTTACTATAAACATTAATAAGGTTATTTTTGTATTAAGTATTTGTTTGAGCATCTACTCCGTGTCGGTTTACTTTCTAGGTACTGGGGATAAAGCAGTGAACAAAACAGGCCAAAATCCCTCCCCCATTGAATTTATATCCTAATGGAGGATGAGAGACATGGACAATGAATGAACAAATAAAATGTAGAGAATGTTAGCTGATGACAAGTGCCAAGGAGAAAAATAAAGCCAGGAAGAAGTATAGGAAGTATTAAGGAGCTGGATGTTGCAATTTTAAATAGTATGATGAGGGAAGATCTTGCTAGGAGGATGACTGGCATCTGAGAAAAACCATGAATGAATTTGAGGGTTCAAGCCCTTTTAGTTTACCTTGAATTGCAGTGTGGCTAGAGCAGTGGTTGGCAAACCGTGGCTCGCAAGCCACATGCGGCTCTTTGGCCCCTTGAGTGTGGCTCTTCCACAAAATACCACGTGCGGGCGTGCACTTACAGTGCGATTGAAACTTCGTGGCCCATGCGCAGAATAGTTGAGGGGTGAAGTGAAGGCCTCACCCCAACTGGGCCTTAGCTTCTTCAGAAGGACCCAACACCAAATACCGGCAGCTGGGGGAAAGGCAGGAACTGAAGCATTATTTCATTCCTGTGGTTAGTCAGGTTAGAAAAAAGAAGTGTAAAAAGTGGTCCAAAGGATAATCCAAAATAATAATTTAAAAATTAGGAGTGTGTATTAGTTTCCTGTGGCTACTGTAACAAGTTACTTCAAACTTGGTAACTCAAAGCAGCATACATTTATTCTCTGACAATTCTGGAGGCCAGAAGTCTGAAAGCAGTTCCTCTGGGTGAAAATCAGGGTATTGGTAATTTCTGGTGGCTGTTGGCATTCCTTGGCTTGTGGCCTCGTTACTCCAATCTTCACAGTACTTTCTCCTTTGTGTGGACATTAATTCCCCATCTGCCTCTCTCTCATAAACATACTTTGTGTGGTAGTACTTGGTGCCCAATAGTAATCCTCGAGATCTCTTCATCGCAATCGCCTTAACTTAATAGCAACTGTAAAATCCTTTTTCCATATAAGGTTACATTTAAGGGTCGAGGAATTAGCGCTAGATATCTTATTAGCAGACTATCTTTAATTTTCAGTATAAAATATTATCCTGCTACCACAGTGTGCTAAGCAATCCATTGTGTAAATACAGTGGAATATATTAACAAATCTATAATTTGCAGAACACTTGGGTGTTTTGTTTGTCTTTACTATAAACATTAATAAGGTTATTTTTGTATTAAGTATTTGTTTGAGCATCTACTCCGTGTCGGTTTACTTTCTAGGTACTGGGGATAAAGCAGTGAACAAAACAGGCCAAAATCCCTCCCCCATTGAATTTATATCCTAATGGAGGATGAGAGACATGGACAATGAATGAACAAATAAAATGTAGAGAATGTTAGCTGATGACAAGTGCCAAGGAGAAAAATAAAGCCAGGAAGAAGTATAGGAAGTATTACGGAACTGGGTGTTGCAATTTTAAATAGTATGATGAGGGAAGATCTTGCTAGGAGGATGACTGGCATCTGAGAAAAACCATGAATGAATTTGAGGGTTCAAGCCCTTTTAGTTTACCTTGAATTGCAGTGTGGCTAGAGCAGTGGTTGGCAAACCGTGGCTCGCAAGCCACATGCGGCTCTTTGGCCCCTTGAGTGTGGCTCTTCCACAAAATACCACGTGCGGGCGTGCACTTACAGTGCGATTGAAACTTCGTGGCCCATGCGCAGAAGTCGGTTTTCGGCCTGGGCGAGTCTATTTTGAAGAAGTGGCGTTAGAAGAAGTGGGAGGTGTCGGTTGGTTCGGCAACCGGAGACGTGGCGCAAGCGGCCGCGGGATACACAGCGCGGGGGAGGTACATTGTTTTGAGGTACGTTTGCTGAGGTTGACCCCTTCCAACTCTCCCATCCACACTCGTCTATCTGAAACAAGTATACAAGACAAGAGTGGATGGGAGAGTTGGAAGGGGTTGACCTCAGCGAATGTACCTCAATCAGATTGAGGACGTTTTTAGCAAAGGCCAGCTTAGGAGTACCCTAATTAAGTTAATAACAATGTACCTACCTATATAGTTTAAGTTTAAAAAATTTGGCTCTCAAAAGAAATTTCAATCATTGTACTGTTGATATTTGGCTCTGTTGACTACTGAGTTTGCTGACCACTGGGCTAGAGCAATAGCAAATGCAAAAGCCTAAAGACCAGCAAGGACTCCGGGTGGCTAGAGTGGAGTGAAGGGGTTGCTAGGGGCTAAGATGTTATCTCTTAGAATACTTATTTACTTACTTTTCAATAGGATTAAAACAAGGATTATAAATTTGTGAATGTTCCCATTCTTTTAAAAAATATATATATTTTTATTGATTTCATAGAGGAATGGAGAGGGAGAGAGAGATAGAAACATCAATGATGACAAAGAATCATTGATCAGCTGCCTCCTGCACACCCAACCAGGAATTGAACCATGACCTTCCAGTTAATAGGTCGACACTCAAACACTGAGCCACACCAGCTGGTCTGAATGTTCCCATTCTTTGCCACCACCACCCCTGCAATAGTTTCAGTCTTCCCTAGTCCTCTGTCCTTAGGAAAGACACATTCTTTGTCTTCTTGATCCAAAAGAAGAGAGGGAAGTTGTCTGGGGATGGGGTGGGAGGAGTACTTTAGGGCAGAGTCTTTGAGGAGCTCAGTTTCAAAATACAAGGGCAATGTATTAGGGGAGAGGATGAGGAGGGATTTGATACATAATTTTGTGAGTCCATCTTTTCCATGGTGTATGACACAACAAGTAACAGGTGTGAGTCATTCAGAAATTACTTTGAACTGTGAATTTACTTTGAATTACATGACTGTATATTCTAGGACACCATCTGGGAGCTGAACTTCACGTGGAATAGGCATCTTTCCTTATTGAATCTGTTAGAACCACTTGTATTTGGGGGATTTTATGCTTTTGCCTGTAAAACACTGCAAGTAGGTTTCCCAGTGTATCTATCATCAGGGGTTCTTGGGTGTGTGCAACAGGAAGTGACTGGCTCATTCCTGCAGAAAAATAAATGTTTCAAAAGGAAATTTGGTAGATCACAGCATCATTGGAAAAGCTAGAAAACTGGAGCTTCACGGGTCATAGACTTTTATCAGCATAAATTCCTATGAGTCAAATTGCTAGGCCAAATGGAACACTTTAAATTTTGGTATACAATATCAGAATCCCCCCCTAAGAAAGTTTATGTCATGTTGTTCTCCACAATTTCACCACGCTGAGTGTAGCACTCTTAATCCTTGTCAATATGGTATGGGAAGAATGAGTTCTCAATAGTATTTGAAAAATTTGCATCTTGGAAATGTGAGAGCAACATTTTTTCCTATGTTTATTGACCACTTATATTCCTTCTTTGGCAAATTGTTCATACCTTATGCCCCTGTTTTCTTTTGGAATAGGCATCTTTCCTTATTGAATCTGTTAGAACCACTTGTATTTGGGGGATTTTATGCTTTTGCCTGTAAAACACTGCAAGTAGGTTTCCCAGTGTATCTATCATCAGGGGTTCTTGGGTGTGTGCAACAGGAAGTGACTGGCTCATTCCTGCAGAAAAATAAATGTTTCAAAAGGAAATTTGGTAGATCACAGCATCATTGGAAAAGCTAGAAAACTGGACTCTAAAAATAGAGCGGCACCAAGAGAGGCGGGGCAGACAGCAGCCCAAACCACACTTAGGAACTTCATAGTAAGGACCTTGTTAACACTGACACTGGACGCTGAAGCCACTCTGGGCACCTCTGCCCCCACTGGCTCTTCAGACTTGCTGCTGCTGCCACCAAAATGGAGTGTCCTGTGTCCCAGATTCAGAGTTCCAGGCCAGAGCCCCTGTCATAAGCGGCATTCTAGTTGCCAGGAAGCTGAAAAGGTGAATAAGGGAAATTTTCCTGTCCTGCAGTGGAAAGTGAACCCAGCATTTCATCTAGAGCCATACAGTAGAGAACCCCCCAAACATAAGAAGGGGAAGTCAGAGGCCAGCAGACAGAGAGAGGCCCTTATAACCAGCTTGTTGTTTAACTTCGTTTATAGTGCTCTAAGCTTTACAGAGAATTTAATCTTGGGGTGGGTATAATCTGAAAATATATTCCTTTATGATTTCTGATATTAACAACTCTGCTGTGACCTTTACCCTCTCCACTTTCTTGCATCTTCTAAGCTGAATTAACTAGGCCTGCATTAATTCTTTTTAAGGACTTTCTGTGCCTGTAGCAAGGGCTTCACAAACTATCCTTTGAGTTTTTAGGCAGGTCTGATATCCCAGGCCTTCCTCTCACATCAGAGATATCCTTGACCCTGAGACATGTGTGGGTCTGCTCTGGATCTGAGGCTAATTATCCTAGATGGTAGCCCTATCACCTTCTAGATTGGGAATCTATTGCCTCTCAAAATGTTTAACATTCTGCCTTTTAAAAGGGGAATCACATTTAGGGAGTCCCCTAATTCTCCTCCTGCTTTAGGTATATTTTATTATTCAGTTAGTTTCCATTGGACTAGCAAAACGTTGCAGGATACTTGACATTTCGATATC
Source organism: Myotis brandtii (assembly GCF_000412655.1). NCBI lineage: Eukaryota > Metazoa > Chordata > Mammalia > Chiroptera > Vespertilionidae > Myotis > Myotis brandtii. The sequence goes on from NW_005353967.1 coordinate 21,448,943, forward strand.
TTAGGCATTAAATTGAAAAGCATCTAGAGGTTCATTTTCATACAGTAAGCCAAGTCCCCCTTTCCTACTCAGAGGCATATGGCACAGTCTTAAGGACACCTTGAATATTTTTCACTGGTCTTTGAAGGCCTTAGTCATCTTCACCGATCTTGTGTACATGGTTAGAATCCTGTCTACACATGCTGAACATGCTGAACTATCCTAACATGTGATAGTCCAGAGGAGTTTCGGGGGATTCTCTGCTCATTTGGTGTATCTTAAGAAAGCTAAAACCCTGGCTGCCTGTAATGGTCCTCTCCAGACTCAGCTATGGAAAAGGGGGACAAGTTAGTGGGTGTGAAGATGATGTGGCCACACTCTTCCCCAGCCAGGGTGCTCCCTGAAGAGAGAAGTCCCAGCGTGACACCATCAGGAACGGAGCTTGGGCCATTGTAGTTAGAGTTATGCCTGGGGTAACTGGAGTCCATATGTAGAACATCTAATGTAAATGAGTAAGAGGACTCAGAGACCAAAATCCAAAAAGGTAGTATCTGGAATGTTTGGAGATAGGTCCTAAGTGGTATTCCAAGCAGGGATCTAGGGAGGAGAGGCCTATAATTGGGTGGATGGCTCAGGGCTACTGGCCTAGGGCTCTGGGGTTGGGCAACAGCCCCTTGGGGTCTGTAGTGATGACTTAAGGCCCCAGGCAGCTCATCAACACAAAGCTTCAGGCTGATTGAACAAGTTGGAGAAGTGATCTTTAGAATGGGAGAACAAGCAAGGGGTTGAGACAGAGAAATAAAGGAGAAGTTTGTTAGGGGAGAAGTAGTTAAGTGTATGGTCTGTGCAGCCACCACAAAATAGGTATTTAAAAAAAATTAGTTATGCTGGAATGGTGTGATTCAGTGGTTCAGCCTGGACCTATGAACCAGGAGGTGAGGGTTTGATTCCCAATCAGGGCACATGTCTGGGTTGTGGGCTCAATCCCCAATAGGGGGAGTGCAGGAGGCAGCTGAGCAATGATTCTCTCTCATCATTGATGTTTCTATCTCTTTCTCCCTCTCCCTTCCTCTCCCTGAAATCAATAAAAATATATTTTAAATTTTTAATTATTATTACTACTTGAACTAGCACAAATAATCGAAGCAAAGAAGCCACAGGATGCTCCTGATGTGGACTTATCAAAGTTATTCTTATTCGTCAGTTCCCTCTGAGTACGGACAAGATTGGTCACAGGTCTGGGGTGAGGCTAAGCTTCTGGAGGGGAGTGATGAGGTGGAAGAGAGCTGCAGAGGAGAGGAGACAATTCTTGCAAGTGCTGTTGGGAGAGTGGCATTTTCTTTTTTGGCAAATGATCGCACAGTCATTGTGCTCTATGGCCCATCCAGAATCTCTGGCCTGGGGCCTGTGTTAGAGATGTGAGTGTGGGAGAGAAGAGTCTGGAAGGCCCTCTGCTATCCAGAACACTCTGTGAGAGTCTGCTCCTCGAGACATCCAGGGTGTGCCATGGCTAAGAGATAGATCATCCACCTATGGCCTCATGCTGGCTCTCTTGCTGGGCCTGCAGGTCCCTGGAGTGAAGATGGAGTTTGAGGCATTAAAGCGCATACTCGATTTCACAAGTCATGCCATCCTGTATCCCCCCCTTACACATTACAGACAAAGCAGGGCTTTTAAAAAGAGCTCTTTGCAATAATGGCTACTAATAATGGCTACTGTTGTTGGAAAGTTTAATCACATGCCAAGGCACTGTCTACGTACCTGAGTGCCACTTATTGATGACCTACTTCATTTAGTCCTCCTAACAACTCTGTGGGGGAAGTCCTGTTCTCGTGCCCATTTTGCAGATGAAGAAACAGACCATGGTGCGTGCGGGGAGGGGGACATGGCGGGGGGTCAAGTAACTTGTTAAGATCAAATGGCCAGCAAATACAAATAGAGCCAGAATTCCAGCTCAAGTAATTCATTATTTGAGCCTGAGCTTTTAATGAGAAGAAACAAAAAATGCTTTGGAGTTGCCATAGGAAAGGAAACACTGCATTTTGACAGAAGTGAAATATGGGCTGTTTGCTCCCTTCCTTGGTGAGCTGACACCAACTTGAAACATTTGTTCCCCCCGTGGGCAGCATCTGTCTTGGTCCTCCAAGGACACTGATTCACTCTGTGGAGACTCTCTCTGGGAGAGGCCAAAGTTTCTTATAGCTTCTGGGATCACAAAACCCTTTTCAACAAGATCCCTCAGGCCCAGGCCCCTAAAAACTATGTAATAAATTTACCATCAAAACAATCTCACTTGGTCCCTCTGAGACCATTATGCTACAAACAAAGGTAACATGATATTCCAATAAATATTTCTCTTGTGAAGTCATTAAGGTTTTCCCCCTACACTAAAGTGTATTCTTCAAATTTAATATAATTTCATAGTTCCCCTAAATCATTCATGGGTATATATCCAACAATCAAGTGTTCTACATCCTGTCATTTGAATAAGAATAATTATTAAAGTTTAGGCTGAGTGTAAAATGCAAAAGCATTTTATTGTTTTTATTATTTAAAAATGTCATAATGAAATATTTTAAAACGTTATAGCAATTATCTTTTCATTGCACAAACCTGCATTGTCAACTATGCCACATTAAAATGTTAAATCACTATTTTCATATCAAATTACACACACACACACAGACAGGCATGGTTAAAATTCATCTTTTGTGCATGTATTTCTCTTCAACATTCTAGTACACATGCTCTGTGATGGTTGAGAGGCACTGCATTGCACAGGAAACACCACAAATTTTGGAGGTCCCAGGGTTGAAATAATGGAGGTCTAGGAAATGTGTGTTTCTTTATTATTTTTAAAAATTGATATAATTCGCTATTTTCTGGTTCCCATACTCAAGCAGGACATCAGTGGGAAGCTAGCAAAACCCTAGCAACTGGACTTACAAAAATGAAATGGTTCAGGGAAGCCATTCTGGAGGCTGTATGCTTTGGGCATCAACGTTGTGGCCTCTCTAGTCCTGCTGGGCCAGCTGCACCGGGCTCTCACTGCCAGGGGTAACAGTAGAACATTAGGGCAGCTCTTGTTGCCCTAGGACAAGTGTTAATGAGGAAGAAGCAAGGAGATGAGAGATACTACATTCAGGCTCTTGCCTTTCAACGACTTCTGCATGGTTCTCACAATATTATCTATAAAACTAAGCTGCATGTTTGATCACACTGAATATAATCATTACACAGAGGACTTTGACCTGTAACTTTGTCCCAGGAGGTGATTAAAAAACAAAAAAAAGTACATTTTTAATAGATTTCATGAGGAGCTAATTATATATGACTCTAGTTGCTTATGGGACTCTATCAGGCGAGGTCCACACTGGGTCATTAACTCACTTTTGAGCCCTTGAAATCACATGATCTTCTTATCTATGCAGTTTTAAAAAACAGGCTTGTTATTGTCAAAACTGCAAATTATCTGAATAGTACCAACAGGTTATGGTATAAACCAATTGCACTGCTAATGGGGATTTCTGTCAGAAACTAGCTATCTTATGGGTGGCTAGTAAATACTTGACTACTTGAGTTGTACTGGTGTTATTTACATTAATACATCAAATCAGCCTTAAGGGATGCTATGAATTAAAAGCGTATAACCTAAAAGAAATTTAAGATTGCCTTATAGTGAAGAAGTGACTCCTTTTACCTCCCCCTCCCCTTCTTCACCCCCCATCATATTAACATTTTTGTTTAGTTCCTAGGTAGCCTCGGTTTGATTCCTCAGGAAACAGACAGAGATGAAGATATGTATACAGGCATTTTTATCAGGGTGTGCTTTGGAAAACAGCGCTTGTAAGTGGGTAAGGAAAGCAGGATTGGGCAGAAGGAGAAGTTGTACCGTGATGCATTTGCAAGGCCTCAGGCAATCCCACCGGGTGTCTGAATGTGGATGGCCTGTCACAGGTGTCCCCAAATTGAGGCAAGGGAGCTAGGACGGGGTACCCTATATCAGCCAGTCATTGGATATGGACTACCCTGCGGAAAGAAATCTAACTTTGGGCAAGACAATTCCTTTAACTAAGAGAAGTTCCTGGAGCTATGAGCCATCAACAGGTAACATCCTACTAGCTGACAGAGTAAGTGTGAGTGGAACATCCCTGAGCCCACTGTCCAGGGTAATATCACAAATTCACCATGTGGGAACTAAACTCAGCCTCCTCCTAACAAGTTAAATTTCCTTCTGACTTTCCTCTCTTTGTTATCAGCTTCACCATTTTCCTTACCCAAGGTAGTTGATAGAAATCTGAAGAGTTCTAAAAATTGCCTTGGGCAATTTTTAACAGTCTGTCACATTTAATTTCCAGCATATTTATCCTTTTAAACAATTTTAAATAATTCACTACAAAGTGAAATCTGGCATAAGTCCTATCTGTCTTTTACTCCCTGAATTACTGAAGAAGCCAAAACAACAGATTTCTAGGCAGTTTCTAGGGCCTAGTTTTGCGACTGGTGATAAAACGAAGGAATGGGGAAGTGGCTGTCTCTTTTTCCTATTTTAGAGAAGAAAGCTTGAGTCCTTGGTTGAGCAAATAAATACTCAACTATTCTCTGGAAGTCCAACTCTGTTTATAAGAATGCAAATGAATGAACTTGAGAAAGAATGCTGTTATTTTATATTTAAAAATTTTAGTGAGCTAAATGTTTCCAGAGATTTAGATTGTTTTAAAAAACCTAGCTAGTAATTGTGGTATGACCTCCCCTTCCACTAATATAACTACGCTGTCAAAGTCCTAGCTGCCACTCCAAACACTGTCCTCGAAGTACTTGCAGGGAAACACAGGGGATATTAAATTATTGTGTAATTAAATTAAATTATCACTTTTCAATCCCATCAATAAGGCTAAGATGGCACTTCTGTTATGAATCCTTGCTTGCAAATCCTTTTACTCTGGGATGAGAATTCCTGGCAGAAGCAGTTTTGGCTTAAAGGTGAGGTTGTGGATTAGATGATTATTACAAGGGTTCTTGCACCCAGAGGATTCTAAGGACAAAAATTAAAGTGCATTTGTTTTTTAGGATTTATAATCTTTGGTTGATGAATAATTTAACTTCCCCAAAACATAGGTCTATATTATATATGTTAATTACTTCACAGTCTATATATAAAGCTTTTTGAAATCTTAAGACCACTTTTTTTGGTTGAATAGTAAGTGGGATATTTTAATGTTAGGAACTTTTAGATATGCAAAGTATCTACTTCTGAATGAATGGGCCAGAAACCAGTACTAATGGTCTAAAGCAAAATCAGTGGGGGGCACCAGATTTTGTTCTCTCCTCCATACCTATTGCATACCCAGGATTTACAAGATACCATAACGATGTTCACCATGCAAAGAAAACATGACCTTAGATTTCTAATAATATAAAAAGGAAAACAGCAGAAAAACAGTTGGAGCTCAGTTTCCTCTTTAAGTCCATGAGGTTTCTTAAGCAAATCCCATTGGTGCATGGAGAAGACAGTGTTCCTCCACGAACCACCCCTAACGTCTCTAGGGCTATACGGAGCTTCTGCAGCTGACACAAGAAGTTCCCCCAAGTACACTTTAGATGTATGTGTTTGTGTCTGCACCGGAAAGTGCACATTCTCATTGCAGGAATGCCTTGCCATGATATGCCACAGGAGCGAACCTTACGGATGGTTTCATTTGCCCTCCCTTTTCCCTTCATAGTCTCTCTGGGATCGATTTGGATGACCTAGGTGGCAATGGGTGAATGCATAGTGGCACCACATTGTGGACACAGAGGGTCTTGCTGAAAGACATGTGATGATAATAGGCCAACATCCTTGGACCCAACAGTCTTCACTCAGGAATGCTCTGGAGAATCCATCTACACAAGGGGCTGTTGAAAGGATGGCTTAAAGCAGAAATTCTCAAATGTTAGCCTGAAGGGTGTGTTAAAGCACAGATTTCTGAGTCCCTCCCCAGAGTTTCTGATTCAGCACATTTGGGGGGAAGTCTGAAAATTTGCATTTCTAACACATTCCCAGATAATGCTGATGCTGCTGGTTTAGGGATTGCACATTGAGAAACCATGGTGGAAAGAAAAGAGAGCCCCCACCATCTCCTTATGAAGGTCTTCAAATTCATTCAAGTTGCTGGGCCCAGCAGTGAGGATGAGGATGACTACCAGGTGGAGGTGAGTGAATGTCTTCAGGGGAATGATTCCAATGTCCTGAGATGAGCCAACCATCTGAGATGGGAGCCGAGTGTGGAACACATCTGGACAGGGACCTTGGGAAATTAGACAAAGAAATTCTATATGCTCTTCTGATTTTTTTGTAAAAGGTATAATAAAGTTTTATAGATACACCTCTTCTCATAAATGCAGCTTATTTTGTCTGCACAAAATATTGTTTCTTTGTGGACTGCTCTTTCCCAAGCAATCATACATTTTCGGTGAGTTTAGAACCCGATCATTATGCTCCTAGGCCATAGGAGCACACTGTGTGACCTTATTTCCTTAACAAATATTCCTTTGGCACATGACCAAAGCCTAGCCAATCGGAGTTCTTCCTGAGAAATTTGTACGTTTTACTGGTAGGGAAAGTTCTCAATTATTTCTGGTCACAAAGCTAGAAGAATGGGTTCAAGGGCTGCTGTGAGCCATATCCTGTGTGCAAGATAATGGAAAAAAGACAAAGCTGAAGAGAAGGAGCTGAAGAGAACCATGTCAGCAACGTCTCTGCTTTTAGTCACAAAGGGCTCCAAGTTATTTGGGTTTGCAACAATTTGTTCACTTCTGCGTTCTCTAGCAGTAGAGTTCTAACTCCCATTTCTTGCCCATCTCCCTGCCCTACCCCTACATTTGTTTTTGCTGTTTTGTTTTTGCTTAATGTGGATTTAGTTGTGTTTCTGTCCCTTGCAAAGGAAATCATCCTGACTAGTATCCTTCTTATAATCAATCTATCAGGGACAGGGGTGGGAAAAATAAGCAACCAAAGGGTGTTGGTGGTGTGATGCTCATATGTACTGCCAAGCTCTTGGTAGCTGCAAGGAACAGAGAGCATCACTCAGGTCTTCCTATGAAAAGGTGCAAGGACACATACGTGGAGACTGAAAGCCACCAGCAAGCTGAGACAGGTTTAGGAACAGCTACTCCCTGGGTCTCTCTCCTGGCCTCTCCTCAGTACCATCTCTGCTCCTCAGAATGTCTATTCCATCCTCCATTTACTCCTATCTGATCAATACTTCCCCGATTTTCTAGTCCAAATACTGCTGTTCTTACTGTGCAGAGTCCTTTGTTCCCAGCCACTTGTGGCCACTCTTTGGATGAGGCACCACCTCTAGTCCTACCAGGGTTCCCCCTGGACAACAATAACAAGAGCTGGGGAATCTGGGATGAGGCAGACATGCCATTGTGTTCAATGTAAGATGTGTTCCAGAATACCAGGAATGAAAATTCATAGTATGAAACATCAAACAAGTATTCAATAAAAACATTTGCTCCAGAAATCTGAAAATGCATCAGGGAGGTAGAGGAGATACAGGGCAAGAACCTGCTGTAGTAGTTACCTAGAAAGTCAGGGCGACCAGGTGAATACTTTTCATCTCAGAAGCTTGAGGCTTCTCACAGCCACAGCAAAGCCATTGACTGCATACTTGGCTTGACTTCTATGTGACAGGATGGAGGAAACTGTCCCACACATCCTACCCTTTCTACCATCTCTCCAAAAGACGGAAGGGTCACACAGACCTAATAGGGGGTCCTAAGAAGTGACCTTGGGCAAGTTTACTAGCTTCTGAAGCCTCCCTTTCCTTATCCAAAGATGTGACATTATCTGCTTTCATAGGGTTGTTGTGAAAAGCAAATAAGACAATGCCTGTGAAACTGTTAGCCTAGCTCCAGGCACAGATAAAGTGTTCATTGGATGCTAGTTATCATTGCTATATCATCATCATCATCATCATCATCATCATCATCATCATTACCATCATCATTTTCATTATGATACTTTCAAGGTGAATGAATGTAATGTGACTCCAGGGATACATTTGTGAACAAAGCTTATCTCTCTACCTGTTTGCTGATACTAGTCATTTTTCTAGCAAACATCTTTCATTTACAAATGAAATTAAAATCCAAATATATTTTAAAAGTACAGCTACATGTCCAAAGTGAACACTACTTTATTCAGTTTAGAAGGTTTTTTAAAAAGGAAGGAAGGGAGGGAAGGAGGGAGGAGGGAAAGGAGGGAGGGAAGGAGGGAGGAGGGAAAGGAGGGAGGGAGGCAGGGAGGCAGGGAGAAAGGAAGGAGAAAAGAAAATCACTTGTCATAGGGCTTTTCCACTTGTAAGATTTTATACTTCATTATAACAGAGATTCCTATGGTTAAATGAGGTCTCAGTACAACAAAAACAAACAAAAAAGATACCAAAAAATCATTTCATTCTATAATACAGAATATCTGGGTATATTTACCTGTGTGAAATCATTCAATTGGTCCAACATGCCCCTAGCATCATCAATAGGTCACTTGAAAAAGATAAGAAAAGGTTGGGAGAGTGTGGTTTAAATATAATCTACAATTTTAAAATTTAATTTTACATATCACCATGCTGTTCCATTATATATGCAGAAAATGAAAAACAGTATTCTTCAGCCTTGAAAAAAAATTAATCCATGTTTCTTGGCATGGACAACTAATGCTATATTTAAAATATACATATATAATGTGAGACCCATTATCTAATACAAATCATGAAATCTAGCTTGTTCAGTGTGTCACTTACAATAACTGGAAGTTGATCAAAGAAAACTGCTTTCAATTTTAATACATTGTTACCATTTTTATGGATAAAATTTAAAAATGTATGATAAAAATCCAATATACAATAATTGAAACATACAGTCTGACCTCGCATTGCTCTGATAAATCTGTTCATTTCTGGCCATTTTCAGTGTTGCTATAGTGAACAGTGTTGACAAGTGGATGAAAAAAAGCTTATAAATGGAATTCTGATCATAGATAAAACTGAACATAAACTATCTCCCAACATTTCTGCATGTTGGGAGGCCCGGTTTGTGCCACAGATGGCCATCTCCCAATAATACATAAAACATTTCTTGCTGGAGCTCAGCACACATTGTTGAACGTACAGGTCATTTGAACAGAACAATAATTCAATTCACTTAATAATGACCTCACTGGGAACAAACACACACACAGGATGATGCTGTTAGAAGAACAAAATCATACCAGAGTTTTAAAAATGAAATTCTTCAAAAGCTGCCATGCTTTCCTGTCAGAATAGCACTTAAATGTATGCAGCGTTTAGCGACCAGGCAAGGCTCACTGAGTTAATTTAGTCTCTTGAATTTTATGGCTGTGTCTTTGTGCCATGTTTCTTCAGTTTTCAGGCTGGTGGCTTTCCTGGGAAGGTGAGTGGTGTCCACTGAACCCTCTTTCGGCTTATTGGCTGAGCTCATTGACGAAGAAGCCTTGAGTTCACTGTTTTTTCCTTCTCTAAGAGCTGAGATGGCAGTCAGTGACGAATGACTGTAGAAAGTTTCAGAAGGACACCTGGGAATCATTTAACCAGACCAATAAAATCAGCTATTTATGTAAGTAACAGTTATTACAACCACAACCATCAAGGCCATATTTTTCTAGAGTAATTTTTAGGTTTAGGGCCAATTTTATTTCTAGCTCATAAGGCTTAAAATCCAGGATTCTCTGCATTGGCAGAAATGAATGAACTCAGCTAGGAGAAATCAGAAGCTAGAGTGACCTCTTTTGCATCTAGAAGCTTGCTAACCAGATAGTTTCATGTTTTGACACCACTTATACACACCCAGAATTCTTAGCCATGCTGTTCATTTCTATATTTTAAAGCTCAGCACAAATGCAATTGAATTGAGGCACCTTTTTGTCATAGTTTTAACAATGCTCTCTTTTGTCATCCACATTATTGTAAAAAAGCACACTTAATAAACAGCAGAGGTTTTTATGTTTTTGTTTAATACATTTTATTAATTTTTAGGATCCAAATGATAAACTTGTAGAATAGAGGGGTTAAAAAACAAACAAACCAGAAGTCCTAGTCAGTTTGGCTCAGTGGATAGAGCATCGGCCTGTGGACTGAAGGGTCCCAGGTTCGATTCCAGTCAAGGGCACATGCCCAGGTTGTGGGCTCAATCCCAGAGGCAGCTGATCAATGATTCTCTCTCATCATTGATGTTTCAATCTCTCTTTCCCTCTCCCTTCCTCTCTGAACTCAATAAAAATATATTTAAAAAAACACAAAAAAAACCTCACAGAAAATAAAGATATAATCTATTCAAAGTATCACATAATTTACATTATTTTAATTGTGGAGAACAGGGGAAAATTTGTGTAGAAATTTTGTCAACAATTGCCTTATAGTTTAATTACTAGTATTTGATTCTTTATTCTTTTTACCCAGTCCATCTATCCTAGAAGGCTTGAAAAAAATGAAATCTACTTTCCTACAGAGTAATGCTTTTATGCTTGGGGAACACATTTCTTTATAGGAACTAACCCATTAGCTTATTTCTGTACCTGCCTCATCAATATCAGCTGGAATACCCTGTAATAGTGGCAATTTATTAACCTCTGCTGCATAAAAGCAGGAGAAAGAACACTCAGGCTATTTTTCCATGAAAATGGTGGTTAGGGGAAGGGGTGTTTTAAGGATATAGTGATATAGGTGAAAACGGAGAGGGAGTTAAAGAAGCAGAGTACATTTCCCACTACACATATATAAGTTTTAAAGATTAAAGAAGAACCTATAATCCAAACAAGACATCCCTTTTTCCTTCATCTTCCCCTCCTTCCTTTCACTGATACTTCTCCTAGAAGGCATATCTTTGACTCTGAAAGAACTTACTGTCTGGAGGAGAGAAAACACACAAGATAAATGAATAAACATAAAAGGCAGCAGGTAATTTAGGGACATGCCAATATCATAGGAGTTCAAAGACATTGAGATCAGGAAACGCTTCTTGAAGGGATTGCAAGGCTTGTGTGCTGACCCTGGTCCTGTAATATGATAGTAGGTTGTATCTCAATTATCTGTGAAGATGAGGGGGCACTTCCCTTCCTCTCACTACCCTTGGATGCTACTTCCTCTTCCCACGTCCCAAGGTGTAGGAGATCCTTCTGCAGCCATGCCCACCATTTCAGCGGCAACAGCCCAGCTCCTCAGTTCACCAGGAACCTGAGAGCTGGGCAGGGCTTGCAGAGGCTGAGCTACAAGGCCTGGTACCTTCCTCTCCAGGGAAAAGGAGGGAGGCCAGGCACAGAAAGCCACACTCTTCTCTGGGAAAGGGAGAGCAAGAGCGAGGAAAAGTCCATTGAATGCTGCTAATAATCACAATAGTAACATCTACACAGCACTTACTAGGAGGGGTACTGTTCAAAGTGGTTTACATGGGTTGTTAATCCAGGTGATCCTCACAACAACCCTAGGAGGAGCACTATTACTATCCCCATTTTACAGATGAGGCGCAGAAAAGCGAATTAACTTGCCTAAAATCACACAGCTATTTAATTGGCATAGTTAGGACCTAAGCCCAGACACAGCCAGACTCCTGCACCTCTTCTCTTATGTGGCTCACAACCCATACGGCACATTAGAATCATTTGGAGAGCTGTTAAACAATATTGACACCTGGGCCTCAATCCCAGAAATACAGATTTAATTGATCTGCTGTGGGGTCCCGGGCAGGAGTACTTTTTAAATTTTCCCAGGATTGCTAGCTAGCCATGCTATTCTACCTCTCACAATCCTGTTACCTCAGTACCTCCGTACCTCTCCTCTCTTGCCTGTTCCTTAGCCTATTCTGCCCTAATCTTAGAATCTTCCATGCTTCTTTTTTCTTCCCAACAAAATGGTCCTTGTGGTAGTTTTAAAATATGTCCACAAATTCTTTGACACTCCCTCTTCAAAAGGTGGAGCCAAAGTCTCCTCCCCTGGGGTGATGTCTAGATGTAATGACTCTCTTCTAACGAATGGAATTTGGGGGAAGTGATGGTCTGTGCTTTCCCACATTAGGTCATAAAAGACATGGCCGCTTCCCCTTTGTCCTGCCTTGTCAGTGGTGGATTGCTTGCTCTGGAGGAATCTAGCTGCTAGGTCATAAGAACACTCAAATAGCCCTATAGAGAGGATCTAGGCAAGGAATGTGGATTCCTGCCAATAGCCAAGAAAGAACTGAGGTCCTCCAGCAAATAACCGCTGAGTGAGCTCCATCCGAGGTGAATTTCCCAGCCCCAGTCAATCCTCAAAATGACCACAGCCTCAGCTGACATCTCAAATGTCACCTCATGAGAGACCCTGTGACCTGGAGGCATCCTGCTAAGCTGCATCCAGATTCCTGGCCTCAGGAACTGTGAAATGATAAATGTTCATTGTTTGAGGCTGATGAATTGTGGGGTAGTTTGTTATGTAACAATAGATAACTAATACAGCTATCTTCACCCCCACCCCACACCCAGGACCTCCCACATTGACTTGGAGTTGGGAAGTTGCCAGGGCTGCAATAGAAAAGTGGTCTGACATCCCAAGGTGGAATTCTGAATGCATTTACCATAGAAATATAGCTCCATGCATATTTATATATGTACATATATGTATGTAAGTGGACAGGAAAAGTCTGGAAGAAACACGCCATACTGATTTAAAAAATATATTTTTATTGATTTCAGAGAGGAAGGAAGAAGGAGAGAGAGATAGAAACATCAATGATGAGAGAGAATCATTGATTGACTGCCTCCTGCATGCCCCACTCTGGGGATCGAGCTCGCAACTTGGGCATGTGCCCTGATCGGGAATTGAACCGTGACCCCCTGGTTCATAGGTCGATGCTCAACCACTGAGCCATGCTGGCTGGGCATGCCATACTATTAATAGTGGTTGAGCCAGAACTAGAAGAGGGATTGGGATCAGGGTCGGAGAGGAAGCCAAGGAGAATCTTCCTTCCTGCTGTTGTTTGAATATAGTCTCACCTGTCCTGGCCTGTGTAGCTTAGTTGGTTGTCATCCTGTGCACAGAAGGGTCACCAGTTCCATTCCTGGTGGGGGCACATACCCAGGTTGTGGGTTCAATTCCTAGTCTGGATGCATACGGGAGGCAAATGATCGATGTTTCTCTCTCACATTTCTCTCTCTCTCTCTCTCTCTCTCTCTCTCTCTCTCTCTCTCTCCCCCTCTCTCTCCTTCATCTCCTTCTCTTCTCTCTTTCTAAAATCAATAAAATCATTGAAAAAATAGAAGAGGAAATATAATCATACCTCAGTCTGGGTTCTATAATAAGTTAAATATTAGGAATATAGTTCTACAAGTGTATATGAATACAATAGTATTTTGTAGACTGTTCTGATGGCCTTAACAGCAAGTAGAACACTAAATTGTATGCACTATGGTGATGAAGAATTAAATAAAAACCCTCACATGTGTTTGATTCCTGGCTCTGACACTTAACAGCTTGGCAAGCCATGCAATTATTCTAAGCCTGTTTCCTCATCTGTAAAATCAGGATAATGATATGAGAATTAAAGAAGCTAAATATATAAGGGGCCTCAGACAGTGAATGAGGCAGCACTCATTAAATGATAGTTATCATCCTATGGAAAAATGTCCTCAGTTCCAAACACATACATGTAAATAAATTGAGGGCCCCATGAATTATATATTTTTGTTGATTCACCTTTTTGGGGAAACCCAAAAGGTCATGACACAAAGTAGACTTTCAAGACACATGTACTGCATAAATATTGCAAATTTCATAGTGGTCAAATATTTGTTTTCTATTTAAAGTGATAAAGACCAGAGCAATTCATATTCCACTGTTACAAGGAAGAAACTGCAGACACTTGGAGATGAGCATATAACCCCAAAGAGTTCAAACAATGCTAGATCTTAATTCCACTGGACATTAGCCCCAAAGAGAGTTGGACTATCCCATCCTGTATACATAAACAGAGGTCACACACAGGGTGCCTACGGGCCCCAGAATGTCAACAAAGGTGTTGTTTTTTTAACCAACACAATGTTCTTGAAAAACATTTGAATTTGTTGGCCACATTTAAACTTGGGAAATATAATTTCAGACTGCTTTTAAAAAACACACAGGCATATCTGGCTATCTTGGGCCAGTTGGCTAAGACTGAATCATATATTCCTCCTTTGTGAGGATAAGGGTCTCCAAGAGGCCATAATTCCCACTTGGGCTGACCTGAAATACTCATTAGGGTTACTTGCTTTCCCCAGTAGGCACTGAGTTGGCACCTCAGAAACTCTGGATGTTTGCTCCAGGACAATAAGAGTGTTATTGGGATAGGATGATCACATGTTTCCATAATTATAAAACTGCCTAAGTATGCCTGCAATGTAGAGGTCCAGAAATGGAGGCCCTCTCTCTGTTTACTTTTCTACAAACTGAAGATCAAGAATGTGGAGCTCTCTAACATGTTTCTATGAGGAAATAAAGAGCTGCTATTTATAATCTACCACACTTCTAAAAAGAGCTAATATTTATCAGGAGGATCTCCAATGCTCTAAAGTTGCATGTCATCATAGTTGGTCTATTTGTGTCATCTTTTCCATTTGACTAAATAGGCTGGGATTCTTTCCTTCTACACATGCTCAAATTCTACAAATGGAAGAAAAAGCTTAACTATGACCCTTGTCTTTGATATATAGAGAGTGATACTTATCAACTTTGGTGATATTGAGTTTATTTTTAATATCACGGAGTCACTTGTGAATCAATACCTGTCCAATGCTTATCTAATAAATGTTACAGTCTGACCATGGTTAAAAACAAACAAAAAACCAGTCCTATTCCTTAACTCTGCTTGAAGTTCTCTCCATAACAAAATTATTCCCCATAATTAACAATAGCAAAATATGAAATTGTGGTAAAGAGAATCTTTCATTTGCTAGTTATTGTTTTAGTCCAGATCATTTTCCCCCGACATCTTGTTAAGAAAACTTTCAGACATACAGAAAAGTTGGAAGAATGGTGCAGTGAACACCAATACACTTACCATCTAGAGTCTATAATTTGCATTTGCTATATTTACTTTCTCACATATCCATTCATTCCTCTATCAATATGTCAATTCATCTTCATTTTTTGTTACATTTCAAAAAAAGTTTCAGACATCAGTTCATTTCATCCCCAAATACTTCAGTATGCACATCATTAGAATTCAATATTTATGTGTGTGTTTTTTTTAATTTTAGTATGGCAAAATATGTAAAACATAAAATTTACTATTTGAACCATTTGTAAGTATACAATTCTGTGGCATTAAGTGCACTCACATTGTTGTAACACCATAAGACCTTTTTATTTTCTCCAACTGAAACTCTACTCGTTAGACACATTAAGTCCTCAACCTCTCCTTTCCCTAGCCCCTAGCAACCACCATTCTACTTCCTGTATATATGATTTGACTACTTGAGGTACCAATATAACTGGAATTATACAATATTTGTCCTTTTGTGACTGGCTTATTTCATTTAGCATAATGTCTTCAAGGTTCATCCATGTTGTATCATGTGTCAGAATTTCCTTCTTTTTCCATGCTAAATAATATTCCATTGTACGTACATAGCACATTTTGTTTATCTATTTATCCATCGATGGACACTTGGATTGCTTCCTTCTTTTGCCTGTTGCAAATAATGCTGCTATGAACATTGGGTGCACAAATATCTGTTTAAGTCTCTGCTTTCACTTCTTTTGGGTATATTCCCAGAAGTGGAATTGCTGGATCATATGGTAGCTTTATGTTTAATTTTTTGAGCACTCTCTATGATTTTTTTTTAATGTAAAATTTAAACAGCAAAATGCACACATCTTAATCTACCATTTGGTGGATTGTGACAAATGTGTACTCTGGTGGATATTTTTTTGTTTCTTTTTAAAATCTTCAATATATGTAAGAATGTTTCTGTTAGAATGCTAACACTTTTTGTGACCAAAATCCTGATGGAAAGAGTGTGGGCTTTGATGACACCAAGCATCCAGTTTCAGGATCTACTGACCTTATCTATTCACTTCTTTGAAATCTCTAAAGGATCTCACAGTCCTGAAATCAGGAATTTGCAAAAATAATTATTTCCATCTTCTACACTGACTATAAACACTTTATCTTGTGTAAGCAATGACTACAATAGTTGAAGAGGGATTTTGAATAGAAAAGTGCACGTTGTGCCCTATCTTTTTAGCTCTTGCCCATTACTAGGGATGAGATGATCTCTCCTTACATCTATCATTCAGATTTTCCAGAGTCTATAATAAGGCTCTTCCTAGAGATTCTAGTAGGTAGTGAGCAAAGCTTATCTTGCAGACCAAGAATTTAAATTATTGAAAATGAAACCAATAATGTTTATAGCATATTTTTGCAATAGTCTCATTGTGAAAGGTATGGAGAAACAGACATTCTCAGATACGGTAGGTGGCATTAAATGATTTGCTAATGCCTATTAACATTTTTAATATACCTTTTTCCAACCCCAAGAATTTGACTTCTAGGAATTTTTCTTACAGAGATGTACAAGTACACCAAGATATATTTGTACACTGTTGTTCATGGCCACACGGCTTGTAGTAGCAAACAATTGGAAGCAACCCAAATATTAGTCAGTAGATAACTGCTAAAAATAAATCCTGATGTGCCTGCATTTAACTGGTATAACTTGCTTTACTAGCTTGGACACAAATAAGGTTACATCTTTTTTATTTTTTCAAATTACATTAGGCCCAAACATCTATGGGCCAGATTAGTGCCAGAGGAAGTCCACTGCCTGTCTCCTTTCTTAAGGCCTCTTCCCTCTTCTGAATTAATCCAAACACCCTGGGGCTTTACTCCTTGCAAAGTGGCCAGTCCTGCTTCTAAATGCCTCCTGGAGAGAGAGGTAGGGAATCTGATTAGTCTATTTAGGAGCCTTATTCTCAGCATCTGTTGTTTCTGTTTGCCATAATATCTGTTGAAAGCTGCAAAAGTAATAGAGTCTAGCATTGTAAAATAAAGAATAAAAAAACCATTAATTGAGACTTTATTTTGAAAAAATAAAAGTAAAGATTATCTTGTCTTTAAATATAATTTATCTTTGAAGATATACATATAACAAGTCTAATTGCAACAATGCTCTAATTTTTAGAATAAACAAAGAATGAATCAAGTGTTGATTTGGCGAGGGGGATAATTTCCTAACAAAATTATTTGATAGCAAATTTTGACACCCTTCACTTCACACTGACTTTTATAGCAGAATCATACAAAGGTCATTTTGTAAAAAAGATGTGAGGGCTTCATCAATTTTCCTGAGAGCCTCTCTTAATTCTTTAATATTCAAATAATTTTCCTTTTGAAGAATTTATCCTCTTAACATCCTTGTTGTTTTTCGCATCTTTAATTGTTAACTGGGCTAACACGGCCAGATAGTCATTTGCTTATGGAACAGGACCCCAAAATCACTTCCAATGACTTCATAAAATCCTGCATCTTTTGCAAGATTAGCAATTTTACATGGTAACTGAAATGCATTTTATTTACATTGTATTGTCAGATGTTTATAACATCCACAATCAGCAAAATTGACTGGCTGAGTGGGGGTAGTTGTTGGAATTAAGTCGAGAGGGCTGAGTGGGGACTAATTTAGTAAGTGGCCAGTTCATTAGTGGACATTTTCTGTTATGACCAATTTCTGCTTTCCTACACAACTTAGCAACTACTGGCATTCATATAATGATAATGAATAGCTGGATAATAAGAAATTTCTATACTATGTAGCACTAAAAAGGAATGAGGTGTGTGTTGACATGGAAACAATGTTTACAATGCATTGTTAAATGAAAATAGTATAACCATCTTTCTATGAAATAATAATAAATGTTAGTGTAAGCACCAAAAATATAAATAAATAAAACAACCTAGAGTCTAGAGCAGCCGTGGGCAAACTACGGCCCGCGGGCCGGATCCGGCCCGTTTGAAATGAATAAAACTAAAGAAAAAAAAGACCGTACCCTTTTATGTAATGATGTTTACTTTGAATTTATATTAGTTTACACAAACACTCCATCCATGCTTTTGTTTCGACCCTCCGGTCCAGTTTAAGAACCCATTGTGGCCCTCAAGTCAAAAAGTTTGCCCACCCCTGGTCTAGAGTATACTCTTCCAGGTTGTTTTATTTAGAGTCTAGAGTCCCATTAGCAGCCATTTCTAATACATGTGTGTGGAATGCAAAAAGCCCATCTTGGTAGCTCATAAGTATTTATTACACTTTCAAATATGATACAAGTCAATTTAAAATATTTTAATTAAGACCAGAGGTAACTACAACAACAACAAAAAGTAAGAAAGAAAAAACCCCAGCTGTGACACTACATTACTGTCCAAACAGGTTACTCCTAGAAAGAGAGTTTTATAGGCCCATTTGTAAGAGTATAATAGAATTCTTCAGTATAAATCTGTTTTGTTATAAACACCCCAGGATTCTTTCTCAAAATAATCAAGTCACAAACACACAAACATTTGCTGAGTATCTGTTCTTTCCAAGGTGCTGTGCTGCACTCAGTGCTCAGAGGAATACAAGGCCTGCTAGAGTCTTTCCTCCAAAAGCTCACAGTCTAGTTGCGAAGGTAACAAGCGCCTCAGGGAATGAGGTTAGGCACCAACCCCTGGTGACCAAGGTCTGCGCAAGATGCTACAACTGTGAGAAGGTGGAGAAACTGGCTGACTGATTTCTCATAGTCTTTGCCCCAACTTAGGGTTTTTGGGCTCAGGCATTAGATGAGAGTCAGCACCAAGCATAAGATAGTAACCTTCAGAGAAAAATGCAACCCCGTACACTCCATCGGAACGGAAATTCACATATTGGTCCAAAGGCCAGTTAGAGCTTCTGCAGAGCCTATGAGAGCTTCAGGGTATTTTCGATGGAGATACTAATGAAGTGAGATGGTGAATCATAGGGTATGTGTTTTTTTTAATCTTCTGCCCTATTTTATGAATGAGGAACCTGTGACTGATTCAAGGTTACACTGCTGCTAAGGACAGAACCAGGATTTGAACCCAGCACCTGTGACTCCAGAGTGTGCACTCTTAATGTTTATGACCCACTCCTTTTGTTTTTTAACGTATATTTTTATTGATTTCAGAGAGGAAGGGAGAGGGAGAGAGAGATAGAAACATCAATGATGAGAGAGAATCATTCATTGGCTGCCTCCTGCATGCCCCCCACTGGGCACTGAGCCCGCAAAATGGGCATGTGCCCTGACTGGGAATCAACCGTGATCTCCTGGTTCATAGGTTGATGCTCAACCACTGAGCCACTCTGGCCGGGCGACTCACTCCTTCTTCATTGCAGGTTACAGGCTCATCGACCCTGGTTCATGTGGAAGTAAGAGATGTTCGACACGGGACTAATCAATGTGTATATTTACTGTGAAGTTTACCCGAGGAGGAAAGAGGAAACCAGCTGCATGAATGGAATTTGGAGAAAGGTAATACCTCCTGGCCAACAACAAATATCCATGAAACCTCTATAATCTTCCTGTGGAAGAGGTTGCCAAGATTTCTGTAGACTTGGTCTTCCTTTCCACTCCTGGAAGTAATCCCTTTAGGGCAGAGTTGAAGCACATTAGCAGAGTAATACTTTTTCTTCTGCCTGTATTTTGCCTAAACGGTGGCTAATAGAGGTGCTTTGAGTTCCGAATTCAGCTGCAACAAAAATCATTTTTTAAAAAGTTGCTATTGAGATACTTCAATTATGGATTTACTTTGTATTTAGGATAAAAGTGCTTTATATTTGCTATATAGCATAACCTATATTGTTAATGTAATGTGCCATACATTTAATTGTACCAACTTGTTTTTTAGAACTCTGAACTACAAGGAAAGAACCACTTAACTACCATTAGTTTAGCTTGGATTTATAACCGATTCATGAAGAGTTAAAAAATTTAAAAAGCAGCCCCAGCCGGGGTGACTCAGTGGTTGAGCATTGGCCCATGAACCAAGAGCTTACCAGTTCTATTCCAGATCAGGGCACATGCCCGGGTTTCAGGCTCGATCCCCAGTAGCGGGTGTGCAGGAGACAGCTGATCAATGTTTCTCTGTCATGGATGTTTCTATTTCTCTATCCCTCTCCTTTCCCCTCTCTCCAAAATGTCATGGATGTTTTATTTCTCTATCCCTCTCCTTTCCCCTCTCTCCAAAATGAATAACAACATATTAACAAACAAAAAAACAACCAACAAAACAAACAAAAAACACGCAAAGAACTCCAAAGTATTTAAAAAACATTTTTTTAAGTGTACATTTTTTTTTTAAAAAAAAGAAAAACTCATTTGATCTTTTAGGTAAAGTTTATATGTATTAGCTTGCAAAATAGTAGCATGGAAGAACCAGATATAGGAAAAATATAGTTCACTACTCTGGTCATTATGAAATACAAGACAAATTATTTAGGTCACTTCCTTTGCTACGGAGTTAAAACAAACTGCTTCTTACATCCACTCTTGGGATAGGACATAAAATGCAAAAATATCCCTTTTTTATGAAATATGTCTGGGAGTCATTGCCTTGAAAAATTTCTAAAAAGTATTTTCAATATCCCAAACTATAGGAAAATAACATGTGGATAATGAGCTACACATTCTTTCTCTCCTTTTTTGTTCTCTTTATCTCTGAGAATGTGAAGACTTGGCATTGAACATTGCAGTGACTTATGGACAACCTCAAAGGTCGGTGAAAAATAATAACTTGCAGTGTTGCGGAGGCAAGCATCAGAATCCCAAACATTATTGCCTTAGAACAAATCAGTTGATTAGTGAGTGGGCCCAGCCATCCACCTGGTATTCACATCTTAAGCAAGATTTTATGGTTCTCTCTAATTGTCACATCTGCAGTAAATCCTGCAAAGAGATAATAACTTTGTTTCTTTGTGAAAAATGGCTCTGAAAAGAAAGTCAACTGCTAGTATAGTGCTAAAGAGTGATGGCATTTATTAATTTGCATGATTATATTTAGACAATTGCATGCTTATATTTATAATTAGATGCATGACATTGAAGGCCTCTTGATATAGGTACAAATTTGAAGATTCCTGTGCATACCGGCAATTCTCTACAGATGAGCACATGACTTCTTTGAACAGAGATGGGAAGACACCATCTGGTTTCACCTGTTGGTTAGGAAGAAAAATATATGACTATGATATTTGGTGGCGGCAATCACCTTTGGAAACAAAATGTACTGTGTAACTGCTAGGGTGTAAAATTGCTATTTGGCAACAAAAGCTCTCTTAGGTGAGTGAAGTGGTTGCTTTCCCCTAAATTTTGTTTTTTAAAAATCCTTTGTAGACCTGGCCAGGTAGTATTGTCCGTTACACCAAAAGGTTGTGGGTTCGATTCCCAGTCAGGGCACATACCTACATTGCAGGCTTACTCCCAAGTCAGGGCTCGTATTGGAGGCAACCGATCGATGTTTCTCTCTTTCCTCTTTCTCTCAATAAAATATATCCTTGGGTGAAGATTAAAAAAAAAAAGCTTTAAAAAAATCTTGTTCCATATAGTAATTACAATAATCCCAGACTTTTTCAAACAACAGAATTAAGGTGGTTCCCCAGCATGTGATCAGGCTGTGGAAAGGTGAATTGCTGATCCCATCTTCGATGCACATTCCCCATACCATCTTCCTGGGAATATTAGTAAGCATGTTAGGTTCTATATAACTGGAGAACGAAAAGTTGAATCACTTATTATTCTGCACATGCCCCTTACTGTTAGTCGGTGAAACTCAGACGAGAATACCTTCTCCAGGATTTGAATGTGATGACAACATGGCAAGATGTCAAGCATTTCCAGAGATCTTAGATGTTTGGCCTATTGCCATTTGAGAGAAGGCCTCTAGTTTTCGATTGGCCTTCATGAGGATGTTGCAAAAAAAATTATTCTCATAACTGGTTCTAGCTGTAATTTTTATTGCTTGTCTTGGAAAGGTAGTAGCATCATATAGCTGGGCTTGTAGGTTCTGAAGAATTTTAGCTGCCTCAGAAGAATGCAAGGAAACTTAATTTCCAGATCTGGAAAAGGTCCATTTTTTTTTTTTTGAATCACTTGTTTAGCTTTGTTGCCTTGAGTCAAATAAAGTGAGTTACTCTTTATGAAGCATGAACAATGCCAGAAACACATCATTAAAATGTTAATTTAATTTGGCCTTTTGAGGTAAGAAACCAGACAGTTTGGTTCACCTAAAAGTGACTGAGATTAATGATACTGTTTTTGATTGGGAATAATTCTAGTCACATAAATGAGAGTTTCAAGGCAAGGAGATAGAGCATAGTTATGAAGACTTGGACCAAAGTATACAATGTGTTTTTGTCAGAGTTGTTGATTTTGCACTTTTGGCAAACATTAAATTCACTTTTAAGAAGAAAATAAAGGGTAAAATCTATTTGGCTAATAAATTTAATTATGTGACCATGGGTTTTTCATTCGTTCTTGACTTTCCTGCCAACTCCTCAGAACTGAAATGGGAAGATCTTTTTCCAATGAGATGACCTTATTTTGCAAATCACCAGCAGGTCCATAGTCAAGTTAAAACTTGCCCAGTCAGGGCACATGCCCATTTTGCAGGCCCAGATAGCACAAGAGTATTTTTTTTTATTTGCCAAGATAAAAACCCAATTTATGACTTGGGACCATACTGCAAAATGTAAATAACATTTTAATGAGCACTGTAGAGGAAGAGTGTGCTGGGCCAGTCGCCTACCACTGAAGGGCTGGGTTTAAGTGTACCTTGGGTCATAATGAAACTAGTTTGGTGGTCTTAGCCTCCCCAGTCATTTTCCCACACTGGAAAACCAGCACAGGAGTTCATGTAATTCCCTACAAAGGACAATTACAGTTCTGCCCAAAACCAGAAATGGAGTGTGGATGGGATAACTGGAGGAGAAGCTAGAGGAGAAACAACAGGGAGCCTTTTAATCCTAAACTCCCCTCCTCCCCCTAGATTTAGGAGGAAAGGGGAAAGGGGGAAATAATTGCATGTGTATTTTTAAATTTATGTCCATATCTTGTAATCTCAAATTCGATCTAAAGACATCTCCTTGTTTCCATTGCCTTCATTGTCCATGCTCATGACTCTGCAAGAATACCTTTTCCAAAAACATTAAGTAAAAACATTATGTTAACCTCTCTATACTAATAAGTCCAGCTCCCGGGGCTATAGAACTGAATGACCACATCTCAACTAGATTCCATATGAACTGTTGGTGTCTTTCTTACCTCTCCCTAATTCCAACTTCATCTTCTCTAACTAGCTGTATCTCACCTGTCCTTTTAATTTAGGCACAGTCCCTATTCCTATAGGGAGCGCTCTGTAATGACAAGTGCATACCTTCATATCTCTCTCTCTCTCTCTCTCTCTCTCTCTCTCTCTCTCTGCACTTGTCTATATGGAACAGTTAATGCCTAATCATATATATCTAATAATTAAATTGCCTATTACTATTCTATTTGATTGATTGAAAATATAGGTGTACATTTAAAAGGTAAACAAAACAAACAAACCTCCAAACATAAGATGCTACATTCCTGACCTCACTGTACTTAAATAAAGAGGATTCTTTAGTCATTCTTCTCTTTGGAAAAAGACACTGGCTCTAAATCTTTTAATAATTCTACCCGATTTAAATCTGACTTTAATCCTGCATGATAAATTAAGATTGTGCACCTTTTCACCCTTGCCTTTTGGAGTAATTTGTCTAACCCAACACCTGCATAAATAGATCAGGTCCTCTAAGTGATCCAAAGCATTCCTTTTGGGCATGGTAGCATCAGGTCCAAGAGGAACAAATGGTGCTAACTCCCACCCTACCAGGGGACGACTGGATCTATCCCTATCCTTGCCCTTAGAGATCCACTCACCGAAAGGACATCTGCTTGCTCTGAGTGCATGTGGAGTTCCCTGAACAGTCACTACAGGTCTCCTTATAGCACTCCCAAACCCCCAAAGTCCTCCCTCCCCACCCCCAAAAAAAACCACAAAAACAAAAAAACCCACAAAAAACAGAGGAAGAAAGCATTGTCCAGGGGAGGATCCCAGGTAGCCAGTCAGAAGGAGAAATCCTGAGGTTTGTCCCAGCACAGTACTTCCCTGTAGCAGGATAATGTGCCTTTCCTGGAGCTGGGCCGACTTTGCCCTAAGGTTACATTTCCACACAAAGAAGCCTTTAAGGGTGCTGCTGCAGGCCTCCACACTGGAGGTTTATGTCTGTCAATCTTAGGGGGAGGAAAAAAAGGCTGTAATAAAACTGCAGGAGCCAGCAGTGGGGAATTACAACTCCAGAATCAGTGGAGGTCTGCCTCATAGCCCTGCTAGATGCTACGCATTGGCCTTGCTAAGGACTGAGAACAATAAAGCGGAAGGAATTTCAGTCAATTGGCTGCTGGATTGCATTAGCAGAACTCAGAGAAGGGGGCACTTGCTGGGGGTGGTGCAGATTCTTGGCCGCTGCCATTGTGCCTGCCTGCTGGGAGATCCAGAGTCTGAAGAAAGAGAAAAGTTCACCAAAGTCAAACAAGCCAAGGAGGCCTGTAGACACCCAAGTTGGAGGCTGTACGTGCAGCAGCCACTGCAACTCCAACTGTAACTCCGTTGATTGAGAGTTAATAAGAACAGATACTAATGAAGGCTTCAGCAAGGGACCACATAGGCAGAAAAACAGGAAATACATCAAAAGGTAGACCCAAACACTTTGCAGACATGAGGAAAAACAAAGGTGGTGGTATCTGAGAGCAAAGCAAAGAGGCCTGGGAAGCCACTGATTTGGGGTGGGGGGTGGGAGGGGTAATGGAGCTGAGAACGGAGAGGGCATCACTGGCACCTGTCCGGCAGCTCTGCAGACCTGATCTTGGCAGTGTGGGCCTGGTGCCTGCATGGAAGGCTTGTTGGATCCAGTGTGAGAGGTTCCTAAAATATCCTTGGGCCTGATGCAATATCACTCTGAGATGGCACTGCATTGCGATGTGGTGACAGGATAACCTGGTGGTGTGGAAGAAGGCTGAATGACTGTGTCCGAGAGAGGCCAAGTGAGTGGAGAAATGGTCCATTGGAAGAGTGATTAAACGCTCTGATATGGAAGGGATAGAGTTCACACCTGCCCACTCCCACTATAGAGGATGGACATTTGGGGAGGGCTCAGTCAGGAGATGGAGATTCAGGAGAACAATCCCAAGGGCCCATCAGCAGTCCACAGGGCACTCTAAGAGCAGAATTGAGGAAGGGCTATGCTCAAACCAGCCTTCACCCTGGAGAAAGCAGCAGAATGAACAGGGTGGCTACCCCAGAGTAGGTCCTCTGGGCAAACAAGGAGTTGGATTGAGGAGGGGAGGTGGGGCAGGCCTAATCTGGAGAAAGCCACCAAGAGCTGGCAGCACCATCCAGGTAGGGCCCAAGTCTCCAAATAAAAAAACAAATTACCTGGCTCTAGGCAAGCCCACGTTCTGCATAATGATTTGAATTTTGAAATGTGAATTAAACCTTGCAAAGGAATGCAACTCGTTTCTCCCTCCCTCAGGCCCTTCTGCCATTCTTAGAGGGTGAGAGGTGGGTCAGAGGGAGGAAGGATTACATTTTTGTCCCTTTACCAAAACATGGAAAGTGTCAACCACTTCTCCTGCCACCCCCTCCCCCTAAAAGCTGCAGCTTCTTTTCGGCAAGTAATCAGCACAAGTTGAAAGGCACATGCTGTTGCATTTCTGATCAGATTGTATGTTAAACAGGGAAGGACCCCCACCTCTTTTTTGGGGGGGGCTCAATGCCTATCTGTTTAAAGAAGCCACCAGGCAGTGCCTCTCACTTTGTCTTGGCAGGGCACAACCATCAGACGAAGTGGGAGGAAGAAACATTAACTTCAACAGCTGTTTCTTGACCCCGGCTGTCAGTCTTCCCAAGAATAAATTTTGGAGAGTCCTATTTGAAACAAAGAGGGAGTTTGGGGGGAGCGAAAAGTTGGTTGGTTCCAGGGCAGCCGCCCAAAGAAGCAGGGAACAAGATGTTTGCAGTTACCAGGCAGCATGCAAGCCTCAGCCGAGTGCAGGGATGGAGCAAAGTAACTTGCAAGCTCTCCTCTCGGCGCCCTGTGCCTGCAGCCTCCCCCCCTAACGCGCGCCCAGATCCAGCGCCGGTGGTAAGAGCCGTAGCTCGACTACAGTAATTCCCCAGCCCGGGCGGCTTGAAACTGCTCGGGCTGAATAGCATTTGCTGTTCCGCCCCGCGGCCGCCTCCCGCCGCCGCTGCCGCGCTGCCTGCTAGCAGCTCTCATTATCCCGGAAGTTGTGCTGACACAGTCTCGCTGCCACCAGAAGTTTGTCAACATCCAACTTCTCCTGTGTGGGGTACGTTCACCTCCACGGGTATTTAATCGAGCCAACAAGCAAACAAACAAACCCAAATAAACCTGCCGTGATGTCATGCTCCCCCCCCCCCTTTCCTGGAAGGCTGGGGCTGTTAGGAATGTGCTGGTGGGCGCCCAGAGCGCCAGTGGGGTTCTGGGGAGATAAGGGATGCCCTCCCCCGCGGGGAGGGCGTGGGGAAG
>NW_005353967.1:21475592-21478746 GCF_000412655.1 Myotis brandtii
GAGCTTTGCTCAGCCTGTTGGCTGCGGATGGTCGGGAGGATGCACGCGGGCTGGGGCTGCTTTTGGTCCCCGGCCCCGCCAGGAAGGTTACCTGGAAGGTGGGGCGAGGCCGACCAGAGGGGGCGGCGTGGGGTGGGGGTGGCTTTCCACAGCCCTGGAGGACATTTCTATAGACACCTCGGATCTTTCGGAATAAAGGGCATTAGAGTCATAAAACGTATTTTGAGGCTTCACCTGCAACCTAGAAGAAGTCCGTGCGACCTGAGGGCAGGGACTACCACCTTTTCTGTATTGAATAGGCCTCTCCTGGGACCTTGATTACACCATTCGGTCTAAACATAACCGACCACGTTCCTTAAGCCAGGTCTCCAGGTTTAGTTCTAGTCGCTGCTACTCAGGTTGGGTGTTGGGGTGTCCAGTTGCTCCCCAGCTGAGATGCTTCGGGCGCCCTCCCACCCTCCCAGGATGGGGGACTCCGGTGAACACTTTCCATTCGTGTTTCATCCAGACAATCTGCTCAGACTGCTCCAGAGCACAAGGCCTGACTTGCAGGGTTGTGACTGTAGGCATTCTTGCTGGAGTGCCCCTGGGGGGCCACACGTTTTCCTGGAGGAGCTGAACACTGGCGTTAACTTGGTGTCTAGTTTGGAAGGCCACACACTGCATTCAGACCCAGGAGATCAGAGAGGGTTGCTGTACGTCGAGGCAGATATGGGTGGCTCAGAGGGCTCACCCAAAGCCTGCTTCCTTGAATTGGAAGTCTATCCACCTGTGGGCACAGCAAAATTCTCTACTTTCTAGCCATAAGTCAGAGTAAACAAGTATCTTTGAAGAGATTGCTGTCCATTATCCCACTAGGATATTGTGGGGATGGGGAGGCAAGAACTGGATTTACTCTTCTTGTTCATCAGCTGTTAGTAACCATGTTTTTAGAAAAATTATGCCTACAGTCATGTATTTTTTATTACAAGAAGCAAGATGCTTTCCCCTAATTTTCAAACTGCCCTAAATAGAAAAATTGCACTAGTCCCCAGGGTCCAGCTTACCTTAAACACAACACCAAAAAGCCGAAAACAAAATCTAAAGAAAATGCAAGTGTGGTGTTTCTCAGGGACTAGAAGGTACTTTTGACAACAGATTCAGTTACAGAGCAGGCAGTCCTTACACACACACACACACACACACACACACACACACACACAGAAATGTGTTTTCTTGAAAGCTTAGCTATTATTCACTATAGTGAGTTTTCTCCTTGGCCATGCCTCAAAAATTCCCCTGAATTATCCAGACTTCTTTTAATTTTTACTTATTTATCTTCTTATGATCCACAAAGTACTCAATATTGTTGTATCTCAGCGTGGACATGAATCAAGAAGGATATGGGGAGGGTTCCATTTCCCACTCCGTGTGCATGAATTATTTGCCCTGGTTGTTAATCTGTCCTAGGGTAAAAAGCCTGATTTACAAAAGCTGGAGGACTTCTGCAGAACATGGTATTATATGGTTTTATGGCCGGGCTTATTTACAAATAAAACTATTTTGCATTTCTGTCCACAATTTCCTAGTTGCCCAAGGACAATTTTCAGAGTTTTCAGTTTCTAGTCTCCAAATGGAAGCCGTAAACATGAGGAAACAGTTTCTTTTTACAGTGATGTGAGCTCTATACTCATCTGGATTTAGTTACTTCATAAGGTAAATATCACTAAATGTGCACTGGGATCTTTGGGGATCTGAGGTGCTGGATGGGTGAAAATAGTCTACTGTGAAATCCTAAAGAATGTCAAACTACCCAATTCATTTGCAGAGCTAATTGGGTCAACTATGGTATTCTTTAAAGTGGAAATTAATTAGAAATCTTTAAAAAAGTATTTTTGGTTTACTTTTAGTTACATTTAGGTTATTTTAGAAACTATGATTTTTAGAATTTTAATCCCAGGAATTAAATGAAAACAAACTCTTCTGAAAAATATAGACCCTCCTATGAGTAATGGTCTCTAATAAAAATAGGTTTTGAATTTCATGCTCATTACATTTTAAAATAATGAAATATTTGTAATTATTTTTGTTTAAAGGTAAAATATCTGTACAGATAATGGCCAAAGCTAATTTTTAAACCAAACTGCTTTAAAAAATTAATAAATATTAATGAAGTTTATGAATAGCACAATACTGCCCCTGCTTGCCTTAGGAAAACAAATGTATTGACTTCATTCTCCTAAAATAACAAATCCTTAGTTACTAATGTTTAAAATAATCTTATTGCTAAAAAAATTCTACCTAATGCAATTTTGGAAATTCATAAGACTACATAGACACTGTTTACCAGAATTAGATCTTTTTCAAGAAACTAAGCATATTTTCTTTTTACATATCTGAATGCTATTTCTTTTTTATTTATTTGCCATCTCAAGACATTTTATCATTTTTCTAAGTTCCCCTTCCCTGTCATTGTAGTAGTTCACATGAATGACTCAGGATTTTCAGCCCTTCATTTATATTTGGTATATAGATAATGGCATCATTAGTCAGCGCTTCCATTCATCTAAATTTGTCTAAGTGTTTTGGAAGCTGCCCATGAAATTTTCCAGTGAAAGTGACAAATGGACGTCAATCAAGTGGCCTCACCCATTTCAACCTTATTTTGTATGATGTGTAAATGTTTGTGCATATTTCTTCTATGAAGATGGGTTATTTTTTTATCTGGATATCTGCCTGCTAAGGCAAGTTTCCCAGGCAGATCACTGGTTGACATTAGACTAAATTTGTAAAATTTAACACCAAATGAATGACAAAAGAAAAGAATTAGAGTATAAAATTAAATAATGGCAGAATCCATTTCCTTAATATAAATAATTTTTGATGCTTTAAATTTGAAGATTTTACAATTTTACTTCAAATGAATTTGTAATGAGAAAGGTAAAATCATTTCAAATAAGCCAGCAAATTTGGGTCAAAATGAAAGCACTTCTGAGAGAAAAAGAAAGAGATGTTCCTGCTTCCCATAGGACTGGTTGGGATTTTTCTGTCGATTACAAATATATATAAGTATCTATATAGTAAAAGCCTAAGCAACTGTTATGATGGAATGACCAGAACGAGTGGTCGCTATGATGCACACTGACCACCAGGGGGCAGACGCTCAATGCAGGAG
>NW_005353967.1:21478895-21490181 GCF_000412655.1 Myotis brandtii
GGAGCTGCCCCCTGGTGGTCAGTGTGCTCTCACAGGGGGCACTGCCGCTCAGCCAGAAGCTGGACTCACGGCTGCCGAGAGCAGTGATGGTTGTGGGAGCCTCTTCTGCCTCCGTGGCAGCACTAAGGAGCAGCGAGCCGAGCGGTAAGGAGCAAGCAGGTGGGCGTTAAGGAGTGAGGGGTCCTGAACTGCAAGAAGGATGTCCGACTGCTGGCTCAGACCTAAGCTGGCAGTTGGACATCCCCCAAGGGATCCCAGACTGTGAGAGGACGCAGGCTGGGCTGAGGGACACCCCCCCCCAAGTGCATGAATTTTGTGCACTGGGCCTCTAGTCTTACCTAATAATAGACAAACATGTAAATTGACCATCCCTCTGCTATGCTCACCAGCCAATCAGGAGAGTATGCAAATTAACCCAACAAAGATGGCGGTTAATTTGCATACATGGGTGCAAAGCGGCAGAGTGGGAGCGGCAAAGACTGAAGGCTCCAGCTGGAGCGAAGGCCTGGGTCCCGGGTGCCGGAGGAAAACCTGTGCCGGCAGCCAGGGGAAGGGGAGGCCTATTGCACGAATCTCTTCATGCAACGGGCCTCTAGTATAAATATATTTGTGTGTGTGTTTGCGTACATACACCCCCCCCCCACACACACACACACTATACTACACTATAGTCTGGTATCCTGCTTATTTTCTCACTTTATTTTTAATAATCAGTCCAATCTCTAGTGCTATTTGGTAAGTGAATGTGTTTATTAGAACTTGATGCCAATTTTAATCTGAGATTACTTTGACTGCACTTGGAATCTATTGCTATTTTATAACCTGTAACATGTTTTTACATGTTTGAGAGTGCTGCTGCTGCTGTAAAAAAAAATTCTGTGTTGATATTATAATGAGTTTATGTGTTTAGCCAAAAACTGCAGAATGCTAAGATTAGACAATAAATAATCTAAAATCCTAAATGGGTTAGTAAACCCTTGATAATAATTGTACTTTTATAGAACAAATATTTTTAACCTTTTCATACTGCATAAAAGTGTAGTTTGTTATTTTTTCTGAAGTTGTTATGGAATTTCTTTGTTCATAAGAATATTAAAGAAAAGTTTATCATTTGAAGTTGTTTGACTTGGAAATGCTTTGGAGTGAAGCTAATCTTTACACCCAGGACTACGGATTGCAATTTCATTTACTGTTATCCTTGGCAGGATGTTTAATTTTACTCCTGTGACCCAAAGAATTTTCAGTGACTTTTTAAAAGCAGAATGTGGAAAGTAGCTCCAGCTCATTGTGAATGTGGGAATTTGATAAATAATGCTCTAAATGACCATGCCTTATTATATAATGAGTAGACATGAAAAAGAAGCTGTCGCCCTAGCCGGTTTGGCTCAGTGGATAGAGTGTCGGCCTGCGGACTGAAGGGTCCCAGGTTTGATTCCGGCCAAGGGCACATGCCCGGGTTGCGGGCTCAATCCCCAGTAGGGGGCATGCAGGAGGCAGCCAATCAATGATTCTCTCATATCATTGATGTTTCTATCTCTCTCTCCCTCTTCCTTCCTCTCTGAAATCAATAAAGAAATATAAAAAAAAAGAAAAAAAAAAGAAAAAGAAGCTGTCGACTACACTGTGGGTCTAGAGTTTAGAATTTTTTTTATTGTGGCTATAGTCAGTCATGATGGCAGTTACATTTCGCATTTAGTATGTTTTTTGGTCCACTAATGCTTTGCTTTCCAAATTTGCTGTATATGAAGGTACAAATGGGATTTTTCTAACTGCCTTTTCTGCAAACTAAATTTGCTTATGATTTTAGAAACAAAACATTATATTTCTATATGTAAATTTATATCAAAGGGCCTAACTACCTTTCTTTAAGGGGAAAGAGCAGCCTTGGTTTTGATAATAAATAATACTACTAACCCAGCTCGGAGCTACTATGAAGAATTAGATATGGAAAGATTCAAGCTGTTCTGAGTTAAATTTTTAGATATGTAACATATGTGATGGCCACCCACCTAGTGGTTAAATAGTATGTTTACTTTTCTACAATTTTCTGAGCCCATTCGACTTTGGAGATTTAAATATGGCATAAATCTCTGTGCTCAGGAACCCGATGTGGGAACTGTAGTGTAGCAGGAGCTTCCAGGGTTGACTTCAGTGCTGTCAGTCTTTTCTCCAAGATAGTGGGTGGGTGGTTCAGTCTCCCTCCACATATTTGACTCTTCCTCTTCCTCTTCCTTTAGGCCATCCTCCTGTGGTGGGCACCTCCCTCCCCCAGGGCCTGTCTGGAGCACCCAGAAGGCAGCTGTTGAATGGCCAGCTGTATAATATCCTAGGGGTATAGTTTGACAGGTTCAGCCTCATACACAAGCTTTTGAGGCTATAATTAGCTAGGTTTCACACATCATCCCCACCCCCCCTTTCAGAAAGGCTATATTTAGCCAAAGGATGTTAAGGATGGAGAAGTTCTAGAAGAGTCCTGTAAGCTGAGGAGGCATTCAGGTTCTGGTTCCTGAAGAATCTACAGCCCAAGACCCAAAGGCCCTTTAAATATTTTATGATCACTTGAGGGCTCTGAAGGAATCTTTAAATGCCATTACAAATCCCAGCACCCCACTTCTCATTCAGCCAGTGCTTGCAACCACACAAGGCCCATTCCCTTAACGAGGGCATGAAGAAGCTTTGGGGTAGGCTTGGAAAAATGACAAGGATGGATGTTTCTCATCCCACTGTTCCAAGGAGAAGATCGGAGGGCAGGCGGCTGAAGGGACAGATTCCCGATGCAGACACTTGACAACTCCTGGGCAGAAGGCCAAGCACTGGGCACAGCTCCAGAGACCAGGCCCATGCCCAGGGCACTCAGTGGTTTGAAGCTGGCACAAAAAGAACACTCCTGCCGGCAGGAAACTGAGTTGAACAGATTGGGAAAGAGCAAAAACAAACTGCCCAGGACGCTGCCTTCCCAGCCTAGGGTTTCCAGTTGTCATTGACAACCTAGGGGAAAGCAGATTCTGGGTTCCCTCCTGCCCTGGGTGCCGGTGGGGGTGGGACGGCGTCCAGGGAGTGTACACTGTACAGGACCCAGCACTGGCAGATACAGAGGACAGGTCTGGCATGTAGCTGGTTAGGAAGAAGCCCTTCATCAACAGGATTCCCAAGTGAGCTTTGTCTAGGCCCTAGAGTGCCCTCTGAGAGTGAGTTGTGATGCTTTATGTTAGAACGTCCCTGCCCCTGGATTTATCGCAAGAAGTTTCTTTGAGAGAGTAAGGTGAAGAACAGAATGTTCTTAGCCTCTTATTTCATTTCTCCTATGTAGTACTTACCCTGTTTATACAAAAAATGACAGATCACAGTTTGTGATCCATCCCCCTCCTGTTGCTGTAGTATACTCATATTTTTGAT
The DNA here is from genome assembly GCF_000412655.1 of Myotis brandtii. NCBI lineage: Eukaryota > Metazoa > Chordata > Mammalia > Chiroptera > Vespertilionidae > Myotis > Myotis brandtii. The sequence continues at coordinate 21,482,292 of NW_005353967.1, forward strand.
ATGTTAAACCACTGCAATTATTTCTTAGTGTCTAAAAGTTGGGAAGTCAGTCCTACTTCCCTACTCCTAGAGAAAGGCAAACTAATTCTGAGTTTTTCTAGAGCAGTGGTTCTCAACCTTGGCTGCACATTAGAATCACCTGGAAATCTTTTTAAAATCCTGGTTTCTGGGCCTCATCCTCTGGAAATTCTGTTTCTTTGTTACTAATGTTGTGGCCCCACCCCATAACAAAGAAACAGAATTTCCGGAAGATGAGGCGCAGAAATCAGGATTTTAAGAAGATTCCCAGGTGATTCTAATGTGCAGCCAAGGTTGAGAACCACTGTTCTACAGAGTTCTGGACCCTGGGGAACCCAGGCATTGTATTGGAACCAAGTGAATAAGCAAGAGAATTAACCTTTGGATTTGTAGAAATCCAAATGGGCTTCAGGTTAATAGCAGGGAATTTCAGCTGGTAGCTCATATAATTAACAGAAGAAAAAACAAAACATTTTCCCGGCTTTCTTTAAATAAGACATGACAGTAAAACTCAGTAGTCACCTTAGACCCCCTAAACCAGCGTCTTAGTGGGGGAGGGGAGGAATATGCTCAGGAATCAGAAGTTTCAACAAGTTTCTCACGTGATTTTTATACATGCTGAATAAAATTCACAGCCTCAGAATCATTTCATCCTTCCAATTACAGTGGGGCCTTGACTTACGAGTTTAATTCGTTCTGAGACCAGGCTCGCTAAGGAGCTCCTTAAGGAGCTCGTTAACTCAAATTACTCTCAAAAAATCGGCCGAGAGACAGCTGGTATCTCAAAAAACTCGTTAGTCGGGACACTCGTAAGTCAAGGCCCCACTGTACTCCAAAACACAAAGGCAAATAAAGACTTCATCTAAAGTCATTCCTCTGGCCCAGCTGGCATGGCTTAGTGGTTGAGTGTCAACCTATGAACCAGGAGGTCACGGTTAGGTTCCAGGTCAGGCCACATGCCCCCGGGTTGCGGGCTCGATCTCTAGTGGGGGCCATGCAGGGGGCGGCCCATCAATGGTTCTCTCTCATCATTGATGTTTCTATCTCTCTTCCTCTCCCTAATGAAAAAAAAAATTTAAAATAAAGTTATTCCTCTGTTATTTTTGGAAGCATTGTAATCCTTTTGTGGCAAATTTCCCTTCCCAGTGGCGTTCACCTAGGAATTTTACATCGGTTTTTGGCAGCAGAGGATCACGGAGAGATTTTAATCTGGGCGTAAATAATCCTAACATGAAAAATTATGATGCTCAGTTTTCTAAATGCTTAGATAGTGTATCTCCATTTTATAGTTGGGGAAACAGGCATAGAGAGATCAGCCCACTTTCCCAAGGAGAATGATCCTCCCCTGTGCTCCCACAAAAACACAGTCACACCTCGGTTGTAGCACCTTCCACAAGGTATGTCGCTGAAATGATTTGTCTTGTGAGCACTTTTCAACCAAGGACCATGATTGACACATGTTTGTGTATGTCAGGAACCAGCAGAGTTGATGGCACATTTTAAATGCTATATAAATGCTTGTTAAGTGAATGAAAAGTTTTAAAGTAATGTAGGACTTTTTTTATTAAAGGGAATTTGATTGTACAAAGTCACCTGATTGGTTTTCAATGGGCTGACCTAAGAGTTCTGGCTCATTTGTTGTGATAGAAGAAATAAACTCAAAGATGAACCTGCCTTCATGCACAAACATTCTTTCTGTTCTCATCTGTGGTGGAGGGAGCCATGCTTAACCTGACCTTGGACAAGTTAAAGAGGACAAACAAACACCAGCAGGAAGAATGGCTGCAATTGCTTTACTAGAGGTAGAAACCCATAGTCGATGGCCTTAGCTTAGCATCTTAACAGCTGAGGTTGGAGTGAAAGATGGCCTTGAGACATTTTAAGACCAGTAATGTCTGTTACTCATTTTCAGTTGCCCCTATTATGAACTATGGGCATATTTCCTCCTCCCTTACTCCTAAACTTTCTATAAAAATTCTACTCTTCACAGCAATCTTTGACTAGAGTAAAGTAAGACCCTTTTTTCATTTATCTTTGGCTTAGACCAGCATTTTATCAAGAAAAATGGTATCCTACAGTTCCATGTGGTGACCAGTGGTAGCTTGTGTAGAAATTCTGGGTCCTGCATATTCTGACCATCACCTTTCTTTCTAGCATTATCCAGCACAAAACACTTTCTGTATCTCTCTGCTCCAGCCACACAGGTTTTATTCTTGATGTGCTCCTTCTTACAGAGACTTTGCATGTGCTGTTCCCTTTGCCTAGGGAGCTCTTCCATTCCTTTCTATCAAATTAATTTTTTTCATTCTCAGCTCCATTGTCATTTATTCAAAGAAACTGTTTATTCTCTTGATAGCCTCTCCTTAGCAGCACATATCATAGTTGTAATTCCATATTTATTTGTAAGATTTTCTCATTAATGTATGCTTCCCCTCTGGCTGTGAGTTCCATGAAAGCAAATACCTTGTCTATTTGGCCACCATTAATATCCCCAGTTCCTAGAATAATGCCAGATATAAAGCAGGTTTCAATAAATACTTGTTCAATAAAGTCAGGCAGAGAAGCAGGCTTCAGTGTGGACTGAATCAGAATGTGAAGCAGATATGAGAAAAACATATTTCCCCCAAAAAATATTAGTGTAGGTGACCTCTACACTAATGGAAGGCAGCAGATAAGTTGGATTCCACATCCATTCATTGAGTCATTCCTGTGTGTCAGAATCTGTGCTAAGTCTTAAGGATACATGATGAATGAGATACTAAGTGCTACCCTCATGATTTATTTACAGCTTCTCTTCACTATATATAAGCTAATGATAATAATACTGTAAAAGTGATAGTTAATGTGTATAGTAGATTGAGCATCTACTATATACCAGATATAGTATAATGTAGGCACCTTACATTCATCAGTTCATTTGATTTTCACACATTGAGGTAGGCATTTTATCACATCTAGTTTCTAGATGAAGAAATAGGAGAAAAAGTTAAATTTCTTGCACACGATTACTCATCTAAAGCTGGAATGCAACCAAAGACTCCGGTCTGAATAAGTTTTAAGATTGTATTTTTGGATATTAGTGATAGGAATAAAAGTCAGGCAGAAGTGAATCTGAAATCCCCCTCAAATCTCAAACTCAATTTTCTACTCTCTGACCACAACCTCTGTACTTCCAAGTCTGTCTTTCTCTTACTCCCTGACCCCACTCAACTTCAGCAAAAATACTACAAAATAGATCTTTCTTCATGAGAAGGTTACTCCATTATTTGCTATGTTCAGTATGATCACTTTTCTCTCTCTTCTTTTGTACACTTCTTAAGTGAAATCATTTATCTTGAACATGTCATAGAAATAAGACCAATATCTCCATTTATTGAGCATTTAGTGAAGTAAAATGGAGAATAGGTAATTTTTTTAAAAAATACCTTTTAAAAAAAGGTCAGGTTTCAATTATATGGATGTTTTCATTAAAACATTTTTAGCATCTTAGGAAATAGAATTATCTGTACTTTTGTCTCAAATCTGTAATTCTCTATGTTCATACAGATCTAGGCAGCTAATGGTACCTATTATCTCCAATTCACAGATTAGTACAAAATAGAAATGGTTTAAAAGCAACATGGTGTTGTGGAAAAAAGAGATTAATGCACAATCCAGAGTTGCCAAACTTGTCTCATACCTTAAGCAAATCATGTGCTCTCCCTGGGCCTCAGTTTTCTCTTCTGTGTGATGGAGAAACAGGGCTCATTTTATTCATACCTGTAGTTAACTGCCACAGACTGGATCATTTTGACTCCTAATTAGAAATGTATATACCTGTACAAGGTCAAATTAACTTAATGTTTTGTTCCTGGTGGAAATAACAGAACTTTTGGAGTAAGAAAGAACTATGGAAATTGTTCCATCAACCATCCTGTTGGTGGCTATTCAGGCTGTGGTTGAGCACTTTAGGTGATGACGTAGTAATTATCAGAAGCAGTATTCCTGCATAGATTCTTTGAAGTGCTGCCTCAGCCATTTAGGTCCTTTTTTTTAAAAAGAAGTTATTTATTGAATTGAGAGAGAGAAATATCAAATTGTTGTTCCACTCATTTATGCATTCTTGATTGATTCTTGTATGTATCCTGACTGGGGATCAAACCTGAAACCTTGGTGTATTGGAATGATGCTTTAACCAACCGAGCTGTCCAGCCAGGGCCCTTTTAGATCCTTCTTGATGATTCATGAAGTCCCCAGACTCACTATCTTAGCCCCTTCAAGCTGCTATAACAAAAGATCACAGACTCTCATGTCTTATAAATAAGAGAAATCTATTTCTCACAGTTCTGGAGGGTGGGAAGTCCAAGATCAGATGCCAGCGTGGTTGCAGCCTGGTGAGAGCCTTCTTCCTGGGTCATACCTGGTGCCTTCACTGCATCCTCACATGGGAGAAGGGAAGGGATCTCTCCAAGGTCTCTTGTATAAGGGCACTAATCTCATTAATACATAATACATAAGGCTCCAACTTCATGACCTAATCACTTCCCCGAAGGCATTAGGATTTCAGCATATGCATTGTGGGGAGACACAAATATTCAGCCTATAGTACTCACCTCTTGACTTCAGACATCCCTTCCTTCATTCTCCTTCAACAATGCCCTGCATGTCTATACCTGGAACTCATAGCTCGGCTCTTGTCTGCCTCTGAGATCTGGGCTTCTGGTCTTCTCCCCTTTGACCATCTCTCCCATCCTTCTCATTGCTCTTGAATAACATTAGGATGTAAAAATCCCTGGACACCTTCCTTTCTCCTTATCTAATCCACCAATTCCTTATGATTGTATATATCTGTTGCTGATGCATAATATAGAACAGTCATGCAGGGAAACAAAAATAAAATTGTGAAGAATGTTGTCAAGTGAGTGTACACTTTTTAGAATAAAAATCTGTACTTAACTGTATTGTAACATAACCAAGCAAATACCACTGACCAAATAATATATTATTCATATAGAATAATAATGGCAACTTTTCTGGATGAAAATGATAAACCAGCCCTGGCCAGTTTGGCTCAGTGGATAGAGACTGTGGAATGAAGCCTCCTGGGTTTGATTCCAGTCAAGGGCACATACCTTGGTTGCAGATTTGATCCAAGGCAACCAGTGGATGTGCCTCTCTCATATCTATGTTTCTCTTTCTGTGTCTCTCCCCCTCCCTTGCACTTTCTCTAAAAATTAATGGGGAAAAAAGTATCCTTAGTTGAGGATTAACAAAAAATAAAATAAAATAAAATAAGAAAATGATACAGCTGCCAGTTTGCTAATGTGAGATAAAAAATATTACATATGTAATCTTAAGGGCTTTAAAATATAGAGGACTGCAGACATGCGAGGTAACAAATATACCCTTAGATGTATAGTGATGTGCTATGGTTTAAATTGGAGATGACATACAGTGATTATAGATCAAGAAATGTGACCCCGGAGGTCAAATGTTTTTATTATTGTATTTTTAAAGTGTAAATTATTTAAAGTGTAAATAAATGTTTTTATTTTTGTATTTTTAAAGTGAAAAAGTGCACATTTTAAAACAACATGCTTGCTAATGTAAATCATGGGTGCCTTTCTTCCTATTTTACTCCCAAATTATTTCTTTGCAAGACCTTAATGTGAGTGATTATATTTAGAAATCAGAATAAAATATTGGCATTAGAAGGTTCATTCTATAAGTGAGAGAATTGGGGCCCAAAGGGGCAAAATCACTCTTCCTAAATCATTCAGCTCTGATGGACTGAGCAAGATCTACACCGTGGTTTCGAGGTTGAGCAACTTATCTGGTGATTTCTTAATTGTCTGGGGGCTTTGTGGTTCCTGAAGGTGTGTTAGAACTACCTTAGTCAAGAAAGTTGATTGTTCCTCATCTCCTTAAACTAGAACCACACTACTTTTCAGGGGTTTATATATTGTGGTTCTACTTAAAAATTTGAATTAGAGAAAAGGATCTTAGTGTTAAAATGTATATAGTTTAAAAATTGGTAACCAGGCCTTATCCATCTAAATGTTGATTAAAATTTTTCCTTAAAGCAACTAATAAATATTAGAATACTCATTATTTGCATTCATATATTTTTATTTAAATCTATTCTTTAAGTAAATGCATCATAAATGTTTCTAAAATAAAAATGCAGATGCAGATAAAATCCTCTCTTTGGCTATCTTCACAATTAGTAGCCTTCTCCTTGACTTTGCCAGCATGCTAACTAGATATTTCAAAATTAAGAGAAATAAAATATGGTAGAGGGCATAAGGTGAAATTAAAAAAAACAAAGCCAAGTTTAGGTTTCTATAAACTCACCCAACCCTCACCTGGTGAGAGCTGGATGGGTTGTATACATGTCTTGAAGCCTATCAGATTCCTACTATTTTTGTAGCAGAAATATTTATTTTCACAGGTCTATTCTTTCTCAAGAATATCTTCCTTAGGAATACAAATGTTGATTTATATCATATTAATAACAACACATTTTCCCAAAGTTATCTTGCATATTATTATTAATAGTAAGATTCCCCTTTCTAACATTATGTTGACTATAGCTATCTGTCTTCTTGGGGTCATGGAATGACCTATCTTTAGCTCCTGTGGGCTTTCTGATTAACTGATATTTTCTAAGTTAATTCAGACTATTTAATGCCTGAAATTTTTCATTAATCTTTCTTTAGCCGTCCTTAATCCTAAAAAGGATTTGATCACCAAAATAAATTTGAATAGATTGTTAATAAAATTCAAACATGAACATGTCTTGAAGTGGTTGTTTTCCCATTAGGACAAACTCAGTTTGCACAGTGATAATTCCTAAGCATTTTGGATTCCAGTTATGAGTTTCTTTCCTTTATTAGAGCAAGTAAGTTCCATGAAAATGGAAATAAGTTTCAAAAATATCAAGAGCATGGATTTCTCTTAAGTTTTTTAACTTTCATAGAAAATTAAGATGATCTGAGCTATGATTTCACTCTTTTGACACTTTAATAGATGCATAGCTTTCCGCATTCCAGCTGTTTTCCTTCACTACCTGTGGTGATGTGGTTGCAATATTTAAAACCAAAGGCATGCACAAAACTCTGGTAATAATGTTTTAAACTAATCCAGCATGAGGAGAAAAGTGATTAGAAAGGAGACAGTTCCCAATGGAAGATGGATAAGCTGTTTCTAGAAACTACTATTACTACTGGAAAAACCAATTGCTTTCCTCTTGTTTTAACTATTTCCACCAGTTCAGGAAAGACAAAGTCTGAAGAAACTTCACCTTGCTGCTACTTATAATGTTTCTTTCCTGAAACTGCAGAAAGCTTTGGGTTTCCAAATCAATTTTTTGAGACAATAAACTAATGTGCTTAAAAGAGAAAAGATGAAAAGTGTTTCTGTGTCTGTGAATTATTAGATCAGTGATTCATTGTTCATTTAACAAATATTATGGAGTGCCTACTATGTGCTAGGCACTGTGCTAGACAAAAACAATTATTTGCCTTGGATGGACTTCCATATTAATTGTAATATGACTTACATAATAATAGACAGTAAGAAAAATTTCTATGGAAGTTCCAGGAGAAGGAATGTCTCTAAATATTACCCTGCTGCCCTATTAAGACTTTGTAAAATTTGTTTTAAGCCAATTCTACCAAAACTTACATTAGGCTAGCAATTACTATGGTTGTGGCAGATATATTACCTATTTTTTAATTCTATAAAGTTCAATGTAATTCTATATATTAAAACCCTAATATGCAAATCGACCGAACTGTGGAACGACCTGCAGAATGACCGGTTACTATGACGTGCACTGACTACCAGGGGGCAGACGCTCAACCTGATCAGGGGCAGCTCCTGCATTGAGCA
>NW_005353967.1:21490231-21501595 GCF_000412655.1 Myotis brandtii
CAAGAGGGAGGCAACTGGTGGTGGCTATCAGGGAGTGGGGCCGGCCAGCAAATGGCGCCAGGCCACCAGCCAAGGTGGATGCCAGCAGGGGCCCCGATCGCCCTGCCCACCGGTTGCCCCACAGATGGCTCTGATCGCTGGCCAGGCCTAGGGACCCTACCGTATATGTTGGGAACAGTCTCTTAGATTTAAAATTAAAACTTGGCAAGGCTACTCTAACTCTGAAAAAACAGGATGACGCAGCGATGACATGCATGGACTCTTGGCTTGTGGTCAGCCCTGATTCTGACACTTACAACTGTGTGACAAAGCCAATTACCTAACTTCTATCTGCTTCAGTTTTTCCACCCATAAGATGGGGAAAATAGTACTACTGCCTCAGAAGGACCATGTTATGTACTACTTTTTATAATCAGGGCAAAAAAATGTAGCTGCCCATACAACAGCAAGATGCCTTTCACCTGTATGAAAAGTATGGTCACTGGTGCATGCAGTCCCTTGGCCTCGCCTGTGGGATCAGGCAAAAACTGGCTCTCTGACATCCCCCCAGGGGTCCCAGATTGCAAGAGGATGCAGGCCAGGCTGAGGGAACCTCCCCCCACCACCATGTACAAATTTTGTGCACCAGGCCTCTAGTATATTAATAATACATCATGAGATCTAGGAATAGTTGGGCTGATGACTGAAAAAGCAAGAGCCTCAGAGCTACCTGTTCTGACATGGTATTGTGGAGAGAACATGGGTTGTGATCTACTAGTAATTCCAAGCTCCTCCACTTAATAATTGAATTAGAAGGAGCAAGTCACTTCGTTTTTCTCAGTCTTGGTGTCGTTGGGTGTGAAATGAAGCTAAAAATATTATCTACCTTGTGAGGTTGTTGTGAGACTCAATTGAATTAATATAAGTGACTGGGGGGGTCAATTGGGGAAAAAGAAGACATATGTAAAACTTTAGACAAATAAAAAAAGAAAGAAAAGTGGGAATGCTGTGACAAAATGTTAAGAAATTCAGAATAAAAATCCATTTTACTATTTCATCTCAACTGTGTAAAACATGTATTGATAAAAGCCTGAAAATAAATACATCAAAATGATATAAAAAAGTATTAATATAAGTGAAAGCACTCTGTAAAATTTAAAGTCTGATAAAAATTATTTTTATAGCAGGTATACAGTATGTCCATTCATCATCATGAAAACAATATTATTGTAGTCATAGTACCAACCTTTCAGATGAAGAATGCTTGTCTAGTTTGCCAGAATCTCTAACTGAAAATGACTGCAACACTGTGAGTGTTCATGGCTGATGTCACCAGATGGCTAGTTAACGTTAAGTAATAACTATTTGATTTCGTCGAAGGAAAGATTTTAGTCTTGAGGAGGTTACCAATTATTTAAAATTTATAGCCCTGGCCAGGTGGCTCAGTTGGTTGGAGCATCATCCCACAAGATGGTTGTGGGTGTGATTCCCGGTCAGGACACATACCTAGGTTGTGGGTTTGATCTCTAGTCAGGGCACGTATAGGAGGCAACTGATTGATATTTCTCTGTCTCTCTCCCTCTTAAAAAAACACACACAAAAAAAAAACATATCCTCAGGTAAGGATTTTAAAAATTTTATATGAAACTAATAAAGCAAAAGGGCAAATAGGAACAAAAATCATCTTCATAATCAAATGATAAAGTAATAAAAACTATGTCTTGAAAGGAAAGGAATTGTATTGGTTGGGATATTTTTAGTTGCAAATATCAGAAGACCCAACTAACGTGGGTTTACGTTAAAAGGATAAGAGGATATTTCTCGTGTGTGTGTGTGTGTTTTTTTAAACAAGAGCCTAGTTGTAGGCAATCCCACGGCTTGTTCCGTGGCTCAACAATGTGAGAGCTCTGGGTTAGCATCTTCGACATTATCTTCATTCTCTATCATGTTGTTGCCTCATGGGCAGTCACAAGATGTATGTTTCAGCTCCAAGCCTCAGGCCTTTACATCAATATCTCAGACAGGAAGGATAGGAGCACTCCAAGAAAATCTCCTTAAAAACTTATCCCTGTTGTAACAGAAAGCAAACTATTACCCAGAAAGCCCCCGGAGGATCCCTTTTTCATCTGATTGGCCAGGAGCGGGTCACATGACCACTACTAACTGCAGGGGAGGATGAGAAAAGAAACATTCAGCAAAAGAGGTTATGGCTCTGAATAAGGGCCTTAGACCAATCATGATTCATTTCCTGGGGCCAGGCACATTGTGGCCAAATAAAATCAAGGTTTTATAATTACGGTAAAGGAAGGTGGAGAAAATGTTGGAAAACTCCTTGGTGGTGTCACTCTGAGATATATCGGATGTGTGTATACAAATAGTTAATGAGCTAGACCCTATTAGTAGTTAATAAGAAATATTGTTTTCTTTTAAAACAGAGATTCTAAAAACCATAGCTTGAAGTGTAAGCTTCTGGTGAAGAAAGCCCACTAGGGCAGTAAATAAAATAATATATATTATAGCAAAACATTTTCCGTCTAACAGCCAATTGCCTCTATCCCCCCTGAAGCATGTCCAGTCTGTGAAGTACTGATCCTCTGAAATGGTTATTTTAATGTTTGAGCCAACAAGTTCTTACCCATCTAAGTATCAGTTCTGTGATTAATTACAAGGGGAATTGCTCTTGTCAACCCATCAGCCTTTTCTCTTAAGCCATTTAAAAATTTTTTTTCTAACCTAGGCTAGGCTCTGATAATACAAAGTGAAACAGTTAAGATTCAACTCCTACCTGCTAACTCAAAGAGAGGGTTGTTGCAATTTGTTCTCATTTTATGTTATATCTCATTGTTAGATGACTTCACATCATTCCCTGTTTTGTTAAAGCTAGATCTAAGTTGTGACAAATTGATTTTTTTATAAATGCCATCTCTTCAACCCCAACTGGATTTAGTCAGAGAAACACACCATCTCACTGAATATCCTCTGAGAAGGAACATTAGTTTCAGAAGGAACATTAGCCAAGGAACAGCCCAGAAAGTTGATGACAATGTGGATTAGTACTGACTTTGAATCCCTACTAAGTTTTAGAAAGTGATCAGTCTGAGTGCTTATTACTTTTGGCACTTAAAATTTAAAAAATCTATTTCCTCCCTCACAATTTTTTAATTTTTCTTAATCTTCACCCGAGGATATTTTTCCATTGATATTTAGACAGTGGAAGGGAGGGGGAGCGGCAGAGAGAGAGAAACATCCGATGTGAGAGAGACACGTCCATTGGTTGCTTCCTGCACCCGGGGGACTAAGCCTGCAACCGAGGTGTATGCCCTTGACCAGAACCGAACCCAGGACCCTCAGTCCACAGGCTGACACTCTATTCACTGAGCCAAACTGTCTAGGGCCTCCTCACAATTTTAATAAATTACAATAGTATTTTTGTCATACTAGATAGCAGATGAAATAAACCCATTGGCAAGAAAAAAATCCAAAAGAATAAATTCATACAATTGTAACTCCTTACCCCTCCTCCTCCCATTCATCTTACACCATTTCTCAGTCTGGTTTCAGATATTAGTGAGTAATGGACTAATACACAGGAAACGAATAGCCCCTCCCCTGCTCTGTAAATCAGAAAAGTCATTTTCAGGAGCTGAGTGAATGGAGGGAGAGGTATGTGGCAAGGGAATTGAGCCTTAATGACCCCTCAAGAGCTATAACTGTCTATTTCTCTGCTTCTCTCTCTCTCTCTCTTCCTCCCACCCTTTCCCCCCATTCTCATTCTCTTTATATCTCTCTCAGTCTCCCCCCTACCATTCTTTCTCAGTTTACAAATGTCTCAGGCATGAGGGCCTATTGTTTTAATAAGTGGTTTGTGTATTTTCAACATCAAATGAATTCTCCCAAGTATCTAAGTGATTATTTGGGTTGAACTTCAGACAATGTAGCACTTGGTGTCTAGTTCTCCCTGGTAGAGGCCCTTTTTAAAAATCTGTGTAGTTTTCTGCAAGATGTTAATTATGTGGTCCAACTTTATATTGTCCTGGAAAGAAATCAGGTTCATGGAAGGATCAAGACTAGTAAATAAAAAGGTCATCAAAACATTATTTTGGAAGGTATTTCCTACTTTTATTCAGTTATGGCCACTGTGGTAAACTATGAGTTTTCAAAACTTCAAGTAAGATTATGGTTAGTTCTGTCAAGTTCTGAAGCAAGAGATAAGAGTTATCATTCTTGTTTATGTACTTTACTGCTTTCTACTACCTCCCATCTCCCTTTCAACTTCAGGCTGGAAATGAGCTGTATTACTTCTTGAGACACCAAACAGATCATCTAAATCTTGACTATACATTAAAATCACCTGGAGAGCCTCAAAAAATTCTGATGCTTGACTCTCTCCCAGAAAGTCCAGGCTAGGCATAGATTTTAAAAAACATCCAAGGTGATTATAAGCAACCAAAGTTGAGAACCACTGATGTAGTCTCAACATTTTTTAATCTCTACCAGCCTGAAGCCATATAACTTATTGGTGCCACTTTTTCAAGAAAGAGATTTAATTGTTCTGCCTTTAATATGTCTTTTTAGAGTTTCTGCCAGATCAGAATAAACAAAGGCCTGTCAGTCAGGGTTTTCCAGAAAGAGGAGTGAGAAGAGCAAGAGAGGGAGAGAGAGAGAAAGATTACAAGGAATTCGCTCATGCAAATATGTAGGCTGAAAAGTTCCAATATCTGTAGTCAGCTAGTTGGAGACATATGAGAGTCAATGGTGTAGTTCCAGTCTAAGAACCAGGAGAGCTGATGATGTCAGTTCCAGCCTGAATATTGGTAGGCTTGAGACCCAAGAAGAACCAATTTTTCAGTTCAAGTCTAAAGGAGGAAAAGGCTGATGTCCCAGCTCAACAGTCTGGCACTAGCTATTCTCTCTTATTAGTGGGAGGGTCAGCTTATTTGTTCTCTTCAAATCTTTAAATGATTGAATGAGGACAACTCACATTAGGAAGGGCAATCTGCTTTACTCAGTTTAGCAATTCAAAAGTTCATCCCATCCAAAAACACCCCCACAGACACACCCCAAGTAATATGTGACTAAGTATCTGGGCACCCTGTGACCTAGTCAACTTGACACATAAAATTACCCGTCACTCCAACATAATACTTAAATGAGAATGGGTGGCAGATTTGATGGAATTGAAAGCAAATTAAGCCAGAGACAATCCATAAGTATTTATAATCTACAGTGGATAATAGAGATTAATATGTAATTTTGAACTTTTTCTAGTTCCAATTAAATAATTTATCTTCTGTGGATGAATTCTACTAGACATGGGAGGAGAGCAAATTTCTCTTCCCAGTCAGCTAACTGATCATCTATTGCTACCTTCAGTGATAACTTAAAAGTTGGAAGGAAAAGAACAGAGTAATTAGAAGAGTTTAGATTGTAATTATAAGTTTTATGAATTTTCCTTCCAACAGCTTGATATATCAGTATTTGAAGAGCACACAGTTAATTCTCAATAAATATTTTTGAGTAAGCGAATAACTAAAATTAAAAAGTAGGACCCAATCTGTGATTTCAGACAACTTTTTATTTAAGTGCATTTAGGAGAAGGCAATAAAGGTAGAAGAGAGTGTAAGAGAACTTAAGTGGTATGATAGGATCAAGATTTATGGGGGTGTGATTGTTCTCAGCTTGCTCACCCTAAGACCAGTACTCTGTCAGCCTGGTTACTGGATCTGTTAAAATATGAAATTGGAAGAATGGACAGAGAGAAAGAAGCCCCAATAAATAGGAAGGAGTAAAGGAGAAGGAAGTAGTAAAGGAGGTTAGGCTGATCCACATAAGAAAGACAGTGGGAATGGACAGGACATTTTGTGGGCTCTCATGAAGTGGTGAGTGGATTTGATGAGTGGAAGGGTTTAATTCTAAATCTGAATGGAGTGAGAGAATTGGAGAGGAAAGGGAGGGAGATCTGGAGACATACTCTATGAACTGTGAATTAAATCTCCTTTGAAAGATTTAGATTAAAAATGGATTTTTAAAAAAGAGTTCCTTTTGGCATCAGGCATTTAAATATAACTCAGTATAGAGTTGAGCCACATAGAACTCCAGGACTTATTCAGGTCACATGTTTTAAGTCCCTGAATGCTTTCTATAGCACTTTCCCTTCTCTAGACTCTTTGATCTTTTGATACCACATGATCCTAGTTATTTTCCTTTTTAGAGAACGGAGTATTCTTAGTATTTGCTTTTAATTTAGGGATGGGAGTTAGAAATAAATTATACTTTCTTAAAAGATAAATAAAGCATATTTTCTCATTGGCACTCACCTCATGTGAATGTAAGAATGCAAATTAAATAAGAATCTCATTTATTCTTATAAATGGAGGTGCAAAGGAGGGGGCTAAAAATTGAGTGTATACTGGGGTTCTGAGCTCTTTATATATAATCTATCTTTATTTTATTCTCATAACAGTCATAGGAAGTAAATATTATTTCACTTATTTTGCTCAAGGTTATATAGCTATGAAGTGGTAGAGCTGGGGTTCACACTATAAAATCTATTCTTTGCACTGTACCCATTCTTTGCATAATGGGAACTTCATTATCTGGCCATATTTTTAAAATTCCATATAAGAAGTCATTTTTTATTTATTGTATAGCCACACCCTCAGGTTTTCCTTGCTTTCTTTAGTAAGACTGTAAGTTAATGGAAGGGTACATGTGAAAGTCTTGTAAGGCATATCACTATTTTTTCTCCTACAACCATATGTCAAGTAAATATTATTTTAGCAAACTATTTCCCAACTCTTTCACTCTGGTCCATTTTGGAAGCAATACCAGTTATTTGATTGATTCAAAGAGATGGGACAAGGCATCTAGTTTGTAATGAAAGAGATGATCTCTATTAGTAAATAAGATGATCTTGTATCTAGAAAATCCTAAGGAACACACACACACACACACACACTCACAACACTGTTAGTACTAAGAATTTAGCAAGGTTGCAGGATATAAGATCAATATACAAAAATCAGTTATATTTCAATATATTAGCAATGAATAATCCAAAAGTGAAATTAAGAAAAAAGTCAATTTTCAATAGCATCAAGGCAATGGATCAAAGTTACTGCAAGGGTGTTGATTCATAGGTTAGTGTTAGCCAGAAGAAAGTCTTTAATGGTACCTTACAGATCTCAGTCTTTGTCCATGTTCTTGGCTTATACTTTTGGTAAAAAATTTAGATGTATGCCCAACCAGCATGGCTCAGTGGTTGATCTTTGACCAATGAATCAGGAGATCACAGTTAGATTCCTGGTCAGGGCACATGCCCAGGTTGTGAGTTCCATCCCAGTCAGGGACATGAGGGAGGCAGCCAATCAATGATTCTCTCTCATCATTGATGTTTCTAACTCTTTCTCCCTCACTCTTCCTCTCTGAAATTAATAAAAAAAATATATTTTAAAAAATTTATATGGAGACATGCTTAGAAGATACCAATATATAAGGTATCAGAAAAACAAATGAAACAAGCTGTAAGAAATAAACAGAGTATTTGGAGTGGAATTTAGCTGTTACATGACTATATAAGTGAGAAAGGAGAAAATAACTTTATATTCACTTGAAATTAAAGCGAGAATTTGAATGCACACTGTATGTTTATGTAAGTTAAATTTTATGCTCAAAGTCAACAGTCCTCTTCTTTGGAAAGTAAGAATGTTGAATGGACAGAAATAGTTTTTACTGTATAAAAAATAATTATGAAAAAATTATGAGCTAGGTGCTGAACTAGGCATTGTGGATGGAAAATATCTCAGTCTTTTTTTTCTTTCCTCAGTCTTGATCCTTGCCCTTAAGGTTGTCATAGTTTAGTGACAGTCTGATGAGACATAGTATGGATCAGGGTCCTAGGAGAAACAACACATTCAAAAGGGTAACTTGAAGAGAATTTAATGATGAGACCATTTACAGATGAATGGGTAGGTTTAAGAAAAACAACAAGGTCTGATGAAGCACCTAGAGACTAGCAGTAGCCAGAAGCTATTACTGCCTAGGTGCTTCTGGAACCTGATGGGAGCCATATCCACAGGGAGGGGGTACCAGAAGGAGCTGTGAAAAGGAGCTGGGTTTCTTGTGTAGAGAATGGCAGAACCAGTCAAACTGTGGCCTGAAAGAGAAAAAGTTGGGAAAATAAATATCTTAACATCTCTCCCCGACCACCTGCTATCTTTCAATCTCCTGACTTCCACTGGCCAAATCCAGCTGGAAGCCAGAGGTCAGAGGACTCTGGGATGTACAATCTGTACAGTTTCCCGTGGCACAAAGCAGGATGGAGAAGGGTAGAGAGTGGATTTGGAGAGCCAGAGAGAAAATATACAGCAAAATCAAGTAAAACAGTTATAATAAAAGATTAACAGTGCAATATTTAAAAGGAGTCTTGGATGTTGAGGGAGAGCTTGAAAAATTTAAATATTGATTCTGGAAGGGTACATGCTTGAGTGCCTTGCTTGGAAAAAGGCATGAAGTTCCATACAAGCAGAGAGTTGAGTGTAAAGGGTATAGGAAGAAGTTGTAAACCAAGGGTGGAAAACTGTGTGCGGTGGGCAGGTCACTGTGTGAAGGACAGTACAAGTTAGGCCATAGGTTTGGCTGCTATAACAGAGATCCAAAATAACAGTGGCTTACATATAAGTTATTTCTCTCATATATTACACTGAGCTGGGAGGCATCTCTGCTCTAAGAATTTACAAAAGCCAAAGCCCCTTTTATCTTGTTGCTTTGCCCTCATCCACATGGTTCAGAAAAACTCACCACTATGTCCACATTCTAATTAGCAAAATGGCATGCTCTTTCCTTTCAGGGAAACAACCTTGAGACTGCACATGTCACTTCTACTCCCACCCTAATGACCACAACTTAGTCACAAGGCCACACCTTGTTGCAAGAAAAGCAAAGAAATGTAGCCTTTAATGTGAGCAGCTATGTTCCCTGATGAGACTTGAGGCTTCTATTATGGGGAAGAAGGTAGAAATATTGGAGGAAAACTGGCATTCTTTGCCACAATATCTTTTTTTTAATGTTTTTATTGATTTGAGAGAGAGAGAAAGGAAGAGGAAGCTAGAGATAGAATCATGGATGAGAGAGACATCAATGGGCTTCCTCCTGCAAGCCCTCCTCCTGGAGCTGGAGCCCACAACCTGGGTATGTGCCTTGACTGGGAATTGAATCAGAGCCCTCTTGGTTCATAGGATGATGCTCAATCCACTGAGCCACACTGGCTGGGTGCCACGACATCTTATTGTCTTTCCATGGTGAGGTGCTGGAGGTTGTGAAGAGGATGGGTTCAACAGGAGGGAAGGAATAGTAGAAGAGGAAAGATAGAACTTTGTGGTTAGAACTCTTTCAGTGTTTGAGATATTGGGAGTAGGAATTGACTGGGATTTGACTTGGGTGAGTCAAGTGGTGATAAATAAGACTCCCAGAGTAAAGGAGGTGCAGGGGTCCTGGGCTACAATTCTCACACTAGTCCAGAAGGCTGTTGTCATCTGATCCTGCACTATGAAAGCTGTTGCTTTTCCCATCCCATGTATTTAATAACTAAAATCAAATGGGGGCTATTTATCAGGTCATATTCTGATCCTTGGGTTGAGCTTAGAAAGAAATGTTTTTACAAGCATAGGGTTGCAAAATTTAGTGCTGGATGAGGGATTTACACTTCCTTTCAAATACAGGCCACTGCTGGTGGGCACAGAACACTAGGTGTGTTGATTGCTAACGTGATTTATGGCAGTCCTGGGTATTCAGCTACATTCTATGACCTTTCTTCCACAGTGTCCTCTGCCTTGATAAAATCGCTCTATTTTATGTCAACTCCTTTTAATCCTTTTTTGGAATCAAGTAGGAAACAATTTCCAATGCATTCAACTCTAACTTTCTTTGCTTATTGTTTATCCCCCAAAGACTGAATAATACATTTAGAAGTTGAAAAATTGCAAGCTGCTGCTCTGTACACAGTGCCTTTAACTTTTTTATCCAGGTTGTTAGCATGGCCTCAGATGAACCATTTTTTTTCTTTTTTCCATGTAAACTTTAGGCCCCCAAAGTTAAACATTTGAGTATGCAATTAATCATTTATAGCCCCCAAATATGTGGAATTGTCTATTTGGGTATATGGGCAAATAATTGTACATATAAGAAAGAATAGTAATGAAGCAGTTATGCACAAAAGTAGTACTGCAAAAGGGGAGGACCTTAGGAAAGGACCCCATGGTTCATTTGTCCATTTATCCATCTATCCAACCATCGTTCCATTAAAAAATTTTACAAAGTGTCACTCTCTATAGAACTCACTAAGATTCAAAGATTGTTATGTTTCCAGTCCTTGAAGAGTTTATATGTCATAATTTGAGCAGATTCAGTTTTGGTTGAAGGAAAGGAAAGAAGGGATATTATGCATCAACTGTGTCTTTACTATGCTAGGTTGACATATATAATCTTATCAATGATTGAAACTAAGAATAACAAAAACTAATATCACAGGTTAGTGGAAGAACACAGATTTATAAATAACCACAACCCCATGTCATTGGTGCTGTAAGACTAGTAGGAGCCTGATTCTGCCTGGGATAGAGGAGGAAAGCTTCCCAGTGGAGCCCAACATTAAACTGTGTAATGATGGTTGATCAGGAGTGGCCCAGGTAGAAAGGTAGGAAGGCCACTGTAGGTGAGAGAATAATGTGCACAAAAGTGTGGAGAGGTGAGGAGCAGGGCATGTTTGGACAATGTGAAGAGGTTAAGTGCTAAGATTAAAGATTAGAGAGGTGGGTTTGGATTTTGAATGCCAAGCTAAGGCATTTGAATTTTATTCTGTAGGCAACGGGAAGCTATTAAAAGTTTATAAGCATGGAATTAACATGATCAGATTTATATTTTACAGAGTTGACTGCTGGCAATCAAGGGGGAGGAGACTAAAGTCACTTATTTTCACGTATCAAATATTTATTGAGTACTTGCCACGTGCTGGGCATCTATTAGCGGCTGAGGATACAACATTGAGTCAATAGTCAAAAGTCTTGCCCTGCCCTAGCTAGTTTGGCTCAGTGGATAGAGTGTTGGTCTGTGGACTGAAGGGTCACAGGTTTGATTCCAGTCAAGGGCACATGCCTCGGTTGCAGACTCAATCTCTGACCCTGGTCGGGACTCATGTAGGAGGCAACCAATTGATGTGTCTCTCTCACATTGATGTTTCTTTCTCTCTGTCTCTCCCCTTCCCTTCCACTCTCTCTAACAATCAATGGAAAAATATTCTTGGGTGACGATTAACAAAAAAAAAGGTGGACTTTAAAAAAAAAGACTTGCCCTCATGCAGTTTCAAGTGGTGGGAGGGAGAAAGGCTAT
>NW_005353967.1:21501625-21544968 GCF_000412655.1 Myotis brandtii
TCAGGGGGTGATAAATGTTATGTAGAAAATAAAGCAAAGAAGGAAGACAGATCAGTACAATCTTTGCAGCTGAATGGCCATTTTGCACTACATAATATAACCAACTTCCCACTGAGAAGGAAGGGAACATTTGAGCAAAGACCTGAAAGAGATGAGAACAAGCCATGTGGGAAGAGAATTTGGGGCAGAAGGAATGGCAAGTGCAAAGCCCTTTGTCTTATATGAGAGCTCTGGAAACCCCAAGATGACAAAAAGAGAGGAATTTAAGCCTTAAATTCCCATATTTATATGAAAGGGATATTGACCCTAAGAAATACTGATCACCTCTCATATGTCATTCAGAACCTCTAGTCATTTGTCTATAACTATTTGAGTTTGACAGGCTGGAACAAGATCTCCTATTATAGATTGTGTGTGGCCAGAATTTTGGACAGAGGTAACTAAGCTATTTTCTGCTCTCTCTCAAGACCAGTGATTTTGCATTTAAGCAGTGAAGCCCACTTATCCTGCCAAAGCCAACAGAATATAGGTCTTTGTCTCCTTTGTAGTTTTAAACCTTGCTTTTTAGTTTCAGATGCTCAAAATCTGTATATGATGACCACATTTAAGGGAATTTGCCCCCAAACCTAAGAGATACTAAACTGGCTTGATGGAACATGTGGGAACCTTTCAACAAACAAACTGGATGAGTGAAATTGGGAACATGTCCAGCTGATCTAGCTGCATGCATTGCACACACAGGGATAAAAATGAAGCCAGAATCTGGAATGAGATCATTAGTGTATACCCTCCTGGTACTGTAGTCAGACCACACACATATTTAATGTACTCATCCCACCTTGAAATGCCCCTCAGCCCCAAGAGAACAAACTACTAGAAATAATAAAGGGGAGGGGAAGATGCTGAGTGATCCATAATGCTGTCAATGTCACAATCCATTCTGAACAGTGGAATAAAGTTAATAGGCAAAGTCTTTAGTGTTTATTCAACTGCCTGCCACTGTGTCAGAAAAGCAAGGAGGAAATAGATATATCATTATAGAACATATCAATAATAAATTATAGGAATGTCTTACATATAAGGAGTAGTTCCCTGTATTTATTTGAAGTATGATTCTTTAGGACTGAGTATTTAACTACTCAATGCCAAAAAATAATGTAGACAGCCTTAAGTCATTTGTTTTTTAAGTCTATTGGTATTTTATTAATTAATTAAATTAATAATATGAGTAAAAATACATTGAAGACAAGAATTTAAAAATGTCAAAAAATAGAAGGGTAGTCATATTTTCCCTAGTGTTTAATAAATTAATATTGCCTTGGAATAAACACTAAATCTATTTATAGCATACAAAAAGGATCATCTCTGGAAGTCAAATATTCCATCTGAATTTTAAGCATTATCTTTCAGCTCAAATGATTTCAAGGTTTAAAGTAGAATATTTTTATTCCAAATCTATATATCTTTTAACTCCTAAAAATATTTTCTAAACTCTTCCAGCATTGCACTACTGGTTACAGAGTCAAGAACGTACAATTCAACTAGCAGCCATCAAACGTTTATTTAGAGGTTAAACACCTTCTGTGTGCAAGGTACCAACTGGGCAAGCTATACTGCAGGTAAACTGAGTAAAACCTAGTGGCTGCCCCCAAGGAACATAGGAGACAAAGTAAAAAATAATAGTACTGTGATGAATAATATGTTCTGTGCTCTAAGGGTTTCAAGGAGAGAGAGATGACCATGGGTCAGAGAAATCCAGGAAGGCTTCGAGGAAAAGTGGTATTTGACCTGGGATCATGATGGATGGGTAAGATTTCAATAGACAGAAATGGGGTTGATTTGGTTATGGTAGAAGGAAATTCAGGGAAAGACAAGGGTGTATTAGAGAAGAGAGTTTCCTGTTTTGTTGGAACATGGTGTATATACCTGGGAGTAGAGGGGCTGAGCTGGGAAGGTGGGCTGCTGTTGTAGTCTCTGGGTATGGGTGTCGGCCTGAGGAGTCTGGACTAAATTCAGCCAGCAGTAGGGCTCCATCCAAGGCAATGTGACATGATGTGACATGACACAGCTTTGTTTATGCTCTGATGCCCATGTTTTTGTCGAATTCTCCTGCTGACAGGGTGAGGCTGGTCCCCCAGCTCCTGGGGGAGAGATTGGTTCTATACAACAGATTCACTGGGAAGTCAGAGCACACTAGGGGTCATTTGGGTATGTTCCCTTCTCACCCTTCCAGGGAAAATCTAGCTGCTGAGTGTGGCCTCTGTGTCCTGATTGTACAGGTATCATTTGAACTCCTGAATATTTTTGGGTGAACGAAAAAAGTCATCATCCACAGATATTTAAATGCCTCCTAGATGGACAGCGGCAGTTTTGTCCTGCTCAAGGTTTGTGGTAAAGAAGCAATCCCAGCCAGAAGCCAAAGAAAAACTTGAACTCATATCAGAATAGGAAAGGGCTGAGGATAGTGCACCCGGTAGATAGGCCATGGAATATTGTACTATTGTGTAATATCTTCTCTGCTAATTTTTTTGAAGCTCTAATTTAGGAAAAACAGGAACAGTTTTAGGTATTTAGGGAGATACAAAAATGTGATAGCCATTCTCAAGACACAGAAATTCAATAAAAACTTTAATCTAGGAATAATATACACCATACAACATGATAAGTAAGTAATACATAAAGTCCCAGGATGTTTTCTGGTGTGTTATGTTCAGTACCCATAAACCTTGTTTAGACACCATCTTTCTGGATGACTGTGGGTCCAGTTTGTCCATTCTGGGCACCAGAAGCTAGGCTGCAGTAGTGAGTTGGATTCCTGTAGTACAAATATAGACTTTTAACAGCACCTAAAATGATTCTTTCATTTGAAACTTTTTAAAGACCCAGAAATCTTTACTTTGTAGAAACTTTTTGATAAGACCAAAAGCAGAATGGGTCAATTAATAAAAATTTGGTTAAAGCCCCAAATCCTAAAAAGTACAATAATAAAACATGCTTTGACAATACTTTTATGTAGAGTCAAGGTGTTCCCCCCCCCGTCTGTATTTTGGAGACTTTCTTGAATGAATCACATCCATGATGTATCTATTTCTAGTTTCAGTTTATTTAAAGTAAAGCAGAAATTACTGAGGCCATCTGAACCTAAAATCTGATGGGACTTTTTGTGATTTTTATTGCAATCTTTTAAACTATTTTTCTCACACCTACTTGTATCAGTTATTTTTTGTGTGATGAGATTATTGAGACTTTCCAAAGCATTCAACTTAATTTTCAGAATAACAACTACTTTCTTTTCAGCTCTTCTAGTTTGTTGATGTTCATAATAATGAAAATATGTTTAATTTAATTAATTGAAATACTATGGTTACAAGTGTCATAATAACCGAGACATGCTCAGGAGCAGATACAGCTGACACTGGCTGAGTAAAGCCACAATGGGAGCAGAAGTCCTGGGGTATCCTGGAGAGCAGTTATTCCCTCAAGTGCCGAGCGTGTGGTGCTTGTCAGAAAATTCGGTGTGCAAAGGAAATGGAGAGCATCTGTGAATCTAGAAAGGTTGTTAAGTGGAAGGAGTTGAGAGCTTCCACTGGATAAAGTTAGCTAAGCAGCTAATTTATGTACGGAGTATTTATTACCCAGAATATGCTATGTGATTCTGGATTAACATCACTTAAGAACTGATTAAACACACACAGACATATACATACCTAAAGCAAAAATGTTTTACTTCAGGTATAGATGAAGGAAATGTTGGTTCTGGCCCTGTTGTGAGCTTCCATTTATTTGCCTATTGATATTCTTGAGTGTTCTACCCTGAAAGTTCATTGTGCTGTAATATCTATATATCAGGACATTTATGTTAATTGCAGAATTTTAAAATATCTCAATAAAATACATACATAGTGCTGACTTTATAGGCTTTTGTGAGAATTAGTGAAACAATGCATGTAGAGTATGCATCACAGAGCTGATGAGGTTTGGCCCCCTCTATCTCTTTTACTTTTGAATGTAACTGCCCAAAATTCACACTTGGAGTACAGAGTCTTCATCCAAAGCATATCAATCAACCAACTTGCAGGAGTTCCCACTGGACAAATTTGGAACAAACCAAGTATCAGAATGAACAATGATAGGAATTGACTAAAACACATTGAATTTATAAACTATCTATACATTCATTCAGATAAGAAATAAAACTAAAGGAGAGGGGGAGAAGTTCATTAGTGAAAAATGCCAACAAATAAGCATGGAAGGAATAACAGAAATAGGGTATTACCATTTTATAACCACAATAGTAATTACAATTATTCAGTCACAAATTTTCAGTGGAAGCTAAAACCACTGGGTAAAAGAACACTGGGGAATGGGATTTCAAACTATTTTACCCCATCGATTTCTACTTACTACAAAGAGAGAGTATGCCTTTAATAACAAAGAAAGCTGGTGAATACCACCTTCACCAAGAGAGACCACGCTGAGCACCACTGACGAGGTACAACCTGATAGTTTGAGGCCCCTAACTTGATGCACACAATGTCACCTAGTCGTGTTCTGGCCCCACCTCCTTAAATCCAAGTTTAACTTGAATTTAATGATGAGAAAGTAATCAAATGAATCCAAACTGAGAAACAGTCCGTAAAGCAAAACAACAACATCACCAATAAAATATGTATATCGATGCTGCAAAAGAGAGAGAAAAAGGCTGAGAACTCATTTAGGTTAAAAGAGACAAAAAAGGACAACTGGGAAAATTTGACTATGGCCTGTATATAATACATAATGTTATCATGTCAGTGTTGAACTTCCAGTCTTATGGTTATGTCAGAGAATGTCTTTTTCTTAGAAAGTGTTCTGATAAGCCCACTGCAGGGTGGAAGGAAGTCTCAGGGCCTGGTTTCAAGCTGGAGAATGAAATCCCTCTGTCTAACCAGGAGAAAGAGCTGGAAAAGGCCTGGGGGTAGGGGACAGCGTCTAAGGAGGGGGCTCTGTGATGGCTTCCAGACTCGAGGAAGCTCGTGAGGAAGAGGCTGACAGTAACATACTCATCTGTGCTAAATTAACCCATGCTCAGAAAGGAAAAGCTGCTATGTGGGTTATACAATGAATGGAGAATTTGTAGGTGTGTAAGACCAGATAGAGGCTGGAGATGACAGTGTGAATTCATCCCAGAGGTATGTGGGGAAATGCAGGTTTATGAGAGTCCCTGAAACACCCCAAACTGAGGTCCAGTGGGCTAGGAGAGATGTATCATGTGAAGAAACATTTTTGGAGGCGTTTCTCTCAGGAACACAGGTAGAACACTCACTGGGTTACTGTCAGCAGAAGTGAGGCTAGGGAATTTATAATTTGTTAGTCAAAATGATCCAGATGAAGAAACTTTCCCCTTAAGATGAACAAATATCTCTCTAGCTGGTTTGGCTCAGTGGATAGAGTGTTGGCCTTTGGACTGAAGGGTCCCAGGTTTGATTCCGGTCAAGGGCATATTGCCCAGGTTGCGGGCTCGACCCCCAGTAGGGGGCATGCAGGAGGCAGCCGATCAATGTTTCTCTCTCATTGGTATTTCTATCTCGCTCTAACTCTCCCTTCCTCTCTGAAATCAATAAAAATATGTTTTAAAAAAAGATGGACAAATATCTAAGCACTTGGGGGGAGCATTCTCTGGTAACATGAGAGGAGTAACATGTTGCCTCCCTTGGGGCAATATAGAAGTCATGCTGTAATTTGAATAGAGCTTAATAATGAGAAAACATGGAAAGAGGACCTTGATCCCCTGATCAGCACCACCCTAACCTATGACCTTTCTGTCACAGCGTGGTATAGGGCTCTCAGGACTCAATGCCTTTTACCTCTGGCCTAGCAGCCTTGTTTTTTTGTGGTTTTGTTTGTTTGTTTTTGTATAATGATTGCACATGCATTTTCCAAGTCACTTTGTTTTCTCAAAGTCTGTTATTCCTCCTCTAAAATGTATAACGTCTATGTATGTATTTCTAACCTCTTTTCTACTATACACACATCATTTTGAATTTTGATTTGATTCGTAATATTGGTGATGCCCAAGAATTTTTTGGCCCTACATATCCTTTGGATTCCTATTTCACTTAGTTTTCATATTAAACCTTTCCAATACTGTATGCCCACCTCCCACCCTACCTATCCACCCTTCTCCCCCCAGAAAATACCCAGTGTAGCTGACCGGCAAGGTAATTAGAAAAAGGAAGGGAAGGGAAGTCAGTTTTCTGTGGAAGTGGTTACCCTAAACATCAGGTTTCAGGGTGGTTGCAAGCCATATACTCTGTCACTATGCAAATTGACTTTACCCTTCCAAGTTTAAATTAGACAATTGTCAGCGAAGACACGAGATGATATCAAGTTTGTCATGATTCAATGAATGTGCATCTGTTTTCCCTAGTTCCACCAAGGGAGGTGTACCGAGGTCGTGATGAGGGTCAGCGGTCTAGGATGTGAAGTCTGCTGGGTGAAGGGAGCACCAAAACGGGGCTCTCCCTGAATGTGTACCGCCCCCCCCCCCGTGTCCTCCTGAGACTCCAACCAAATTACTTTGCCTAGTGGCAAAACTGCTCTGGGCTGGAGCTCTCCCTGAATGTGTACCGCCCCCCCCCCCCACCGTGTCCTCCTGAGACTCTGACCAAATTACTTTGCCTAGTGGCAAAACTGCTCTGGGCTAGCTACATCATCTGGTTCTAGCATTCAGGTTTCAGAAACAGTTTCTTGTATGTTACAGGACCATGTGGCCAAACCAACCAAAGATAAAAGAATGGCACCTGAGTATGTGCATGAGCAGCCACATAACAACGTTGTGATGATGATCCGTGTGTGGGCACCTGCTATCACATGCTCAGTGGGCCTCGAGGCGGAGGAGGCACTTGGCATGGCGGATCTGATCTGGCACGCACGGCAGCTAAGCCATTTGAGGAAGGAGCGGCCTGGGCTTGCAGATGAACGTTCATTAGCGAGGAAGAGGCCGGCAGTGGGGCGGGCAGAGCTGGTGGTGTAGAGCTGCTCCAGTTGTCCCCGAGACACAGTGTTGAGAGCGTGCCCAGTGTTGCAGGGAAATTACTGAGTCACACCCACCACACCTGAGCGCTCACAGCCAGAAGGCACTCCTAGAACCACCAGTTGAGTTCTATACTTACCAACACACAGGTTTTATACTCCTCAGTCTGTTTCATGCCAGTTAAACTTGTCATTATTATTAATACATTAAGTTAAATGTTATATAAACATACAAAATGCGAATGCAAAAAAAAGTTGTTCCTATGAAAACTTGTTCAAATATTTTGAAAGTAAGTTGCTGGACAATGGTTTAAATGGACAAGCAATGATCAAAATCTAAAAGGATTCTGCACTCAGTTTACCCAACAGGTATCTTTAGTTTTTGCTTCCTTTTAAAGAAATTATTACTTAAAATAATAAAGGATGTATAATGGGTGTGATATATACCGAGGTGAAGCTCTAATCAACAGACCAACTTCCAAAGAAAAAGACTGGGCCTTTCATCAAAAGCTTGATAAAAGACTGCAGTTATTTTAATTTAAAGTGAAAATTTTATATACATATCTGTGACTTCTTTTATGATTCACCTCTTCAACCAACAGCCTCCATTAACCAACCAACACCTTATCTTGACTGTATCGGATGAGAGGGTCTCTGTGGAACTTCCTCTCTCATCATTATTCTCTTGAGATCCTCGGGGTTAGGAATTCCCACGATCAATCTCTTCTTCAAAGGGAACAGCATTTCATGAAGGAGAAAATTTAAAAGAAGGATCTTTCTAAAGATCTTGTTCAATGCAAACCTTTAATTTTAGCCTAATTGTGACAAAAACAGGTCAGGTATTCCTATAAATGGCACCATTATAGTAATAGCATAAACCCAATTTATAAATCCTTGACATACCAGCTTTGAAATTGAGATTCTTGACAAATTTAGGAGTATCAGAATTTGCATTCTTTCCATTTTGTGCATGAAGACTTTATTATTTTTATAATACACAGTTTCAAATTGCCTTAATTCTAATTTACAAATGACAGGATTGCCCTGTATCAGAAGCAGCTCTCTCTCTCTGGGACAGTAGAAGTAAGCCTCCTAAAGAAGACTTTTCTAATCAACACCTCTCTTCTTGGTGACACAGGTCTCTCCTCTTGAACTTGGTTGTGGTGTAGAAACTTATGCTCATTATTAGCAATGATCTTTTCTGACCTTTTTCCTAGAATGAGTCACTTCTTCAAGCTTCTTTCTTTTTCTTTTTAAAATATATTTTATTGATTTTTTACAGATAGGAAGGGAGAGGGATAGAGAGTAAGAAACATCGATGAGAGAGAAACATCAACCAGCCTTC
The DNA here is from genome assembly GCF_000412655.1 of Myotis brandtii. NCBI lineage: Eukaryota > Metazoa > Chordata > Mammalia > Chiroptera > Vespertilionidae > Myotis > Myotis brandtii. The sequence goes on from NW_005353967.1 coordinate 21,509,985, forward strand.
TCCTGCACACCTCCTATTGAGGATGTGCCTGCAACCAAGGTACATGCCCTTGACCAGAATTGAACCTGGGACCTTTCAGTACACAGGCCGATGGTCTATCCATTAAGCCAAACCAGTTAGGGCTCAAGCTTTTTTCTTTCCTCTTATGCTGTATGTCTCTAGCAATATCATTAGGCTTCAGATTATTCAAGTTCCTCTATAAAGTTTGTGAATGACTTTTCAGGTTGTTTTGTTTTTAAAGCATAGGACCAAGATATTTATCTACAAAAGCATTTAACACCTTTAAGCAATTAGATTTCTTTCACATGTCTTTCTTTATCACTATGTCTCTGACAAGAGTGTCAAACAAGGCAAGACTTTTTCTAATACTATCAGGTGACCTGTTAGAGTCTTTCAGACCAAATATGAAGCACTGATGCACATTAACTTGGCTCTACCAAATGGCTTTGACCCATGTTTCTCAAACTGAATTCTAGGAGCTGGAAAGGTCAACAGGCACTTCTGAGGCATTATAGAAACCAGAGGAGCAGAGACAAGGACTACAACCAAGAAACTGTTCTTCTCTTCCCTTGTCCCTTCTGTCTGAATTTCCTGCTTTTATTCTGAAACTAGAGGCCCGGTGCATGAAAATTTGTGCACTGGGGGGACTGGGGGGAACGAGGTCCCTCAGCCTGGCCTGCCACCTCTTACAGTCCAGGATCCCTCAGGGGAAGGTCCCCCCGGGCTGATCAGGGGAAGGTGCCACCCCCATCACCCCGCCACTGCTGCTGCTGGCCGCTGTGGCTGCCTGCCCTCAGCCCTTGCAGCCGCTTCAGCTTTGTCCGGAAGGACGTCTGGAAGGACATTTGGCTGTCCGGTCTAATTAGTATATTATGCTTTTATTATTATTATAGATAGCTCCTTTATCTGGAACCCAGTTATGCAGTTACATCAATCAACTGGCATATTTGTTGTACCCAAAAACTGAGCCAAAAAAGGCCTCTAAACTCCCAAACTTCTCAAAATGTTGCACATGATGTTTAGGCCCATGACTCTTTTTTTTATTTTATTACATCTTCACTGAAATATAATTTACATGTCACAAAGCTCAATCTTTTAAGTGTACAATTTCAGTGGTTTTTAGTATGTATACATTGTTGTACAACCATCACCTCTACATAGAGAACTTTTTCATCACCCCAAAAAGAAACCCCAAACTCATGAACACCACCCCGCATATTCCTCCCCTCACCCACTCAGCTCTAGGCCACTACTAATCTACTTTCTGTCTCTATGGATTTGTTTATTGTTTATTCTGAATATTTCATACAAATGCAATCATACAATCATACACTTTATGTGTCTATGTTATTTCACTTAGAATAATATTTTCAAGGTTTATCCACATCATACCATGTATCAGTAGATCATTTTTATAGCTGAATAATATTCCATTGCATGGATATGTCATATTTTGTTCATCCATTCATCTGTTGAGAGACATTTGAACTTTTATCCACCTATTGCCTATTGTGAATAGAGTGCTATGAACATTTGTGTACAAGTGTTTATTTGAACACCTGTTTTTAATTATTTTAGGTACATGCTTAAAAGTATAACTGCTGGGTCATATGGTAATTTTATATATAACTGATTGAGAAATTGCTAAACTGTTTTCTACAGTGGCTGCACCCTTTTACATTCCCATCAGCATTGTCTGAGGGTTCCAATGTATCTGCATCCTTTCCAATACTTATTTTCCTTTATTATTAAGGTCACCATAGTGGATGTGAAATGGTAACTCGTTGTGGTTTTGATTTGCATTCCTTGATGAATAACAATACTGAGCATTTTTTCATGTCCTTATTGGCCATTTGTGTACCTTCTTTGAAGAAATATGTATTTACATTATTTGGTTATTTTAAAATTGGTTGTATTTTTGTTCTTAAGTTGTATGATGGTGGATTTTATGTGTCAACTTGGCAAGGCTCTGGTGCCCATTTGTTTAGTCAAACACTAGTGTACATGTTGCTATGAAGGTATTTTGTAGGTGTGATTACCATTTACAGTTGACTTTAAGTAAAAGAGATTACCCTTGATAATGTGGGTCAACCTCAATTTTACCAGTTGAAGGTCTTAAGAGCAAAAACTGAAGTTTCCTGAAGAAAGAACTCTGCCTCAAGAATAAGAAATCCTGTCTGAGTTTCCAGCCTGCAGGCCAGTCCCCATAATTATATGAGCCAATTTCTTGAAACAAATCTCTTTCTGTGTGTATATGTTTGTGTATATATGTTACATGTTATATATGTGTATGTGTATACACACACAATATATATGCATATGTCTAATTGATTCAGGTTCTCTGGAAACCCATGATGCAGATTGTTGAAGTTCTTTATATATTTATGTATTCTGGATACTACATCCTTATAAAATACATGAAAGTAGAACCTATGTTTGGTTAAGCCACTCCAACTGAGGTTATTACATGACTTTAATAGAGTTTTCTGAGGATCAGATAGAATAATACATGTAAAACACTTCGAGCAGTACTTGACACCTAACTCAATGTTATTACTACTATTTTCCTCCCATTTGAATTCATTTAGAGAAATGAGCCCTACACCACTCACTAGGCCTTAAAGATATTATTCATTATTCGGTAACTGCTTATGAATCCCTATTATGTGTAAGACACTATGCAGGATGCGGTGCGGGCTCAGCTTCACGGCATGTGGCCTGTGCAGCCTTGCAGGGCCGGTGCTTGGCTCAATGTTCTGCTGTCATCATCTTAACATTCTTATTAAGTCTTCAACAAGAGGCTCTGCATCTTTATTTTGCTCTGGGTCCTGCACAATTTGTAGCCAATCCTGTTACGGTGAATAGAAAGTTCTTTTTGTTCAGAATAATAACTGATATTTCTAAAAATTACCATGTGTTATTCAGAAAACATAAATTTCTCCTAAATATACTCTGTTTGAGAAGACTGAGAAATATACAGTACCTTTTAGAAACATTTTACCAAACATGATGTAATAAGTGAAGATAAGTTTTAATTATCTGAAGAATTCACTTATTTAGTACAATCAAGTGCCTGATAAATGAACTGTCAATATATTTTGCAAAACCAAGACATAGAGAAACTGAAGGTTTTGTTGTGGTACTAGTTATTAGGGGTTGGAGAATTTATATTGCTAAGGTTTGGGGGGATTATGAAGTAAAATTTTTGAAGTAGATATCTTCTCCCCAGTTATTGATAAATATACAGGCACTTGTTGTGAGATGTTGGACAAGTTGCTTCACCTCTCTTAATTTTATTTTCTCTTTCTGAAAAGTGAGGGTGATATACAGCTGACGAGTCTATGCAGAGGACCTGGGTTTTAGCACTGTGTCATATGAGGTACAATAAACGTCCTTTTCTCTGAATTTCTCCTACCAAAGATGTACTGAGCACTTATATGTGCTATGCTTCACTCTAAGCACTCTGGACACATAGCTGAGAAGGGGCCTTGTTCTCAAGAGGATGATATCCTCATAAAGGAAGACATGATAAGCATCATAAATATGATCACTTCAGGCTGCACTAAGTGCCATTGAAGAGGATTAATGGGTGGGGGGCTGCTTTAGTTAAATGGGTGGTCAGGGACAAGCTCTCTGTGTAGGTGACATATGAGTTGAAATCTGAAAGATGAAAACGAGGAAGTCCAGCCAGCTTTCTCGTAGCAGAAAGGCCCGGGGAGAGGATGAGGGTGGTTTGTGTGGAGACAGTGAGAAGTCCCTGTGACTAGAGCACAGGAGACAGGGAATAGGTGGCCTGTGAGAGCAGAAGGACAACAGGTGCCAGACCAGGGAGGGCTTTGAGGACCAAGGGCAAGAGATTGGATTTTATTCTGGTTTAGGAAGAGGTCTTTGAAGGGTTTCAAGCAAGGGAAATACGTAATCCAATCTGCGCTTCAGGTAGATTCCCCTAGCTGGCTGCTCTGTGGAGGAATTGGGTGGACTGAGGGTTGGCAAGAGTGGGGACAGTGACCACCTATGGGAGTGCTGCATCAATCCAGGAGAAAGAATACCGGGGCTTTGACTACGGCCGTGGTCTTGGAAGTTTATAAGAAGTAGTTGGATTCACAATCTACTTTGAAGGAAAAGCTGACAGGACTTACTGTGGACTGACTATAAGGGTAAGGAAAGAAGAAGTTGTGTTTTTTTCTCTGATGGAAAATTTAATACATGTTCAGTATAGAAAACTTGGAAAATTCAGGAAAGTGTTCAGTGGGCTGCCTGTTTTAATATGTAAACCTAGCTTTTTCTTGCACGAAAAGAATGCTGTTATTATTGCTCCCCCTTTTGAAGATTTCAGTGCACCTTCCCTTATTAGAAGCTTGGAGGATTATTGAAGTTGAAAAAAAAAGGAGAGAAAAAGAAACATGTTTCACCCTTTTAGTACAGTTTCTAACTTGGGATAACGGTTTTATTCTTTGATGGTTGTTTTGCACAACATCTATTACCATCTCTAGCAATTATCACCAGAAAATATGATCTAATATGGCATTGGATCTTTTCCTCTCATTTCTCACTATTTCTCTTACATACAGAAATTAAATTTGTAGGTCCTACGTGCAGGGTCATGTACTGAGTGCACCAAGCCAATTCTTCATGAGAACTTGAGAATTTAACCTCGCACTGCCTTTTATTCCTTCTCTTAACATTCTAGGAGGCACGTGTCTGAATTACATCGTTCTATACTATTTTTAATGTGTCCCTAACCCAGAGCTCTTCTATCTACCAGTTAGTCTTATAAGAGGTAGGAAACTTGCATAAATTGTTTAAAATTGACATAATTTTCCAAATATCTTTTAATGTAGAAAGTGACAGCCAGTGGAACATGAACTACATTGTTAACATACAACTAGTAGAGATGAAGGAAACTGAGTTCTTAACCTGAGAATGCACATCTAGATGTTCATAAATGTATGCAGGCAAAACCCCTTAATTTAAATTTCTATTTAATTTGTAATTTTGCAGCAACAACGGTGGGTATTTAACAAGGTTCCAAACATCTCTGGGTAAGGTAGGGGTGTTGTAGAACAAAAATATTTTTTCTTTGTCCTTGTCTGACTTGGAATTGTCTCATATGTCAAGAAGGAAAAAATACCTCATTTAAAATATATTTGGGTAGATACTGTAATAACAATGAATGTTTTTATTCCCCAGCAGCAGTTGGTGGAGCCTGTACCATTAAGGTGGACATGGTGTGCCTTATATTCAGCTTATTGGTAAGATTTTAATAAAAAAAAATCTGTAGAAAGTGTGGTATATATGATCACACTTAAAGCAGCCAATTAAATTAGTCTCCTGATACAGGCCACTTTATAAACTCATTTATCACACAAGTTAGCTTGGTCTGACCTCTCCACCCCTTCTTGGACAAGGATGGGAGCAATTTCTCAGTGGCAAAATTATTGATTTTCGTTTTGACAGAGCTTGTTCTCCAGTTTGATTTTCCCTCTTCGCTGCACTTCTGTTCTTGTGTCACCTTCTCAGAGACTGGAGACTCATTTACACGTTGGCAAGAAAAATGCTGTTTGGAAGGACATAGGAAGCTATATCTTAATGTTCAAGCTAATTAGCCACACCTAGACAATTTATGAAGGCATTTTGCTCAATATGTAGTATTTCCTTTACTCAATAAACAGGAAAAAAAAAGTGTTGGTTATCTATTAAAGTTTGACATGCTCGCCAAGCAAACGTTAATTCTTCTTTTGTTGCACTATTTAACCTCATGAGCTCTAGTACCTTTTTCCTAAATGTTAATGCTTTTTCCTACATGTTAAATGCCCATCCATTTGTCACATGCAATATTGACATAGATCATTTGCTCAGATAATAAAGAATATTTCCCTCTATCAATAATTTTTCATAATTGGGCAAGGCATCTCTTTCCAGGGGACAATTAGAAGGTAACTATTTATAGCCTTTTTCTGACCTTGAGAGATTTAAAGAAAATAACTATCTTATTGCAAAAATTGCATTTAAAGTCAATCTTTCTAAAAGATAAAGCTTTTTCGAGTAAAATAAAAGGGGGCTGCGATCATGGATGGGAGAAAAGTTACATTTACTGAGTGCCCATTACAAGCCAGAAACTGGAGTTTTATGTACATATGTTCTTTAACACCCTCAGCATTTCTTTTATCTGCATTCTGTGGTGAAATTGAGGCTCAGAGAGGTCATGTAACTCATGCAATCAGTTAATGGATGTTTGGCTTGGGATTTAACACCAAATCTGTTGGACTCAATTCCACTCTCCTTCCACTCCACTATGCTTTGCTGCTTTGGTTGGCATGATCTATGGGGAATCCCATGTTCTGAGGGTGGCAGCAACCCATTGCCCACAACTGATCCAGATTCACAGAGTAGCATTGACTGCTGTCTCAGTAGTGTTGATGGAAGGGCAGGAGACTCTTATCCCACGTAACTTTGATCTCTCACCCATGACCCAAAGCAGACAATCTTCTAGTGTAAGGAAGGGATACAGAAAATCTGTGTGTGCTCTTACAGGAAGGAACAAGACTATTCCTGCTTCCTAACAATGGTGGTCTCTGTTTTCTCTTGGTAGCAGGGATTTTGGTTCTAAGGAAGGAGACTATTATACATTTTCCTCTGTGCTACTCACACCACTGCTGGTAACCATTCATGAATTACTGATAACTTCAATATCCTAGTGACTAGACTATTATTCTTAGTAGTTACAAAATGATTGGAATGTCTGTTTAACAGAAACTGACAGAATCATAAGGGCAGCATTCCTGTGCTTATACACACTTTTGTAAACATCAATGCTAAGAAAAAAATCTTTACTCCTTTGGATTGTGTTAAAGTTTTCTAAACATAGTCTAATTTTCTCAGGCTACCCTTCAAAGGACTATCAGGTTCTAAAACAAATTAAAAAGTATGTGTAAGTCAGAATTGAGAGATAAGAATAGTCTCAAAATTTATTTTTTTTAAATATATTGGTACTGCTCTTAACCCAATAGTTATCATTTTCTCAGGCCAAGGCTAAAGTCACCAGGTACCTTATTCTAATAAAACCAACATGGATTGTTCTTAAACAATCAAGCTAATTGTTTTCTAACAATTAAAAACATCAGAGGTCCCAAAGCAATCTCAAGTTTTAAAACTTACTTCTTTTCAGACTACTAAGGTAATACCATTTTACTAGCATTTTTAGAAAATGCACATTAGAGAAAAGAAGAAAATTAAAATGATATGTGATCCCACACACCTAAACGTAACCATTATTAACATCTGGTGCACATCAAGTCTTTTTGCATTTTAAATAACAATGGTGTGGTGGTCAGGAACAGAAAGAGCTGTCACTCCTTTAAGTAAAAAGGAGTTTATTGAAAAGATATTTGGTAGCTTGGAACTCCACAGGAAAACCTCGAGAACCAATCTTAGAAAAGAGTAAGAGTAGAAGTGACAAAGGGAGGTTAATAAACCAGAACCAGAGGTCAGATAACACCATAGAATTAGTCAAGTGAGGCTCCAGAGCTGACACCCTTCACCAAAGCTAGTACTTCTGTACTGCCGCCCCTGGCGCCCTGAAAACCATGTTGCCCTCACTGATGGGATGGAGTTTCCACTATCCTGTGGGTCACTAGCTTCCAATTCCGAGTTTGGGTGGGTCTGGGTGCTTGATCAAGTCCAGCCCACATGCCTGCCCCAGCTGTCAGGGAGCAGTGACAGAAATACTCTTAATTCCTTGTCTCTATAAAGGGAGGAGGCCTTCACTGCATATGAAGAATCACATGGTGGGAAATTTCCCAAACTTGGGAAGGGAGTTTAGATGCTGAGCAGCCAAAATCCCACATGATGTCTGCCACAATGAGCTCATAAAGCTTTATATAGCTCTGCATTCTGCTTTCCTCTCAAATGCAAACCATGACTATTTCCTTAAACCATAAAATACTGTTAAAAAGTAAAACTTTCAGTGACTGTAATAATAATCTTAATTTGCTAAATAACTAGCATATGTGATACTGACTAGAAACCTTGAAAAGCATGGCAGTTACAAAGGTAGAAGCATCGATCTTAGTACAGAACTATCTAAATTATTTTTCTACCTTCAGTTAGCACACGCAGAGAGAAGTCTGCATCGTGAGATCAAGCCTTCATATCTAGGGGCACAGCCTGAGATAGCCTAGATGACCTCAGTGAGGCAGGACGGACTGGAAAGGGCAGTTTTGGGAGCTGCCTCTGTCTATTAGGTTGGGCCAGGAAGGCGGGCACAGGCCCAGCTGCAGGAGGAAAGGAACTCTGTACCTGACCTGGCTGTAGCCCAGCCAGGAGGCTCTCAGCTTTGGGGCATGATGCCAAAGGTAATATCCAGTTGTCAGGGACTGACAGTTCTAGCCCTTGGCCTGAGGTTCAGGAGAAGCCTGGGGTTGAAAATAGGATCATGGTAAGTTTGAAGGACTAGTCCTAGAAGGACACATAATAGGTAAATTACCAAGACAGGGAGAAGAAATACAGTGGGACTGCAGTTACAAGACCAGTGACTAGGATGGGAGCAGGTCTTATAAGCCTTGTATCAGAACTAAAGCCAACATTGATTTCCAGGCTCAATTTGCTTAAGTTGTTCCTGACTAAGGTTGGGCATGGGGTGCTCAGTTGTAGGGAAGGGGTTGACATCAGAGTTGCTACACATGGAGCACAGGGACCTCCAGTGACTGAGGGACTGAGAAGAAGGCCATAGGAGACAAGCTCAATTAGCTAAGGTTGTGCATCTATGTGTCAGAAGTCAGACCAGAAAGAAAGGGCACAGGCACTCCCTATGAGGTCTCGGAGGCAAACCTGCCTTCTCTCCATCCCTGATGGCTCTCTGAGCCTGTGGCGATCTACCTCTTTTGTTCTCCCTAGGAGCCCACTAAAAGGTTAGCTTCTCGTCCTGTCAATTTGAATGTGGCCTTCCCATCCCTATGGGTATCCTGAAAAATTGAATACAGGTTTCAGGTGCCCCAGTAATAATTTACAGATACCACAGCTCAGCGACTTTGCCCTGGAGACTCTTATCTTTCAGATAGTTTGCAACATGTTGAATGTGGAAGGATCCAGCACAGCAGTGCAGAGCCAAACCACATATGGCGTTAGACCCCCTGGGTAGTAGAGTGGAATTCATTGGAGTAGCCATTGTCATTCTACTTCATGTAACTTTGTGTTTTCATTCCATGGAATTTTAGCCACAAGAATGCTACTCACAGATTGTGTGTGGCATGTTTTGCACTGAGTAACAAGAAAGAAGAACATTGCATCGACCACGACATAATTACACTTCCTTCTGCACAACTTTATCCATGCCTGGTGTGTGGACTCTGCCCAGGTCTGGCTGTGAACCCTGCAAAACCACGATACAATGATCAATTCTCGTCATCATTCCTCAGAAGGCTGTTTCGTATTTGCCTGCAACCATTGGATAGACCTACCTTTTAAAAATAGACGTTTTTGTACTCTTGAAACTACTTATTTTCTTACTCTTTGTCACAGCCAGCCTAGTTTAAGCTGACGGTAAAAAGAGGTTTTGGAGGTTTTCCACCACAAGGTTATTTAAAGTTCTTTGAGCTGCCGCCAGACCTTCATTTAGCATTTTAATAAACTTCCTGGGCCAAGGAGTAATTTTCCTGTATCCTCTTTGTCCTCAGCATGAAGTAATAGTACAAAAGAGGGTCATCATTTTTAGGCCAGTCATCTACATTAATTATAAAATTATCCTTATGAATAACCAGATACGAAGTCTGGGACAGAGAAAAAGGGGGAGCAGGCTTCTTTCTGTGGTTAACATTAGGAAGGGGGGTGGTCATAGACACATCAAGGATTTAAGAAACTGCCAACAGAAATATTTTTCACACAGACAGTTAGAAAGGACATTAAAAGAAACTGCACAGTCAAGTTATAGCAAGATAACCACATTAAATTGCCTAACGTTTGCTTATTTGTGCCCTTATCTGGAGTCTCTCTAAGGGCAGCAGTACCAGTAGACTCCCATGTTTACATGGGGATATGGAAATCGGCCTCTAAGACAGTTAGTTGTAAGATCTCCAGAGAATTTTTTGGAACTTGCATCGCTGGGTACAGTGTGATGTCACTTTTTAGTGTTTCTAGGCATTGGGCCAAAACTCAGTTTCAGGAAAATAATTGCAGAAATGTTTAAATAATTTGCATGAGGTTTGTGAAAGCAAAGGAAAAGCTGCCTGCTCCATTCCCAAAGGAGATTTCAAGACACAATCAATGTTAGGCCACAAAACACTGTTTAGACAGAATAATTATCAGCCCTTTCCCTTCTCTTCCATTATTAAACTGAGGCCTCGTCCCTCCGAGGGTTTCACCTGGCATATGGGAAGACTGTTGTTACTAAGTCCCCTTTATGGATGTTCAAATAGGCTAAGTAAATACAGAGTTTACAAAATCAGTTCATTCATGGACATTATTTGACATGAAGTTGCTTCTATGTCATGATTAGCTTTTTCTGTTTCTATTCATGTTATAATCAAGTAGGATGGAATTATATGGGATGGTTTCACCAGACCTTCATTTAGCATTTTAATAAACTTCCTGGGCCAAGGAGTAATTTCCGGCATCCTCTTGGCCCTCAGCATGAAGTAATAGTACAAAAGAGGGTCATCGTTTTTAGGCCAGTCATCTGCATTAATTATAAAATTATCCTTATGAATAACCAGATATGAAGTCTGGGACAGAGAATGGGAGTGGGCTTCTTTCTGTGGTTAATATTAGAGTGGGTTTCACCAGCCCATGTAAGTCCATCATACTTAATTACAAGGTAAATAAAAACAGAAAAGCTAATCATGACATAGAAGCAACTTCATGTCAAATAATGTCCATGAATACTATGCAGAGAAATCTTGAAAATGTTTCCCAGTGCGGACTTCATTTCATTCATGTTGACTTCTTAGAACTGAGCTCAAAGAACCCTAAGTGACGGGATCATCAAAACAACCCACAGAGGGATGCAGTGGGTGGAATGCTATTAAGACAAAAAAGTGAAGATGTGTTTAAATGATGTTACAGCTATCAATGCCCAAATTACAGCACAGTTATTACTTCAGGGAACTACTGAAAGTATTGTTTGAATTGAATCAAAGTTATTTTTACAGATATTCTTGACATGGCATTATCTGATTTAAAGAGACATGGGAAACATGTGCAAAAAGTCAACTGATGACTGACCAGGGGCCAAGTGAAGATTGAAGGGATGTGGCCAGGAGCCCCCAGAAGCTGAAGAAACAGGGAGGACTCTCCCTTGGACCCCTTCGAGGGAGCACAGCCCCAGACACCCTGATTTCAGATTCTGGCCCCAGAACAGGGAGAGCACATGTCCCTGTTTGTTTAGGCCAGTCTGGAGTCATTGGAGCAGCAGCCTCAGGAAAAAGACCCCTCCTTTTGGGGTTTTGACCGGTTCTGGGAACACCTGAGCCCTGTTCTCTGGCAGGAGAGACCCCCTAGACCTCTCACTGCAGGGGCTCACAGAGAGATTCATCCTGTGTCTGTGCCTCGGCCCTCTCTTTCCCTAGGGTAGGGGGTGGGGGGAGGGCTCCTCGGCAGTGACAGTGCAGTGGTCACACTGTTTGGTGGGAAGTGCAGGATATATGGCTCAGGGAATTCTCCCCACCTTGCCAAGCCCCAGCTGCAGGAAGATGCTATTCCAGCCCCACCCTTACCTTCCAGGCCTTACGCCTAATGAATCCAATCTGGGCCTCCACTTCCTGGAGCACCTGGGTTGTGGTGCCCATATTCTAGATGCCAAAACTGAGGCTGGGGGGCGGGGGCAGAGGTCCCTACCCCCACCTCCCAATTAATTCAGCCCAGCTCACAGGCAGCTCCCCTAGCTGCCAAGTGGATGGGGCCTCCTGATCAAGAGGAAATGGGCATGTTAACAAGGGGGCGGAGCTACGTGATCAAGCAGAAGTGGGCACCTACACAAGGGGGTGGGGCCACGTGATAAAGCAGGTGTGGGCACATGAACAAGGGGGTGGGGCAAGTGATCAACCAGAATTGGGCATGTGACCAAGGGGGCAGGGCCACACGAATTTGCTGGAGAAGTCAAGTGAGGACTGAGGAGGGGCCACGTGAAGAATGAAGGGATGTGGCCAGGAGCCCTGAGAAGCCCACGGGGCAGGTAGGACTCTCCCTTGGACCCCTTTGAGGGAGCACAGCCCCAGACACCCTGATTTCAGATTCTGCCCCAGAACAGGGAGAGCACATGTCCCTGTTTGTTTAGGCCAGGCTGTAGTCATCTGAGCAGCAGCCTCAGGAAATAGACCCATTCTTGCCTCTCCTTTTGGGGCTTTGACCAGTTCTGGGGACACCTGAGCCCTGTTCTCTGGCAGGGAGACCCCCTAGACCACTCCCTGCAGGGGATCACAGGGAAATTCATCCTGTGTCTGTGCCTCGGCCCTTTCTTTCCCTACCCCAGGGTCCTTGGCAGTGGCAGGACAGTGGTCACACCAGGGCAGGCTGCTTGGTGGGAAGTGTAGGCTACGTGGCTCAGGGTCTCCTTGCCGCCTTGCTGAGCCCCCAGCTGCAGGATGTTGCAGGTTACTCTCCAGTCTCGCACTTACCTCCCAGGTCTTACCCCTAATGAGGCCAGCCTGAGCCTCTACTTCCTGGAGCACCTGGGTTGTGGTGCCCATATTCTAGAAGCCAAAACTGAGGCTCACAGAGGGGGAGCAGAGGTCCCAACCCCCATATCACCTCCCCCTCAACTCAGCCCAGCTCACAGGTGGGCCCCTGATCAAGCAGAATTGGGCTCCTGAACAGGGGGTGTGGCCACCTGGTCAATCATTCCATAATTCACCAATTTATTAAAATTCATTTAATAAAATTATTAAGCATCAGAGAAGTGCTAAAATCATTCCAAGCATTGTAAATGCAACTGTAAAAAAAGCCTCTCTTCTCATTTAGCTTATATGGAGGAAAGATTCAACAAAAAAACAAACAACAAGGTAAATTCAGGTAGCTTAGAAGTGCTACGAAGGAAATAAAACGGAATGATATGATGGACAGTAATAGAGCTTTGTCACATACTATGGTCAGGGAAAGCTCCTCTGAGCAAGATGATACATAATGATGAGGACACAGCCAGTGGATGAGCCAATAAGAAAATGTACTAGGCGATTCTGTCAATGGAGCACACTGCTGCTTTTCCCCAGGCCCTTCCCCTAGGCATGTGTAGTTGTGTTTTTGTTTGTTTATTATTCATTTCTCAAAATAGGCTTTAATGTTTGAAACTCATATGTAAGATTTCCTGGAATTTTTATTATTTGCAATTAAGGCTTTTACCTGTTATTTCATACCCCAAACACTCACATATATTTAGAGTTTTGTTTACTTTTCAGAATTATGTGTGAAACTTTAAGAACCCTGGATCTATTTAGCTTGTTAAATCTGAACCTTAGCCATACACATTTTAATATATGTTTTTTTGATTAATGGGTCAACATATGCCATATGATTTAATTCCTGAAACTTTACTAATAGGTTTTTAAATTTGTTTATCTTTATTGTTGAAAGTATTATAGATGTTCACTTTCTTCCCCCCATTGACCTCTTCTAGTCTGCACCTGCCCCCTGCCCCAGGCCTTCACCACACTATTGTCTGTGTCTATGGGTTATGCATATATGTATATAAATTCTTTGGTTAGTCTCTTCCCACCCACTGCTGCCTTCCCTCTGAGATTCCACAGTCTGTTCCATGCTTCTATGTCTCTGGATCTATTTTGTTCATCAGTTTATTTTGTTCATTAGATTCCACATATGAGTGAGATCATGTAATACTTGTCTTTCTATGGTTGGCTTATTTCACTTACTCTCCAGGTTCCTCCATGCTGTCTCAAAGAATAAGAGAATCTTATTTTTTATTGCTGCATAGTATTCCATGGTATAAATGTACCATAGCTTTTTTTATCCACTCATCTACTGATGGGCACTTGGGCTGTTTCCAGATCTTAGCTACTGTAAATTGTGCTACTATGAACATAGGAGTGCATATGCTCTTTCTTATTGGTGTTTCAAGTTTCTTAGGATATATTTCCAGAAGTGGGATCACTGGGTCAAATGGTAGTTCCGTATCTAATTTTTTGAGGAAATGCCATACTGTTTTCCACAGTAGCTGCATCAGTCTGCATTCCCACCAGCAGTGTGCTAGGGTTTCCTTTTCTTCACACCATCGCCAGCACTTGTCATTTGTTGACTTGTTGATGGTAGCCATTCTGACATGTTTAAGGTGATACCTCATTGACATTTTAATTTGCATTTCTCTGATAATTAGTGACTTTGAGCATTTTTTCATGTCTCTTGGTCATCTGTACATCCATTTTAGAGAAGTGTCTATTTAGGTCCTTTGCCCGTTTTTTAATTGGATTGTTTGTCTTCCTTTTGTTAAATTGTATGAGTTCCTTATGTTTTTTATTAGCAAATATGTTCTCCCATATAGTGAGCTCCCTTTTCATTTTTTTATAAAGTATTTTTTTAAATATTTTTTAAAAATTGATTATAGAGAGAAAGGAAGGGAGAGGGATAGAGAGATAGAAACATCAATGAGAGAGAAACATTGATGGGCTACCTCCTGCATGCCTCCCACTGGGGATCAAGCCTGCAACACGTCAGGGCAGGTGCTCTGACTGGGAATTGAATTGATGACCTCTTGGTTCATGTGTCAATGCTCAACCACTGAGCCACACTAGCCAGGCTCTCTTTTCATTTTGTTGATGGTTTCTTTTGCTGTGCCAAAGCTTTTTATTTTGATGTAATCCCATTTGTTTATTTTCTCCTTTGTTCCCTTGCCCTAGGAGATATATCGGCAAACATATTGCTAGAGAGATGTCTGAAATTTTGCTGCCTATGGTTTCTAGGATGTTTATGGTTTCATGACTTACATTTAAGTCACTTATCCATTTTGATTTTATTCTTGTGTATGGTGTAAGTTGGTCATCTAGTTTCATTTTTTTGCATGTACCTGTCCAATTTTCCCAGCACTGTTTATTGGAGAGACTGTCTTGACTCCATTGTGTGCTTAGGCACATTTTTAAAAATATATATCTTATTGATTTTTTACAGAGAGGAAGGGAGAAGGATAGAGAGTTAGAAACATTGATGAGAGAGAAACATCGATCAGCTGCCTCCTGCACACCTCCTACTGGATATGTGCCCGCAAAAAAAGGTACATGCCCTTGACCGGAATTGAACCTGGGACCTTTCAGTCCATAGGCCAACGCTCTATCCACTGAGCCAAACCAGTTAGGGCTAGGCACATTTTTTTGCCTCTTTTTCGCCTAAAATCCTAGACCCTTCTTTTGCTTCTGTAACTTGTTTACTGTGCCCATTTCTTCTATAACTCACTTCTATCTTTGTGACTTTCTAAATAAACTTTCTTTTATAATTTGAAAAAGAAAATGTTCGAAGTAGAGGGGCAAGCACAAAGGCTCTGAGGCTGGAGCAAGCTTAGTACTGTATATTCAAGCAACAGAATGAAATCCCTGTGGATGGAGTAAAGTGGATGAGATGGAGAAAATACCAGATGAGGCAGACAGCTGGTCAGGGCTAGTTCATGCAAGAGCTTTCAAAAGACAGTGAAAGTTACTAAGCAGGGAGCATAAGAACTTATATTTTTTAAGGATCCTTTGACTACTATGCAGAGAATGAATTGTAGTAGGTCAATAGAGAAATTGGGGAGATCAGTTAGAAGGGGTGATGGTGGCTTGAACTAGGGAAGTACACATAAATATGGAGAGAATTTGACAAACTTTATATTTTGGAGGCAATAATAACTGACATTTATTGAACACATAATATGCACCACCTACTATTCTAATCTCTTAATGACACATTAATTCCCACAATTACCCTATGAATTATATAATGTCATTATCCTTGTTTTAGGTAGATTGCCAAAAGTTACAGAATTGGTCAATAGTAGAATAAGAATCTGAACCCAGAGTCCTTGGTCCCAGGACTCGTATTCTTAAGCACCCATTTTTACTCTCCCTCCAGCGGAGCCCCTGGATGTGCTGGTAAAGTAGATACTGAAGGTTGAAGGAAAAGCAGAAATCAGAGATGACAGGTTTTTGGATTGAGCATCTTGGTGGATAGTGGTGTTATTTACTGAAATTGGAACTATTAGAAAAGCTATAACCTAGATATGAGTGCACATGTTTGGTGGCAGTAGAGAGGATAAAAATAGAAGGGAAATTTCCTATTCTAATTTAAAAATATTAATTTTTAGATATCTCAAATGGAATGTTAAGTAGGCAGTTTAATGTATGACTCTAGGGCAGTGATGGTGAACCTTTTGAGCTCGGCGTGTCAGCATTTTGAAAAACCCTAACTTAACTCTGGTGCCGTGTCACATATAGAAATTTTTTTATATTTGCAACCATAGTAAAACAAAGACTTATATTTTTGATATATATTTTATATATTTAAATGCCATTTAACAAAGAAAAATCAACCAAAAAAATGAGTTCGCATGTCACCTCTGACACGCGTGTCATAGGTTCGCCATCACTGCTCTAGGGTTTAGGAGCCAGGTTAGAGCCTGAAAGAGTAGTTATTGGTAGAGAGTTGGTATTTAAAACCAGATTCCTAAATAAGATAGATCTAAAATAATAATAATAATAATAATAATAATAATAATAATAATGTCCATGTTCAAGTTCTGGTGCACTTAGATGGAGGAGAAGCCAATAAATAATAATAATAATAATAATAATAATAATAATGTCCATGTTCAAGTTCTGGTGCACTTAGATGGAGGAGAAGCCAATAAATGAGACATAAAACGAGCAGCCATCAAGGTAGAGTGTGGTATCTTAAACGCCACGAAGCAACTATTCCAAAATACAATTTATTAAACAACCAGGTCTTTCCCCATTGATCTGAAATGCCACTTTTATCACATTTCCTTTCCATATTTATCCAGGTTTATCTCCAGACTCTTCCACTCTACTTGTCTATTCTGCCTTAAGCACAAAGTGCAGTCTATATCAATCACTGTCTTATATTAGGTTGTAATTTTCAAAAGTTTCTGTCTGCTCTCATATTATTTTTTCTAGAATTGCACAAACTTGTCATATTTGAAATAATCCCATTGGAATGGCATTGAATTTACATAACAATTTGGGGGAATCCTGACATCTTCATAACAGTCAGTCCTTTTGCCCAGGAAAAGGATATGCTCCTGTTCCATTCAGGCTTTTTCCCATGTCCTTGGCAACGATTTATAGTTTTCTTCCTGGAGGTCTAGCATGCTTGCTCGTAAGTTTATTCCTAGATATTTTATGGTTCTGGTTGTTAACATATATCAGCTTCTTTTTTTTTATTGCACTCCTTAATTGATTATTGCTGGGTTTGTTAGAGTTCTTTGTTATAACCCACAGATATCAACTCTGACCAACTTAAGTCAAAAGGAAACTGAATAGAAGCAAGTAGGGGAGCTCATGTGATTAAAGGGAGATTGAAGAACTAGGCTCATAATACATGCTACATTTTATAGCAATAAGAAAACTGTTTTCTTTAATAAATTTTATAAAATGAATAAAGTTAAAATAGTTAAGAGATTTAAAATGGAAACATATTAATATCTTTATTATTGCACAATGTACAAAAGATGAAAATAAACATTTTAAAAAGTAAAAGAAAACAATGAATTTAGCCTCATTACCAGTTAAATAAATATCATATAATAAGGTACTACTTTTTCATTTGTCAAATTAACAAAGTTTTTTTAAAAAATGATGAATTTTTACAAAGCCACTCTTCTCAAAACTGCCTGATACTGGCACAAGAACAGACATATAGACCAATGGAATAGAATAGAGAACCCAGAAATCAACCCAAACTACCATGCTCAATTAATATTTGACAAAGGAGGCAAGAGCATGCAATGGAGTCAAGACAGTTTCTTTAATAAATGGTGTTGGGAAAATTGGACAGATAATGTAAAAAAATGAAACTAGACCACCAATTAAACCATACAAAAAATAAACTCAAAATGAATAAAGGACTTAAACATAAGACGGGAAACCATAAAAATACTAGAGGAATCCACAGGCAGCAAAATCTCAGACATATGCCAAAGCAATATCTTCACCAATACAGCTCCTAGGGCAATGGAAACTAAAGAGAAAATAAACAAATGGGACTACATCAAAATAAAAAGGTTCTGCACAGCAAAAGAAACCATCAACAAAACAACAAGAACCCACTGCATGGGAAAACATATTTGTTAATGTTATCACCAATAAGGGTTGAATCCCCAACATTTACAGGGAACTCATACAACTTAACAAAAGGAACATAAACAACCCAATCAAAAAATGGGCAACGGACCTAAATAGATACTTTTTGAAAGAGGACATAAGGAAGGCCAAGAGACATATAAAAACATGCTCAAAGTCACTAATCATTTGAAAGATGCAAATCAAAACGACAATGAGGTACTATCTTATACCTGTCAGAATGGCTATCATCAACAAATCAACAAATGACAAATGCTGGCGAGGATGTGGAGAAAAAGGAACCCTCGTGCACTGCTGGTGGGAATGCAGACTCGTGCAGCCACTGTGGAGAACAGTATGGAGTTTCCTCAAAAAAACTAAAAATGAAACTCCCATTTGACCCAGTGATCCCACTTCTAGGAATATATCCCAAGAAACTAGAAACACCAATCAGAAAAGATATATGCACCCCTATGTTCATAGCAGCACAATTTACAATAGCTAAGATTTGGAAACAGCCTAAGTGCCCATCAGCAGATGAATGGATTAAGAAATGGTGGCACATCTACACAATGGAATACTACGCTGCTGTAAAAAAGGAAGGAACTCCTACCATTTGCAACAGCATGGATTGACCCGGAGAGCAGTATGCTAAGCGAAATAAGTCAGTCAGAGAAAGATAAATATCACATGATCTCACTCATTTATGGAATATAATGAACAACATAAACTGATAAACAAAAACAGATCCAGAGACAGAGAACCATTAATCAGACCATCAAACCTCAGAGGGAAGGTAGGGGAGGGTGGGGGTAAGGGGGAGAAATCAACCAAAGGACTTATATGCAAGCATATAGGCCTAACCAATGGACACAGACAACAGGGCGGGTGAGGCATTAGTGGGGAAGGATGAGGGGTAATGTGGGGATAAGGACACATATGTAATAACTTAATCAATAAAGAAAGAAAAAATGATTAATTTTGGCAAGGGTTTGGGGAAATTGTATTCCTATCCATTGCTGATAAAATGTAAATGATGTAAGAAGTGTTAAAAAACTTAAATATGTTTGCAATTATACTAAGTTGTTGACTTAAGAGTTATACTTTTAGGCTTCTTTGTTTTCAAAATGATTCTAAATATAGAATAAATTTTATGTACAAAGATGTTCAGTTCAGCTTTATTTATGAAATAGTGAAAAATTGGAAGCAGCTTAAATGTGGGAAATGGTTAAGGATATTACAGCATATCCACTTGGTAGAATATTAAATGAAGCTTACATAAGAGGATTATGAAAGCAAAATAACTAGAACTGTAAATATTAATATGTAGAGGGAAATAAAAACACCTACTTGTGTAGAAGGTAATATACTCTAATGGTTATCTTTGTTTCCTAAGACTTACTAGTAGGTGATGTTTCTTCCCACTTTTCTGCAATTTCCCCAAATTTTCTGTAAGTGTATTTTACTTCTGTGATATAATAAAAATGTGGAAAAGATTTCAGTGGACCCTATGTCTATTTTGAGTAGATTACCCTTTTAATTCTTAGTTCTTTTTTTAAAAATATATATTTTATTGATTTTTTACAGAGAGGAAGGGAGGAGAGGGATACAGAGTTAGAAACATCGATGAGAGAGAAACATCGATTCAGCTGCCTCCTGCACGCCCCCTACTGGGGATGTGCCCGCAACCCAGGTACATGCCCTTGACTGGAATCGAACCTGGGACCCCTCAGTCCAAAGGCCGATGCTCTATCCGCTGAGCCAAACCAGTCAGGGCAATTCTTAGTTCTTAAAGCAAGAGACCTCAGACATGAATTTTCCCATCTTACCTATTCTCTGCCTCTAAATGTCTCTCTATGCCATCTTGGGTGTTCTCTCCCTTTTCAAGGCCAACTCGTTTTCTCTACAATTCTGCTCTGTCCATTTTCTTCAGTCTCCAGCATCTTTAATCTCTTCCTCTTCATTGGCTCCTTCCCCTCAAGCAATACTTTACACTGGTCTCATCTATCTTCAACAATCATTACTTGAGCCTGTTGTTTTTAATGCTCACAATCCTTTTTCTCTCCCTTTTACTGCCACACTTCCTTTCTTGCATTATCATCGTGTTTTTTCTGTCTCTCACCTCTATCTGAAACTCACCCTAGAAGGTCATGAGCAACCTTCTAGTTTGTAAAACGACAGAGCTAAAAGGTTGTCCTACCCCAGGTCGAGCCATGCCATTGAACAGATTCTGGCACTGCCCTCCACTGACTGTGTCACCGTAGGCTCACCTCAGTGCTCTCTGTGCACCCACTTCTTTGCTTATGCAATGGGAAGCCTTTGCAATGCAATAAAATCGTTGTGGGGATAAATGTGCTAATACATAGAATGCTTATAGCAGGGCCTGGCACATAGAAACAGCCAGTGAATGAGGATTTTCTTTTTATCCGTAACAACCCACAGACAAGAAAAATTTTCACTGATACAAGAAGCCTTGCCTAAGGTGTGGCCATGCCAGGACTGTAGGCCGGATTCCTCACTTCCAACTCAATTCTCTTTTCACCACATTATTCTTCATCTTAAATTCCTTTCAATGTCCTCTCTTCTGTGACTTTTCCGTGGCATTGAGATGACTGTTTCTTCCTTGAAATCTCACTTAACTCATGAAACTGCTTAGTTCCTCTATATCTTTTGATAAAGAAATTCTCTTTTGCCCCCTACATTTTCCTCAAAGTACAATCCTAGCTCTGTGCTCCTCCCCTTAGTCTTAAGTCCTGGCTTCATCTATTTCCTCCATGTGGTAATTGTACCTTTGTACAACTCCAGGGGGCGCCATTACACCCTAATCCATGTGAATGCCACCCCCCCCGGAGTTATGCAATGCACAGCTTGTGTGTGCTATGACTCTGGTCCTGACCTCTCTTTTTAGTTGCTACCCAACATATCAGGCTGCACATTGGACATTTTCATTGGGATATCCCATTGTTACCTCTAATTCGTATGTGAAAAGTGATTGCCTCACCTTACCTCCCAGATTAATGGCTTTTCCTCACCTTTCTACCTCCATACAGAGAAATTCAATTCAACCAGTCCTCAACCCCACGTCCTGAACCCCAGGACCATATTCTCCCTCCTAATGTCTTATCACTCATGCCCGACCAATCTGTCAGGCAACCGAGTTCTGACTTTGAAACCAGCACAAACCTAGAGAGAATGCTGGTCTCAGTAGCCTGAGCTTAGGCTGGGGTTCTGGAGAAGATGCTTGGCCGGGTGAGGCAAGGGGTCCAATGTAAACAGAGGTGATGGAGAAAGTCAGAGTTCGGAACCAGACCAATAGTGTCAGGATCAAATCCACACTGTGAGGGAGAGGTGGACAAAAGTCATATGAGGCAGGGGATTGGTCTGAAGCTATCAGGAAAAGGTGAGATTACCGAGTGTAAGGCTGATTCAACACTCAGGCTGGGAGAGGGTTGGGACTAACCCTGAAGGTGCTGCTTTTGTAGCATGGGGACGTAGCCCTAGGTCTTCCTTTTAAAAGTGGCTCCACATTCCCACTGCTATTCTCTTAATTCACTGCCTCAGTGCTTTCCCCTCCGATTGTATCTCCTTGCTTCTCTTTCCACCCTTCCTTCAACATTAGATTAATTTTCTGAATGATCTATTTTGAGCATCTATTTTAGTCCGTTCTGGCTGCTGTAACAACAATACCATGGCCTGGGTGGCTTATAAACAACAGACATTTATTTCTCACAGTTGTGGAGGCTGGCAAGTCCAAGATCCAGACACGGGCAGATTCGGTGTCTAGGGAGATCCCACGTCTGGTTCATAGATAGCATCCAAATGTCATATCCTGGAGCAAATAAACACGGGGAAAATGGGGCCTGCTAAGTGGGTGACCATAGTGCGTTTGCCTACTTGAGGCTCTGTTTGAGATTTGTGCAGCAGCAGCCTAGGCAGAGGCAGTGGGGTTCTGGGTGGGTGTTATTGTAAGAAGGCCTCCTAAGTCATACCTGAGGGGGCTTGAAAGGGAAAACCAAGTAAAGAACCAGAGGGTGTCTTCAAAAAGAGCCAGTCAGAAGAACCAATATCTCACATGAGAACAGTGTGTGAGCAAAAGTGGGAGGGAGGAGGGCCAGGCACCCTGCGAAGGGATTACAGTGTGCCACTGCTGCTGTCTCAGCTGGCTTGGCATGGTTCCTGCATGGCACATGGGGACCTTCAACATAAATTGCACCTAAGTCTGCGCCTCCCCCATGCAAGGCTGGAGAACACCTGGCTTTGGGCTTTGTGCGCTATTCTTCAGGTCGTATTCCCCCCCAAAGCAGGACTTGTCAATCCCTGCATGCCCAGGATGAATGCTTGTGGAGGTCAGGATCGGAATCTTTTACGCACTCATGAGGCATATGGAAGAAGCAGTATCATCACCATCCAGATGATGCTCTGTTAGATGCTTTCCTTTCACCGGGTCCCCACAGTGCCGTTTCCTGCCTTGGACGATCCCAGCCGAACTGGGGACCTGGATAGAAGCCAAACAGCTGAGGGTGAGTCTAGGTAAAATGCAAGGTGATGTTGCTCAGGGGAAAACAGCTGGCTAATGTTATTCAATTCATTTGAGCTCTTCTACATGGGTAATTTTTTCCATTTTTATCAAATTTCAGTATCTGATATTTTAATATCTGGTATTGCTTTTGAGGTCACAAATGATAGCCCAAAAGGTCAAGAAAGTGATGTCAAGATGACAAATGATATTAGAAGCAGCACATGCATGATCTTATGCTTGTGTAAAACTTTTGTATATATGTATATATACAGACAACTGTGTACAGTAGTTCCCCATTATCCACGGGGGATATGTTCCAAGACAGTGGATTTTTGAAACCGCACAGAGTACCAGTTTTTTCTATACATACATACCTATGATAAAGTTTAATTTATAAACTAGGCACAATAAGAGATTAACAACAATAACTAATAATAAAATAGAATAAATTATAATGTACTGTAATAAAAGCTATGTGAATGTGGTCTCTTTCAAAATATCTTGTACTGTACTCACCTTTCTTTTTATAATCTGAGATGTTAAAATGCCTATGTGATGAGAAGAAGGGAGGTGAATGACATAGGCCTGTGTCATATTAGACTGCTGTTGACCTGATGTTATGTAATAAGCACTTTATGGCTTCTCTTTGGCATATCCGAATTCCCAGCATGGCTACGCTTGTGTTTTGGGACCATTATTAAATAAAGTAAGAGTAACTGGAACACAAGCGCTGTGATACTGCAACCGCTGATCTGATAACCCAGACGCCTACTGAGTGACTGATGAGAGGGGAGTGGATACAGCGTGGGTATAGTGGACAGAGAGGTGATTCACGTCTCATGAGGGGCAGAGAGATATGCAAGAGATTCATCATGCTACCCAGAACAGCACACAATTTAAAACTTCTGAATTGTTTATTTCTGAAATTTTCCATTTAATATTTTGGACCATGGTTAACTGCAGGTAACTGAAACCACAGAAAGTGACACTGCCAAGAAGGGGGGAACTACTGTATATTTCAGGTCACCAAACCTTTAAAAAGACAACATGGATTTAACAAGTATTAATATTGTTACCAGGACAGCTAAAATGGCCAAAGGTCGACAGCAGTTTTTATTATGACAACAGACTAAAGAGATTGGGGCTCTTCATCATGCAAGGGGCTCAGACTGCAGCCTATAAATCAGGAAGGAGCAGGAAGTTAGGGCAAACACCACTTTGTCCATCAGATCCATAGCGCAGCTGCTGAGAGGGACATAGAAGGCTCAACAAGCTCCTTTCAGGATGCAGAAAGATGGGTGAAAATATGCACATTAGGTAATAAGTAAGAACTGTATTATTTCATGGGTTGTACAGACAGAAAATATGAATATGCTTGATGAGAGTTTGTAAACATTGATCAATGTCCCATAATGGCAAGTTAGGGAGGTTTGAAAAGTACTCCTGGTATGGACTTTGAGGTCATAGAAAAAGATAAATATAACATTTTGGTTGAGAAGATCAAACATATGACCCAGTATGGCATTTCCTACATTGTTTTGGGGCACCTCTTTGTATCTCTGACAATGAAGTTGTGAGCTCACTTCTCACCATTTACAGCTTTATTTAGTTATTTATTTTGATGATAAACATGGTCTTTATTATTTGTTTACCAAATTCAAAATTAATGCTACTACGTGGCTAGTATAGAACATATGCTCAAGTAACAAATCACAAATGTTTTTTTCTTTTTTTAAATTAATATACATATATATTTTATTGTTGATAGTATTACTTATGTCTCCCATTTCCACCCCCCCTTTACCCCCTGCCTCCCAGCCCCTACCCACCCATTCTACAACAAAAGGGCATTTAGGAGCTAGTGTGTTGTCCCTTTTGTCTTATAGTAAAATGGTTTAAAATATATATATACTTCTCTATGCCATTATGATTGATTAAGGGAAGATTAAATCATCTGCCAAGTAATTGAAATGTTGTATTTAAATAAAAATGAGAATTGGCTGATGGGAGTTTGTTAAAATGCAGCTTCCAAGGCCCGCCTCCGTAGTCTAATGTGAGATACAGAAATCTGTATTTTTAAATCACGTCTCAATGGATTCTAATGTCATTAGTCCCAAGACCATGCTTTGAGAAACAATGAAAAAAGAGGATTTCCTGCAGCGTGGTTGCTAGCCCACACAGTGCCTTAGTGAGAATTGGAAAAAGGCACCCCTCCCTCCAACACTTGATTTCCATCTGCCAGAAACTGAACATACAAATCTACAGAAGTGAGCAGCACTCCGGAGCTGTGTGGTGCACAGCCTGTACACATGGATGTGGCCTTGTTTTCTTTTAAGCTTTTGGTTAAAGCTTAAGTGTCCTTTGTGCAGAGGAAGCACCAGAGAGTCAGTGCATCTGTCCCTGGCAGGAGGCCCTGGCAGAGGCTCCTTGTTCCCTTTTCACCCTTGTTTTCAGACTTGACTTCTGGCCAAAGCATGGACACCAAGAGAGACACCTCGACAAAGCAGGAGGCAGGGGAGCAGAGAGGTAGTTTTAGTTTTTTAATGAAACAAACAAGTAATAGAATGTATACTATCAATAGTAATAATTTATACTAATAATTTAAAAATAAAATAGTAGCAGGTATGGTGTTTATTATAAAATCATACCAATAATAAACCTCAAGTGTGAGTCACAAAGCAAGTTGCCACTTTTACTTGATATTTTGGAATATTTGCCACTTTATGCTTCAGTTTTCCATCTACAAAATGGTGACTTTCGGTGCAATTTCAAATACCTCGTATTCTATACAAACAAGTAGCAGTTTACATTTTTGGATGCAGCTGTCATTTCTTACAATGCAAGTTTCACCATCATCTCATCCACTCTCCTTCTCTCGTGCTTTATTTCCTTCTCCTGCTCCCTTTGTGTGTTTCTCCGTTTTCCTTAGTGACACATGATAAGCCATGTGGTAGTTTCATTTACTTTTCTCCATCCCCTCAGTCGTCACCTCAGCCATCTGCCAAAATACTGTGCTTGGATCACTGTGTCCAGCTCTTCTTAGTGTCTCTGCCTCCTGTCTCTTCTAATCTCTTCTGGACATCACAGATGAAACAGTTTCCTAAAATAATTTTTTTCAGAATGTCTTCCTTGTTCAAGAATTAAGCAACCTCCTCACCTGCCTAGCCTTTCTGTTGCTGCCTCATTACATAAGTGATTTTATCACTAGCTTGGTTGCTTTGCTTAAATGCTCGCCCTAGGCAAGGAGTTTTTCATATATGTATGAATTTAAATACACCATTCAAAGGTGGTTGCCCAGCTTGGCTGTGCATCAGAATCACTGGGAGAGACTTTAAATAACACAGTACTGCTCACCAGCCCCAGAGGTTCTAACTGGGTAGGGCTCGCAGACGGGTTAAAAGCTCCCTCAGGTCAGCAGTTTCACTCAGTGCTTGATATGCAGCAAGTGTTTAGTAATGACTGAGAGGATGAAGGCATGTCACCCCTTTCCTTAAAATCTAATAATAGCTCCCCATAGCTCTTGGGATAAATATCAAACCCCTTAGTTTAGCCAATGAGAGCCTTCATGACAGCCCTCTTCTACCTCTCCGGCCTCGTCTTCCACCATTTCCTCACATTCAGCCTTTATTATAATCATACTGAGTGTTTCCTCCCCTAAAATGTGTACGTCATATGGTGCCGTGCTCCTTACCTTCTGTGTCATTATTTGTGGCCAGGCCTTACCTCCACTAGACTGTGAGCCCTTGAGGACAGGTCTCTCTCCAAAGCACCTTTCTCTCCCCTATGGTGCTAACACAGGATCACACACATACATTTGTTGCCTTGGTGAATGTATTTCACTGATGCCGTCACTGATATAAAGTTGGATGAATAAATACATCCCCCTTTTCCTTTCATTGTTCATTTTAGATAAAAACTTTTGCAGAATGCAAATATTCTTTAAACCTTTTTAAAAATGCCCCTTCAGATGGAGCGTTGACATAATTTTTCGTATATAGTTTGTGTGTGAAACTGTAAATTGACACACATAAACTTTTTACTGAAATTGCCATTGTCGAGGATATAATGGACAGTTAAAAAATGAGAGCCCACACACATTTCAAAGTATAATTACATGAACAGTAAGCATGGAGACAACATTACGTGTCTCCATTTATTTCTAGGATAATTTGTTTTTGAAAATTGTTTAAAACCTAGAATAGTATTTCTCAACGTATGGGCTGCAGGTAAATTCAAAGTAAACATCATTACATAAAAGGGTACGGTCTTTTTTTTTTTTTAGTTTTATTCATTTCAAACTGGGCTAGGGACTGCCTAGGTCAGGATCACATGGGGGTATATTTTAAATCTAAAGGTTTGGCCATACCCCAGATACCTCCCAGATCAAAATTGCCAGGTGATGGGGACCCAGAGTCTGCATGTTTAACAAGCTCCACACATGATTTGTAAGGTCAGAAAAGTTTGATACCCACCTGCCATTGCATTAATTTAGTAAAGATAATACTTATCAGAAGAGCAATTAACTTACATAAATAACTCACACAAACACAACACACACACACTTTCACACATACATACACATGGATAGATTAATATTTTGTGTGTGTGTGTGTGTGTGTGTGGTAGAACAGTATGGCAAAGCCTAAATTGAAGGTGCATTTTCTAGTAAGGATTTGCCTTGCTTCTGCCAGATGCCCTGGGGCTTTCTTGAACTAGAAGCATTTGGCATGAATTTTCCTAGACCACACAAATTAATGTGAATACCAGACCCATGTGTGGGCAGGTTTATGCTTATGAATTCACCAGATAATTTTTTTTCTCCCTTACCCCACAATGAGGCCTGTGAGAGAGAGCTTCCTTTAATGGTTCTTTTTTTTCAGCAATGATTTTTTTTTCTTTCATCTCATGTACCCCTTCTAAGATCTTGGCTAATGGTTGTAAAGGCCCCAATTCTGATTCTCCATTCCATGGGTTCAAGATTTCTCCTGTCTCCTTCATTGCCATTATACCATGAGGCGCTAGGTTCCTTTTATTGGCAAATCTCTCCAAGTACCTGTGGTATTTCCTTACCACTCTGGTTTCAGCTCTGTTCAACTTTGGTAGCTGTGGAGTTCCCTTTGTTGTCCAAAGAGGCTCAAGGTGAATGCCAGCAACACTTGACAAAGACAGCCAGCAGGTACTGTGTCTCGCTACCTGGTGAAGAGGCAAGCTTAGTCTGGGCTATACCCTGTGGCTGGGCCACAGGCAGGGATTCTGCCTCCCTTTACAGTGGTGAGTGTGAGAATAGCCTCATGGGGTGGGAGTGGGGGCTGCCTTAACTTGTATATAATTTTTAGAATATAGAATTCTTAGTGACAAGTTATTTCGTCTCGAGCCTTTATCATTATTATTATATTGACTTTCATATAAGATTTTGTATTATCTCCCACTGTTCTACATTTTATTCCTTATAGATAATCTGTTTTCTCTCTATGGTAACTCTGAATAGTTACCCTTTGTCTTTGATGTTCTGCACTATTACAATGATGTGTCCGGCATATATTTTTTTAAATTATCTCTCTTGGTATCTGTGATCCCTGAATCTTAAGATTCTTATTGTTATTTTTAGAACTCATGTTAATCAATTCTGGAAAATTTACAGTTGTTATCACTTCAAGTATTTTCTTCCTCCCATTCTTAATATTCTTTCATCTTGGAAAGCTTGTGTTGGCCCTTCTTATTCTATTCTTTTTATCTGTTAACTAGGGTGACCAGTCACCCAGCTGGTATAGGACTGAGGAGTTTCGCAAGATGTGAGACTTTCAGTACTAACACCAGGAAAGTCCCAGGCAAAACAGGATGGTCCCTCATCCCACTGCTAACATATTTTCTATGTCTGTCATTGCTGCATTTGCTGCAATTATTTCAAATCTATCTTCCAGTTCATTCATTGTCTCTTTAGCTGTGACTGTTTGAATGTGAATTTTTAATATCTTTAATCTGACCATATTTTTATACTATAGATTATTCTGTTAGATGGTTCTATTATATAAAATTCTTAGGGCTAAATCTTACTATTTATTGTGTCTGCTGACTCTAACTCATGGTGGATTATTTCCATACATGTTTTGTAATTTTATATTTTTAAACCATTTTCAGAGAGGGTTGATCTGTATAATCCTAGGCAGTTTGGTTAAAATGTGTCTCTTTACAGAAGTTTTATATTTTTTACTTTGAGGTACCTTTGGGATACCAGCAACCTAGGATTAATTTTTATGTTATTTTGAAGGGCTCCAGGAGCAGGCAGATGGGGATATAGCATTAGGTAGATATTTTCATATAGGCATAAAAACTCAAGTTCTTAGATTGTTCTCTTTTAGTTTGAACACCTGTGTATTTTCCATATTTTCTTGACAGACAACAAATAATGTTAACAACAACAATAAAAGCTAGCTCTTTTATAGAATATATGTAATGTGCCAGATAGTATTCTAAGCATTTTACATTTAATCCTCATATAATTCTCTATACATTATGTAATAATATTTTTTCCAACTTTACAGATGAGAAAACTGAGCTACAGAAAAGCTCATTAACTTGACCAAGGCCCCACAACTATTAAGTGATATTCCTAGGATTCAAATCCAGACATTGTAACTTCAAGTTCTAAGTTTTAATCATT
Source organism: Myotis brandtii (assembly GCF_000412655.1). Taxonomy (NCBI): domain Eukaryota; kingdom Metazoa; phylum Chordata; class Mammalia; order Chiroptera; family Vespertilionidae; genus Myotis; species Myotis brandtii. The sequence goes on from NW_005353967.1 coordinate 21,539,428, forward strand.
AAAAACCTGCCTCTTAAAGATGGATTTAAAGTAATATTTTTTCCAGCATTTCTTGTAGGAGTTTTCAATCATCATATTTCTAGAAAAGCAAATACCAAATCTTGACTTTAACATTTCATCATCGTAATGGTTAATTCTATGTGGGCCAAGGGGCACCCATGTTAAACATTATTTCTGATTGTGTCTGTGAGGGTATTTCCAGATGAGATTAGCATTTGAACTAATGGACTCAATAAAGTAAATCATCTTCTCCCATGTGGGTGGGCATCATCCAATCTATTGTGGGCCTGAATAGCACAAAAAGGTAAAGGAAGAAGAAATTCACCCCTTTTGCTTTCTGCCTGCCTGCTGAGATGAAACAGGTCTTCTGTCCTTGCACTAGGATTTACACCATTGCCCCCCTGATTCTCAGGCCTCTGAGCCTAGACTGGAATTGTACCATCACCCTTTCCTGAGTATACAATTTGTGGATTGTGGGGCTTCTTAGTTTCTATAATCTGTGAGCCAATTCCTTATATAAATCTCTTCTAATAATCAATCAAGCAATCAAGCAATCCTATTGATTCTGTTTCTCTGGAGAACCTTAACTAATATAATCATATTCTAATATTTCTGAACTTCCATATTCCCATCCTAGTATTAAGGGAATGCAATAAAAAGTTTATTATAATGGTCCATGACTATTTATATTTGAGCATTTCTAAGGGGTTCCCAAAAGAAAAGTTTGTAAAAGAAAATCTTGAATTTTCTAAGATGAAGAGAGCTGCTTAAATTTGCATGAAGAGTGGAGGGATATGATAATAAGTAAAATCACTAAAACTTTCGTAAAAGGTAAGGAGTTGCTGCGTCCCGTTGTTCTCAGTGTATAGCCACCAAAAGGCAGCATAACATACTTGAGAACTTGTTAGAGATACAAGATCTTGGCCTCATCCCAGATTCACTGAATCAGAAACTCTGGGGATGGAGGCCAGAAATCTGTGTTTTCACAACTTCTCAGGTAATTCTGATGCATCCTAATGTTTGAAAACAAATTGCTATAATCTATTTAGGATTAAATTTATTGCAAAGACCAATGTTTTTTATAGAGGGGAATGTTGTTTTCCGTGTGACCACAGTAAGTTTCCATGCATCATAAAGTATGAACCCTCAAGCCAAGTTTACTGACTCTCTAGCTAAAATAGGGCTATTAGATTCCCTTTCAACTTCTTCCTGTTATGTCAAAGCATGTAATACTTCCCTTTAAACATCTGGGTTTTGGGGGTTTTTTTCTTCTTCTTTTTTTAAGGAGTCCTTGTCATTTAACTTAATGGGAAAGTAAAGAGTTTGGAAGTTAGCCCTTCTTTTTATGGAAAAAAGATATGAACACCATTACTCTTAATCTCTTTTGCATTTCTATTTAGTAAGCAGTTGTTGAATCTCTGGATCTTTCACAGCAGATCAAAGATTTAACCCTAGTTACATAAATACACTATCACAAGTACCAACTACAAGTACTATACATAAGCTGCCTCTGGAGTTTAACAGTATTTTAACTAAATGTCAGAATTGTTTCTCTAGCAATTATTTCTGGTCCCAGGGTAAGTTGTTTTGGTTTTGATGTTGATCTTTCCTTTAGCAAACATTTATTACCACCTTGTGCTTAGGCCCTGTGTTAGAGGGTGAGAATACCACTATGACCAGGACTGACATGGTCCTTGTCACCACAGAGCTTAAAGATTGGTGGAAAAATAGCTAAGAGCACAGGTGACTGCAATACAGCGTAAGTGCTATGAGAGGTGAAATAAAGGTTGCAGTTGGAACTGTTCTCAATAAAAATGCAGCATAATTGTCTGAGTGATTTATTGCTTTTGATTATAAAATATGCTTGAAAGATAGAGGCTAATTCCTACTCATCCTTCAGAAGAGAGCTCAGGTTGTTATGTCCTCATGTGCTCCAGTGAGTTTTCCCAGCCACCCACCACCTGCCCACCACATTTGAGATCAGGGTCCTTCCTTCATGCTTCCATTAAACTCTGCATATATTTCCATGACAGTACTTCTCACACTACATTCAGATGGTCTATTCAGAAGTCTGTCACTCTGCTATACTCCAAGCTTTCTGAGAGCAAGAGCTCTATCTAATTTGTCTTTGCAATCTTTACACAGTGCTAGCATAAGTACCCCTTTGTACTATCTTTATTGCATAATTTAGGCTTGCCTTTCCACTGTGGATCACTATTATATTCTTTATCACCTTGACAAAAAGTGTGCTTTTTAAATTGACCTCTTCACTGCTAGGAACATGATCTCATTATAACACCCTCTACATATTGATGCTTATGTAGAAGATGTACCTTAATATTACCTCAAAATCAGAATCAGTAGTATTGTCTCTATGGAGAACAAATTTCTATCATGGCAACTTATCTTAAAAAAATATAGCATACTGACAACCTGCAGCAGTGATGACCAATGACCATAACATCTCTCTGGGGAAGTATGAGGTAAAGACTGTAGGGGGCAAGTTGTGGACTGAAGTGGCCACCAAACATCTAAACTCTCTGAGGGAAATTTGTGAGTCTTGGTAAACACTAGGGCCCTAACTCCCTCTCTAAAAGCCTAATTAGCTAGATATCCCCTCTCCCCAATTCTAGCAGTGAGGGTATGAGCATGAAACCCATATAAAATACGTTCCCAGCAGCCAGTGGGTCTAGCATAGCATCTAGCAATATCTTTACCTGTGGCAGGGTCAGCAGTAGTATTCCAACGATACTACTTGTGGTCACATTCTACTTTTGATTGCCCTTAGTTCCTGCTTATTTTTTAGCCTGGTTCTTTAGCCTTCCTGTTGATTCTATGAGGTATTTGATATTCTGCCAATAAATTCCTTTCCAGCTAAAATTAGCTGGTTAGTTTCTATTACTTATGACTAAGAACTTCATTTTTATACGTCTTTGTTCAAAGTACTTTGTGCTTACTGTAATAGGTAGTTGTTATATGACCAAGTAGCTATCATTTTTTTATACCTTGCCCAAGTATGTTTTCTGTGGGACCATATCCCTGATTTCATTTAATGTAAGGCAGAAGAACATTTATATTATGAAATATTAATGAATATTTTCTGGGATGCATATGTTCTATAAGACAAGTGATACCAATGAAAATTTTGCAGTGCAGCAGGAATGTAGGGGGCCTCTGGCAAAATCATATGGGGGTTGGGAAAACAAACACAAGCTTGAAATGCCTAAACCCATCCTAAGCCAAATCCCTCTTCCCAAGGGAAGGACAGCTTGTGTTTCAGCCTGGTATTTGTTCACTGAGCCTTATCCACAGTGAGACCGGGGGTGGCAAGCCTCCCAAAGACTTTACTGGGCCCTAAAAGATTATGCTCAAGCCTCAGGTTTGTGAGGATGTGCTGAGAAGGCTAAAGGGAACTGTTGGCTTCAGGATTTGAAGCTTGAACATTTTTGTACTCTAGGACTATGGATGTATGGTGAAAAGTTCTTGTTGCTTCATGTTCTTATTATTTTCTCCACTCTTCTGTAGCACATTATAATCTATTAAAGGTTTTGCTTTATTTTGTTTTCAATTTTATCTTATTTTAATAAATTCACTTATGAAAGTTTTATCTCTGATAACTTAGACATTGTTAGTTTGCAATTTACCTACCCGATACTGTTTTTTAATAGCAAATTATTAATATGTTGATTGTATTTATAGATATGGCAATGAAATAAATTTTTTTTCAAAGTGGATCTAAAATGGTTGAATGTTTCTCTCTGAAATTTATTAATTGTAATTGAAAATACTATTATTGGGTAAAGCTTGTCAAAGGAATAATGATCTTATATGTCACATATATGTCACATTATCTTTGTATAATAGTTCTTTTCACTGCTCGTATCATTTGTTAATCAGAATAGCAATCCATAATCGTGTTTCTAAAAGCCTCTAGAAAATTTCCATTTTGCATGCATATAACATTTAAATTCAACTTTCATGTGGTTCTCAGGTATTATGTTTTAGCATAACAATATACTGTATAGTTCTGTGGTTGTTTTGCTATTAAAGCATTCTTAACTGAGTTCCATATCAATCGATTCTGTGCCTTGTTGTAATGTAAATAACTCCTGAAGACACAGTAAATTAGTGTTTGCTCTTTAGTAAACAGCTCTATCAGTGACTTTTTCAAAGAGTGGGAAGGCTTATCAACATTATCAATATCAATGTCTGCCAGATTGTGTACATACCTTTTTTCTTGGGAAAGCTTTGGTTGATTTAGTCTTAACATTCCTCCAACAAACAGATCGACACAGCCTCATAAAATTCTCAGACTGAAAAGTCTTTTCTGTGTATTTGTCTGGGATCTTGCTAACTAAAGAGACTAAACTCCATTAACACAGGGGCAGTGCTTGTCTTGATCATTGTATTTCCAGCACCCAGCACAGTTTGTTAAAAGAATGGAAGAATGTTAATAGGCTTACCAGTTTCCATTTTTCAGAGAGCCAGTATGCTGTAAATTCACCATGATGATTAATTTTGTGTCAACTTTATTAGGCTAAGAGATATCCAGATAGCTGATGAAACATTATTTCTGGGTGTGTCTATGAGGGTGCTTCTATAAGAGGTTAGCATTTGGCCCTAACCAGTTTGGCTCAGTGGATAGAGTGTTGGCCTGTGGACTGAAAGGTCCCAGGTTCGATTCTGGTCAAGGGCATGTACCTTGGTTGCAGGCACATCCCCAATAGGTGTGCAGGAGGCAGCTGATCGATGTTTCTCTCTCATCTATGTTTCTAGCTCTTTATCCCTCTCCCTTCCTCTCTGTAAAACAATCAATAAAATATATATATTTTTAAAAGGAGATTAGCATTTAAAGTCCTAGACTAAATAAAGATCACCATCAACAATGGGTAGGCATCATTTAATTCATTGAAAGCCCAAATAGAACAAAACCGTAGAGGAAGGGCAAATTTGCTCTTTCTGCTTGTGCTGGGACATGCATCTTCTCCTAGGCCAGCGGTTCTCAACCTGTGGGTCGCGACCCCTTTGGGGGTCGAACGACCCTTTCACAGGGGTCGCCTAAGACCATCGGAAAACACATATATAATTACATATTGTTTTTGTGATTAATCACTATGCTTTAATTATGTTCAATTTGTAACAATGAAAATACATCCTGCATATCAGATATTTACATTACGATTCATAACAGTAGCAAAATTACAGTTATGAAGTAGCAATGAAAATAATTTTATGGTTGGGGGTCACCACAACATGAGGAACTGTATTAAAGGGTCGCGGCATTAGGAAGGTTGAGAACCACTGTCCTAGGCTATCAGTCCCCCCTCTACACCCCACCCCCCTTTGTCCTTGAGCCTTTGGACTTGAACTAGCACTTACACTATTGGCTCCCCTGGTTCTCAGGCTTTAGATTTGAATTGGAACTATACCATTGGCTTCCTGAGTCTCCAATTTGCAGACCTTGGGACTTCTCAGTCTCTATAATCATGTGAACCAATCACTTGTAATAAATCTCTCTCTCTCTCTCTCTCTCTCTCTCTC
>NW_005353967.1:21545079-21552733 GCF_000412655.1 Myotis brandtii
TGGAGAACCCTGATTAATACAGCCACTAATTGGAAACACAGGTTTCCTTGAGATCCCCACTTTACTTAAGCTCAGTTCCTTTCCTTACAGCCTAGATATTATTAGCATTCTCCTAGCTCCAAGGTGCCAATTCCAGATCATTTCACTTCCCCATGAAGCAAAATTTATCTTGAGTTGGTTTTACACCAACCCATTTGTACCATTTCCTACCTTCTTCATCACCATCCTTTTCTTAATCCTTCACATTCATCTAGGTTTCTGGTACAAGCTCATTGTCTTTCTCTCTCACTGAATTCCTGTAGAAATTTCAATGCCTTCATGAATGAGCCCATTGACTACTATAGTGGGGGCCTACAAAGGGATTATATAGAAAATAACCTCACAGGATGATTTCATCAAACATTCCCAACAGTGCAGGTCATGGTGGGTAGTCACACCCCAGGCATATGACTTTTTGTAAAAGGTTCATCTTTGCCGTAAGCAAGTCCTGTCCATTGTTTCTGTTGATCTAGGTTAACACGTCTTTGAAATAAGCGATCATCACCCCCAAGAGAGCATATAATTTTGTAAACTCTCTTGTAATTCAATCCTTGCCTTGCTTTCTCCTACCTTCATGTAATCTTTCTTGTTCCCTTCTTAATTTCAATTGTATAAAAGAAGCTGCAAAACTGTTATTCTGCAGTTTGGCTCAAATAAACTCATACAAATTCTCTGCAGGTTTGGATGCTCTGTGGTCTATTCAATGTGTGATTTCACTTCCACTCTACTCCAGTAATCCACCTTGGATTGACCTCTTGGGCCTTGTTCTCACCTGGAACCAACTGATATACCTAGAATCTCACATATCAATCCCCTCCTCTCTAAACATATCCTCCTATTCTGCCAGTCCTCTCCTGTTCTACAGGCCTACTCTCTTATTGATGCCATAATCTTTAGTTCTTTGATTCCTCTCCTTTTCCCAAATCTGTTGGTCCCCTCTTAAAACCACTTCCTTACCGTTTATTCCAGACCTCATGAATCTCGCTTCCATCATTCTCCTTCCAGCAGCCTTAATTTACTCCACCCATTCAATTCTCTTCAGCACCCTGCAAGCCTGCAATGCTGGACCCATCCAATCATCTGTGTTTTATACTTCTTTACCCAAGCAGGATGAGTAGTACTGAAAAACAAAACAAAACAAATAAAAAACCCACACAAAATAGAGGAATTAGTACCTCCATGAATATAAGAATCAGGCTTAACTATTCCCTCAAATCCTATATACTATTTCTCAGCTTCTCTTATTTCCTTTGAAGACTGTTACAAACTTTTGCTTGTTTTTTTTATTATTATTTAAAAATATATTTATATTGGTTTCAGAGAGGGAGAGAGAGAGAGAGAGAGAGAGAGAGAAACATCAATGATGAGAGAGAACCATCAATTGGCTGCTTCCTGCATGCCTCCTATTGGGGATCGAGCCCACAACCCAGGCATGTGTCCTTGACCTGAATCGAACCCGGGACCCTTCAGTCTGCATTCCAACACTCTATCCACTGAGCCAAACAGCTAGGGCAAACTTTTGCTTGTTTTGTAAGCCTCTCTCTGACTTTCAGAAAATGGGTCTGCTAATTAGTCATTTCACAGAGAAAGTAGGAACTATCAGAAATGAATTTTCCTTAACTCTTCCTCCACAGCATTTCATCCCTCCCAATAGAAAGGCATTTGTTTCCACTCTTATCACTACATTTTTCTCCTTTGCCTTCCTTCCAATTCATGCAAATTACTACTTAACACTCAACCCCTTTCTTTCTCCTTAGGGTTTGTGTTGCCTCAATTACCTCCTCTTTTAGTTCATGTGCTTGGCTTATAGACTGGATTGAGTCATACCCACTTAAAAAATGAAATGCCAAAGTATACTCCCTTGGCTCTGATTCTCTGCTAACCGCCACCCTATCTTCTCCTTCTCTTCGCAGAAAAGCTTGAGGTCTCCAAGTCCTTGCTATTTCCCTTTTCTGTTGCTTTTATTTATTGTTTTAAAGACCCATCCACTTTGTAACCCATCAGACACTGACTTAGTCCACCACCATATCATCAAAACTGCTTTTGCTAAATCACCAATGTTTTCTTAATTTCCAAATCCAATAGTCACTTTTCAGTATTTATCCGACTTAATTTCTTGGCTTTATTTTTGATACCGTTAACCACTCTCTGGAAACTCTCTTCTTGGTTTTTTATTGCACTAGCCTTTTCTGTCCCTCTCCTAATTCTCTGAGAATCCTTGTGGGGTTTTCTACTTATGGTTTTTTGGTGTTTTTTTTTTTTTTAGTTTTTATTTTATTTTATTTCGGCTTTTAAATTATACTTGACATACAATGTTATGTTAGTTTCAGGTGTACAACATAGTGATTCAACATGTATATACCCTACAAAGTAATCACCACAATAATTCTAGTAACCATCTGTCACCGTACAAAGCTATTATTGCATTATTGACTATATTCCCTGTGCTGTACATTATATCCCTGTGATTTATTTTATAACTGGAAGTTTGTACTTCTTAATCTCCTTTAAAAATATTGATGTTCTCTGAGATTCTACCCTTGGATCTCTTCTTTTCTCACTCTATTTACTTTCCTTGAATAGTCTTTTGTGACCATAGCTTCAACTCTCTCCTGTATATCAATGACACCCAAATATAGGGGGGTGACTTTTTCTGAGGGGGTAGGATCTAAGGGACCCCCCTCCAGTGCACAAATTTTTGTGCACTGGGCCTCTAGTATATATATAATTATCAGTCAAGAAATCCTGCACAACCAGCTTTCCTCTGCTATTGGAACAGAAGGCTGTTTCTTGAGTTGAATACCAGATGAAGTTGTTGGCTTGCATTTAAGGGCCATGTTATAAGAAAAATATGTTTTTGTTTTTTTGCCAAGCACATATAGTAGAGTGAATATAATATAAGTAAGTGTAGGAAATAATTCCACTGTATATATTTTCAGCCTGACCTCTTCAGTGGATTCTGGACTTATACACTAAACTGCTGAATGGATATTGTCTTTTGGATATGCCAATCCAGACTGTTTCAGTTAGATTTCTGATAGCTGAAGACATGAGCTAACTTACATTCTACTTAGCAAAGGCATTTATTGAAAGCACATAGTGAGGTTTCAATGGTGCAGCTCACATGTGGAATGTTTTCATGTCATCTGGATTGATGTTCTTATTCCAGGCATATGTCCTCTAGCACCATACAGCTACCCACACCCCGTCTTGTCTGCCTGGCTAGAGCCTTACGCAGCTTCAGATTGGTGGAATCTCTAGGCCAAGCATCACACAAGCCATTAACCTCTGGCTGAACAGCTTTATTGGAGTTAGTGAAACTCATAAGCATCTAAGAAGGCATTGCAATTCTTTACTGGTCCTTTCAAGAGCTGTACTTCACCCATTGGCTGTTACATCACCCTACAGCCATCCTCATTATCCATCATGACAAATCAGCAAAGGACAATCCCAGCATTTCCCCATTGACTGGACTGAACATCTGACTAATACATGGAAGGTGTGGTGTGAGTATTAAGAGCCAATATCAGAGACATGTCTATATGGCAGGAAGCTTTACCTCCTCTTTATCACACACACCAAACAGCATAAATAATTAAAAGCATCATAATACAAAGCAGTCCAACATTACATAAAAAAATGTACTACTCAACTGTGGCCTGTTCCATTCCACATTTAGCATTTTAACAGCATTGCAATTATTATGGGACTGGACAGCTTTCTTGGTGTCCTCTTTCTTCCTGTCATTATTTATGTTCCATAATATGCCTTGAGTATATATAGAATAAGGATGTCTCTTTACATCCTTCTACAATCTATGCCTATGTACGTATTTACACTATCAGCCCTTTAATTTGAGGACTACTGAACCATGCAGGGCCATTCTCCATGGCCAAGTCTGGGTTGCAGAAGGTAGGAAATTGCATATTTGGAATGTCCCATAATCATCTTTTGTGGGCATCACATTTTGGCTTTTCTCCCTTTGAAGTTGACCTCTTTACCTCCATTGTCATTCCATTTATAGAACAACAGGATATAATTTGTATCCAGATAACATTCCTTTCTTTGTGTCAAATACATATTCAGGAATGTTCAGATCATAAATAATTTGCTGTCATGTAAAATCACAGATATCAATGTTAATTTTTTAAATTGAAGATAGCATCCTTTATTTTTATTATAAAAGGTAACACATTCATAATACATTATTCTTCCTTAAATATGAAATACAAAAAGAATATGAAAAAGAAAAGTCATTCATAATCGCCTTATGTAAAGATAGCCGTTATTAATTTTTGGTTATAACCTTTAACATTTTTCTATAGGACCATAAATGAGGTCATACTTTACCACGCTGTTTTGTGCATGGTCATCTTTCCAGGTTAGAAAACACAGATTATATGATCATGTTAATATTTGTACTATTCCATTGCCTCTATGGAATAATATATATCCAGTAAATTTGAACATGTATATTTTTTTGTTCTCCACAGCTCTGCAAAGCCAGGATTACTACTAATTTTATTTTATGGAAATATAGATGCTAAGGCAGCCTAAAGGGAACCATTATCTTAGGAGCAAATTCTGATTTAGTCTGAATTTAGGGCAGTTTTCTGAATTAAATATGCACAAAGGTTTCCGGAGCTGCAGACTAAACTTGTCTTAATGAAAAACATCATTACAACACGAAAATATCAATATACAGTGAATCCTGCAATCAGAATTAATTCCTGATCATTAAAGATAGCCATACAACATCAAAGGAAACAGGTCATTTTTGAGCAAGGACATTCATGGGAGACCCCGGGTATGTACGGTGTTCTTGTCTTATTACCCTCCTAGTTTATTCTTCTCTGGCTGGTGAGAGGACAGACTTTCAGGGGAAAACATTTTGCTGCATAGTTCTAAGAAATCTAACTTGGGGCCTAGAGTACAGAGTATCTGAACCAAAAAATGTTGAAGAGCTTATGAGATGCTGTAGTTACTTCTCTGTTCTCCACCCATTGCTTTCTAAATCAATAGATTCTGGATATAGGGTGCTGCAAAGATCCTGTTCGACTCTTTTTTACCCCCACACGGGTCAAAGGTATTGCACATGCTATTATCACAGACAGTTTGCTATTGATCTATTCTCTTATTTACTTCTTCTTGGGCCTCACACCATCTTGTTCAAGATTTCAGTGTGCCTGGCAACTGTCCTCTTATGCCTCCAAAGATCCCCGACTGCCTTCCTTTTCAGAAGTACTGGACGCTTCAGAGAGACTTGGGACTGAAAGTTGACAGTGAGAATTTATTTCTATGTACAAATTGCCAGGACTCTATTAAAATATAATTTAAAAAATAAAATCATGATTTTTGGGCAAATATAAACCCATGTTAAATAAGTCATTTTTATTCACATAATATGAGGAAACCAGGCAAAATGGGACAGAAGTGATTTTTCCATGGGTAGGATGGGGAAGTCCATTATAATCACTACCAGACAGGACAGAAGTTACATATCTATTATTACAACTCACAAAGGACAACAAACAGTTCAAAGGCAATGGGCAAGGCTAGAATCTAGTAACCTGGGAGGATATGCTATAGACATGTATAGGTTTTTTCTATACCTCCCAAAATAAAGGAATATAGGGTCCTCCCAACAAAGTCCAGAGGAAAAAAACAAGCATCCTGAGTAATATCAGATCCCATCACTGGCAGAGTGTCCCTTTGAAACACTGAATTCCCTTGACAAATTTAAAACACAAGTTATAGTTCCCAAATGTCCTCAAATGCTCCAAAAAAAAAAAAGTGTCTAACCAAGAATATTGGAAAACAAAGCCAGAGTAAATATTAACATTTACTAAAATATGTCAATCTTTATTCAGGCAGTTCAAATAGATTATTTCCTGAAACATGCTATTCTCTTCATAGTACAAAATGGACCATCAAGAATAAGATCCTCAAAATACCTCAAAATACACAATCCCACTGCTATTCATTATTAGCTATAATACCACGTTGTTGAGATTCTGTATTAACTTTATCCTTTGCTCCCGACTTTTACGACTAATTTTCAGTAACGCTCAGAAAATTTCTAAAACCTTTTTCTTAGGAAACACAGATAATTATAGAATTATAGGATGTCATTAAAAATTGACAGTCCTCCATTGCTTTTTTTTCAGACAAATGTTCGAATCCCTGAGTACCATAGTCTCTGGCTTTATGTATTGTAAGTACATACGTCTACTACTAAAAATCAAATGAAACAGAGTAATTTCCCAAAATGTTAAATGCCATATGTTAAAAAACAAAACTCAACTGAGTAAATTTGGAGATGTAATTGGCTTTATGAAGTGGGTGATGAATTGGGCAGCATCCCATCTAGCACACTAGAGGGGCTCTCTGAGTTGTACACAATGAAAGGTTTTTATAGCCAGAAAGAGGGTCGGACAAGAAAGCTAAAAGAGTGGGTTACTTCAGCAGGTTACCTTCCCATAGTGGAAGGCAGGGAGTTTTATCAGGCCTATTGCCTCACTGGTGCCAACCAGGGAAATTCCAGACTGACTTAAAACCGCAGTTCGTTAGGTATTAAGTCTTGGTGGGGCTTAGCAAAAGTGACTCCATTTTGGGTCTGTTGTTTCTTTTTAACACACAAAGATATAAGTTTTGGCAATAAAATGTTCTCTGCATTAGAATCATCAAATAAGACAAGTTCTAAGCTAAGGAATGTGACACAAATGTATGGTCCTAAACACAATTTTTATTTCCATATTGATCACAAAATCTCTAATTTATATCCATAGTTGCTGCAACATGTTAGGAAATTCATCTTTACTAGCAATATCATTTTGAGTTTAAAACTATTTTACATACACTAAAATCTATCGTCTTATGGGTGTGGTGAACAAAACAGTGGTGTGATCACTCACACAATGAAGAAATAGAACAGCCCCGCCCCCAGCTTCCTCAGGCTTCTTTTTGGTCAGCCCTCTCCCCTGGTCACCACTCATCCCTGTTCTGTCCCCTTGCAAGACCTTTTTATTTTGAAATAATTATAGACTCACAGGAAATAGCATCAGAGTCCCTAACACCTAGCAACTGCCTTGTACCTGTGAAGGCAGTTTTCCTTTCACTTCCTTGCCTGCGTTCACTCGGTACTTTTCACACAAGTTTAATTCTGCTGTTAAGAGCAGCAGATGCTCGTTTTCCCTCGGGTGTCTGCCGTGGCATTTGCCGTGTTTCAGTTTGATCACCTTTAATGCTCCTACATCTTTCCCTAGTGTTTCTTCAGCCCACCGTTTCCCTCCATTTATCCTGCTGCTGGATTTTATTTTTTCTTTCTTTCTGAGGTATGTGTCCAGATGGTCCCACTGTCAGTCCCCGGGTTCCTGACTTCTGGCGGCTGCCCCGGGTCCTCGGGCTCCGGGCGGTCACTGAGCCGTTTGCAGAGCGCGGTCAGCCGGCCGGTTCCGCCGGCTCTTCGGAGAGATGCACGGGCAGCCGGTTCTGGCGCTGCCCGTTCTCCCGTGGCCGCCCTCTACTTCCCGGACATTCGGCTATTTTTGGAGGGGAGTGAGCGGAGGCCTGGGGGCGCGGGCACCCCTCCCCTGCTGTCGGCCGGCTCCCGCCC
>NW_005353967.1:21553411-21584089 GCF_000412655.1 Myotis brandtii
CGGGGAGCTGCCGCCCGTGGTGAAAGCCCGCGCGGGGCCGGCAGGTCTCCCGTGCAGCCCTGGAACCGGCATCCATTGCACTGGAACCGGCATCCATTGCACTGCCGGCCGTGACGGGCCGAGGAGCTGGAAGGGGTGTCAGAGTCACCATCCGGAGCAATAATTTAGCACCGATGTTTTTCCTCCCAAGAAACCTCGCTCCTCGTGGTATCTGAAACCGCCATGGGGGAGCGGGATGTAGAAATAGTTAACTGATCCATAGGAACACTTGTTATGCTAAAAATTAAAAACATTTCAGGAAAGGCAAAGGAATAGCTACATGTCTTTTCCAAGTCAAAATGGAGTCTTGTCTAACAGAACCACCTGAGGATGAATTAGGTATCTAGGGAACTATGCTTTCACTTGAAGTAACAATTTATTTTTTTTTTGTTACTCCTCACCTGAGGATATTTTTTTCCATTGCTTTTCAGAGAGAGTAGAAGGGAGGGAGGAAGGGGGTGGGGAGAGCGAGAGCGAGCTATCCATGTGAGTCGGACTGGTTGCCTCCCACACTCTCCAACCAGTAACCCAGGTACATGCCCTTGACCGGGAATTGAACCCTGGACCCTAGTGTGCAGAGGCTCTAACCACTGAGCCAAGGCTTGACATAATATTGATTAGGGCCCAGGCTGTGGAATTACATTGAGATGCAAATTATTTCTGATTGGGAGAAAAAATGCTCCTGAAGGTTGTGATTTTATTACAAGATTTTGTAATAATTTTTACCATTCAGCTTGTTCCTTCATTGTAAATTCAATAAATCTTTACCATAGGTTCACTTTATTTTTATGAATCATGTTTCTAAGTTGTTGTTTTTTTTAAAAAAAAAATGCAGTTTGACAATGGCTTCCACTCCTTAGTGGCAAAAGCTTAAGTTTGTGCTTTGCAGGATCGGAAAACATAGGCCCTGTGTAGTAGTAACTACATCATAGGACCCTTCCTGCCTCTGCAGGGTCAAATATGGACAAGAGCAAACATTTACAAAATGAAAACTTGACAAAAAATGTTGAGTATGGAGAAACCCACATTAAAGTCTTGCAATGACAAGGTTTAAGAATTGTTATTGATAGTTTAATGGAGGAAACGAGTGGGAACAGTTCCCAATAGTTCTGAACTGGGTTCATTTGGCTACAGTCTGTTACAAGATTATGTCACCTCCCCCTTTTCTCTTCTCCCCTCTTCCATTTCCCCTTTATTTAGGATAAGGTTTACTGAGATTTAGCTACAGGATGAGGCATTCAAACTGGGCATAAGGTTTTCTGACAAATTATAAATTGATAGCAATTCCTAATGCTTGTACATTTCAGAGAAAGATAGCAACCCCTTAGGGAGATCAAGTAGGGTAAAGTTCATGTAAGTAGATTATTTAAGACTGGGTTTGATTTGATTACGAATATCTTTGATGTCTAGAGATGTGTTTTGGGACTGTAGAGGTAGTGTTGGAGTCATACATATAGTCAGAGTACCATACAAAGAAAATGCCAGGGAAATTATTTGGTGTTTATCCCTTGAAAACAGATGTATGTCTTCAGGTGCCAAGCAGGCTGAGTATAAAACGATTGAATAGTAGAGGAATGGAGAATAAACCCCTACTTCAGAGCATCCAGATTAGGGAAAGGTTGCTGAACAGCTATGCAGAATCAGAGTCTCCAATACTGTACCTGGCACCCCAGGTCTTGAAGTGCTCGATCTCCTACAGGACCCAGGAAGAGAACTTACTAATATGAAATTATCACTGACATGTAATAGCTTTCAGAGAAAACTCTTTTATTGTCTCTTCTGAGCTCAAGAACCTACAATAGTTTCCTGCCCACTACTTAAATGAAATCTCTTTAGAGTTTTCATGCTATTTATAAACTGCTTTCCTCCCCCACAATTTTCATGTATTCCATAATCTATACTCCCCAGTTACACTGTTTACTTGTCTACTCTGCCTCATTTCAACCTGTTCCTAGGTTCACTGCCCATTCCTACTCCACTAATCCTCCTCATCCCTTTATGTATTGTGTCTTTCAGTATCGTCTTATAATGCAAGGATTACCTGAAATATAACTCCTCTAGGGCCCAGGCTCTGGTTCCAGACTGCCTTAGGTCAAATTGCCACATTAAAAAAAAAATTATATATATATTTACTGATTTCAGAGGGAAAGGGAGAGGGAGAGAGAGATAGAAACATCAATGATGAGAGAGAATCATTGATTGGCTGCCTCCTGCATGCCCCCCACAGGGGAGCATACCCTGACCTGGGCATACCCTGACCTGGAATCAAATCCTAACCTCCTGGTTCATAGGTCAACACTCAGCCATTGAGCCACACTGGCCAGGCCAAATTGCCACATTTAACTGCTGGAGTTGGTTCCCTCTTCCTAATTGGAGCTCTAGCTGCAGAGGTCTAGCTGCAAGTTCAGCCAACAGTAAAAAATCCTTAAATTCCAGTCCAGGTACAATCTAATTTAAACTTTGACTTGCTTTATATGTTTCAGTGCTAAGGCAAGGAGGGAACACTGAGCCTGCTGTTCAGCTGCTGTCATGACTGAACACACGTCCTCTCTTTTGCTGCTTTCTTATTTATTAGACTAGAGGCCCGGTGCACAAAATTCATGCACGTGGGGGTCGGGGTCCCTCAGCCCGGCCTGTAATGATGCAAGCATTCCCCCCACCCCCGGCCGCTCTGTGCCCACTGCCCAGAGGCCCTCCGCGGCTGGGGTGGAACACTTGCCTTGTCGCCGTGGCAATGAAGCAAGCATTCCGCCAGGCCACTCATGCTGCCCGCTCTCAGTGGCCCCCCCGCCGGGACTGGGGGACTCCGGCGGGGCTGAGAGGACTGGGCACCTCCATCTTGTGGCTATGGGAGCCGTCATCTTTGTGACGGAGTGACGGTTAATTTGCATATTACCCTTTTATTAGATAGGATTACCTGGGCCATGCCTGCTGTGCCCCACCTAGGCCTTTCACTAGCTTCATCAAAATGATCCATTGTTTTTCTCAGTTTTCTAGCATTATTCCTCCTCAAAAGTATATCTGATGCTAATTATAAATGCTTATTTAGGGCCTTCAAAATCAAGTAATCCTGATCAGGGCCTAGGATTCCACATATAAATTTGTACCCTGGGTGCCTCTTGGCTGTCTAATATTTGAGGACCATTGCCCAAAGACCCTACTAGGTAAGTGATTAACTAATTAAATGAATTCCAGCCAAATTCTCGTAAAGGCAATGGGTTGAGTTTACCTTCCAGCTAGTAATTGTGTGCTTTGTTAGGTAAGAATCTAAATCTAAAGTTATAATAATGTAAAATTGTGGCAGGGAGGGACAAGTACAGAGGAAGTGGCTTACTTATATTAGTTAAAAATGATTTTTAATGTGTAAAAGTATCATAGTATGTTCAGTGATAATCACATTTTTATAAATGATCTTACGTTCTGGGGAAATTTAGTTCTATTTCTTAAAGTGTTTTAATCTCATTATGACTCTGATACACATTGATTTATGGACTCATCAAAAGAAATGTCTCCAACCAAAAAAAAAGTATCAGTTTTCCACACATTAGATTAAAAATCACATTGCATGCCCCCCACAGGGGAGCATACCCTGACCTGGGCATACCCTGACCTGGAATCAAATCCTAACCTCCTGGTTCATAGGTCAACACTCAGCCATTGAGCCACACTGGCCAGGCCAAATTGCCACATTTAACTGCTGGAGTTGGTTCCCTCTTCCTAATTGGAGCTCTAGCTGCAGAGGTCTAGCTGCAAGTTCAGCCAACAGTAAAAAATCCTTAAATTCCAGTCCAGGTACAATCTAATTTAAACTTTGACTTGCTTTATATGTTTCAGTGCTAAGGCAAGGAGGGAACACTGAGCCTGCTGTTCAGCTGCTGTCATGACTGAACACACGTCCTCTCTTTTGCTGCTTTCTTATTTATTAGACTAGAGGCCCGGTGCACAAAATTCATGCACGTGGGGGTCGGGGTCCCTCAGCCCGGCCTGTAATGATGCAAGCATTCCCCCCACCCCCGGCCGCTCTGTGCCCACTGCCCAGAGGCCCTCCGCGGCTGGGGTGGAACACTTGCCTTGTCGCCGTGGCAATGAAGCAAGCATTCCGCCAGGCCACTCATGCTGCCCGCTCTCAGTGGCCCCCCCGCCGGGACTGGGGGACTCCGGCGGGGCTGAGAGGACTGGGCACCTCCATCTTGTGGCTATGGGAGCCGTCATCTTTGTGACGGAGTGACGGTTAATTTGCATATTACCCTTTTATTAGATAGGATTACCTGGGCCATGCCTGCTGTGCCCCACCTAGGCCTTTCACTAGCTTCATCAAAATGATCCATTGTTTTTCTCAGTTTTCTAGCATTATTCCTCCTCAAAAGTATATCTGATGCTAATTATAAATGCTTATTTAGGGCCTTCAAAATCAAGTAATCCTGATCAGGGCCTAGGATTCCACATATAAATTTGTACCCTGGGTGCCTCTTGGCTGTCTAATATTTGAGGACCATTGCCCAAAGACCCTACTAGGTAAGTGATTAACTAATTAAATGAATTCCAGCCAAATTCTCGTAAAGGCAATGGGTTGAGTTTACCTTCCAGCTAGTAATTGTGTGCTTTGTTAGGTAAGAATCTAAATCTAAAGTTATAATAATGTAAAATTGTGGCAGGGAGGGACAAGTACAGAGGAAGTGGCTTACTTATATTAGTTAAAAATGATTTTTAATGTGTAAAAGTATCATAGTATGTTCAGTGATAATCACATTTTTATAAATGATCTTACGTTCTGGGGAAATTTAGTTCTATTTCTTAAAGTGTTTTAATCTCATTATGACTCTGATACACATTGATTTATGGACTCATCAAAAGAAATGTCTCCAACCAAAAAAAAAGTATCAGTTTTCCACACATTAGATTAAAAATCACATAAAAAATGTGGAACATGGTAGTGAAAAAAGCTGTTTTTAATTAAAAAGGATCATTTGAACAATGATTATACACCATGTTAGAATTTACTGGGGCTGCTTTTCTGAAAAGATATATTTAATAGCAGCAGAATAAGCTTCTTCACACTGTCTAGTGTTAAGGCTAACCAGTATTTTAGAAAGACTGCTTTCAGTTGATGGGGAAAAAAATTATTTTCCTAATCTGTAACCTCTGCTGAAGCAGTTAAAGAAAGGTTTTGATTAGTTAAGCTTAAAAAACAAAAACAAAAAAACAAAACCCAAACAGTTGTTCAGTAAGACTGAAACTCAAGCAAAATAGATGTATTAACAACTTATACTTTATGACAGGAAACAGCTCTGACTTATTTTTAACTTTTACTTATAATAAGAAATGAGAAGTTCATTGTTTAGGATGAGATGAGAATTAAAATTTGCCTTTTTAACTGAGAGTTTACTTGTATTCTGTTGTCACCTCTAGTCTAAATTTAGGATAGCTTAAGTCTGGAAACATGGGCAGTTCACATCTAAGGATTTTCATTTGCAAATTAAGGATTATTTTTGCCATTATTCCTTAATAAACTGCAGTTGTGGTTATTTCCATTTTGACCATAATTTAAGCCATCTCATAAAAGGAAGTTTTAAGATTCTAATTTCTGTCTCTACTAGTCTATGAACTTGGTAGAGGACTAGAGAGCATTACAACTTAAAAAGTACATATAAAAATGTTGATCAAATTATATTTTTATGACTTGTTTATTTAAAATATGTTTTTTTAATTGATTTTCTTTAGAGAGAGGAAGGGAGAGGGAGAAAGAGAGAAATATCGATTGGTAGCCTCCTGCACCTGCCCCAACTATAGATCGAACCTGCAACCTGAACATGTGCCCCTATTGGGATCTGTACATAGGACAATGCTCAACCAACTAAGCCACATTGGCCAAGGTTATATTTTTATTTTTAATGAGGTGAAATATTCTTACTTGAGCAAAAAGACAATAATTATTCAGTAATATTTCATTATGGCACATTACAATGATTTGAATTGAGATGGATGTCATTTTAATATGGTATAGTTCCTAATTTTGTAATCAAGCCATAAGCCTGGTCCTTAGATAATTTTAAAGTATTCAAACAAATATTAATTAGTGCTTTGATGTTTACTCATCTTGCTAGTGGCAGTGCTGTTAATTAAATAAACTATGGCTATTGAGTGAAATTTTATGTTTCAACTAACATTTTGAAGAGTTTAGTAAACCTCAAGTAACTGGAGAGCTTAGGGAATGTAATGTTTTTACTTAGTTCACTTTTGTTATTAAGTGAGGGTTTGCTTGAAATTTATAAAATATTCCAAGATATATTACTTTTCTTTATGAATTAAATGCGATTTTTCTTTGATTGAATATCTTTCAATATATGTCAGGGTCATTATATAGTTGGCAAAACTATTTCTGTCTGTACAATTTCATCTTTCCTATTAAGGTTCTGTATCCTCTCACTGAGTGTTTGAAGGCGTTTTCTGTAATCTGTGTAATGTTGATTTATAATTAATATTTTCAGCCCAGATTTATTTTTTATTTTTTCTAAGTTCCAGGTCCATGTCGTAGGCCTGCTAGATATCATAACTTGGGTATTCCTTAGGCATTTACAAATTTATTTATTTATTTATTTACTAGAGGCCCAGTGCACAAAATCGTGTATGGGTGGGGTCCCTCAGCATGGCCTATGATCAGGACCGATTGGGGCCATCTCGACCAGTCCCTATCGGGGCCCATTGGGGCCAGCCGACCGGGGAGAGGGACCATGGGAAGTTGGCCATGGGAACACACTGACCACGAGGGGGCAGCTCCTGCATTGAGCGTCTGCCCCCTGCTGGACACTGCACATCATAGCGACCGGTCAACTGGTCATTTGGTTGTTTGGTCACTTAGGCTTTTATATATATAGATTGCCAGGGCACGTCTTATGTACCGGCCGGTCAGTTGGACAGTCGGATGGACATTCGGTTGGTCACTTAGTCTTTTATATATATAGATTTTTGTGAAATCTTTTTTTTTAAGTTTTATTTTTCAATTACAGTTGAGATTCAATATTATTTTATACTAGTTTTAGGTGTACAGCATGGTGGTTAGACACTTACTAGTATATAATTTACAAAGTGATTCCCCTGATAACTCAGGTACTGATCTGTCACCATACATAGTATTACAATACTAGAGGCCCGGTGCATGAAATTTGTGCATGGGGGAGGGGGGTCCTCTCAGCCCAGCCTGCACCCTCTCCAATCCAGGATCCCTCTCACAATCCAGGACTGCTGGCTCCTAACTGTTCACCTGCCTGACTACCTGATCACCCCCAACTGCCCCCCCCTGCTGGCCTGGTCACCCCCAACTGTCCCCTCTGTTGGCCTGGTTGCCCCCAACTGCCCCCCTCTGCCGGCCTGGTCGCCCCTCACTGCCCCCACTGCTGGCCTGGTTGCCACCAACTGTGCCCCCTGCTGGCCTGGTCACCCCTCACTGCCCCGCTCTGCCGGCCTGGTCGCCCCACACAGCCTACTGTTCAGTCATTTGGTCATCCCTCCTTAACCCCCCTGCCGGCCTGGTCGCCCCATGCAGCCTGCTGCTTAGTCGTTTGGTCATCCCTCACTAACTCCCCTGCTGGCCTTGTCGCCCCACTCAGCCTGTTCAGTTGTCTATTCGGTTGTTTTGGATGTGACAGCCCCTGGCTCTTTATATATTTAGTGACTGTAATATTTATGCTGCATTTTACATCTCATGACTGTTTTGAAATTACCAATTTGCACTTCTTAATCCCTTCACATTTTTCAGCCATCTCCCCTACTCTTCTTCCATATGGCAATCATCAGTTTGCTGTATTTATGAATTTGTTTCTATTTTGTTTGTTCATTTATTTTGTTCCCTTTATTTTTAACCATTACCACAATTTTATTTATTTATTTATTTTTAAAATAATTCCTTATTATTGAAAGTATTACATATGTTCCCCCTTCCCCTCCCATTGGCCCCCTACAGCCCTCTCCTGCCCCCTGCCCCAGGCCTTGAGCAACCTATTGTCTGTGTCCATGGGTTCTGCATATAAGCATACAAGATCTTTGGTTGATTACTTCTCGCCCTGCCCCATCTTCCCTCTGAGATTCTGCACTCTGTTCCATGCTTCCATGTCTCTGGATCCACTCTCTTCATCAGTTTATTTTGTTACTTAGATTCCACATATGAGTGTGATCATTTGATACTTGTCTTTCTCTGACTGATTTATTTTAGTTAGCATGATACTTTCCAAGTCCCTTCATGCTGTTTCAAAGGGTAAGAAATTCTTCTTTTTTATTGCTGCATAGTATTCCATGCTATAAATATATCACAGCTTTTTTTATGCACTCATCTACTGATGGGCACTGGGCTATTTCCAGATCTTAGCTATTGTAAATTGTGCTGCTATGAACATAGCGGTGCATACATTCTTTCTGATTTGGTATCACTGGCTCAAATGGCAGTTCCATATTTAATTTTTTGAGGACACTCCATATTGTTTTCCATAATGGTTGCACCAGTCTGCATTCCCACCAGCAGTGTACTAGGGTTCCCTTTTCTCCACATCCTCGCCAGCACTTGTCATTTGTTGATTTGTTGATGGTAGCCATTCTGACAGGTTTAAGGTGATACCTCATTGTCGTTTTCATTTCTGATGATCAGTGACTTTGAGCATTTTCCCATATGTCCCTTGGCCATCTGTATGTCCTCTTTGGAGAAGAGTCTGTTTAGGTCCTTTGCCCATTTTTAATTGGATTGTTTGTCTTCCTTTTGTTAAGTTGTATGAGTTCCTTATATATTTTGGATATTAACCCTTTATCAGATATATCATTGCCAAATATGTTCTCACATACAGTGGGCTCTCTTTTTGTTTTGTTGATGGTTTCTTTTTGCTGTGCAGAAGGTTTTTATTTTGATGTAGTCCATTTGTTTATTTTCTCCTTAGTTTCCTTTGCCTTAGGAGATGTATCTGTAAACATATTGCTATGAGAAATGTCTGAGATTTTTGCTGCCTATGGTTTCTTCTAGGATTTTTATGGTTTCATGACTTACATTTAAGTCTATTATCCATTTTATTCTTGTGTATGGTGTGAGTTGGTGGTCTAGTTTCATTTTTTTTTTTTTGCATATATCTGCCCCATTTTCCCAACACCATTTATTAAAGAGACTTTCTTGACTCCATTGTATGCTCTTGCCTCCTTTGTCAAATACTAATTGAGGGTAATGGCTTGGGTCGATTTCTGGGTTCTCTGTTCTGTTCCACTGATCTATAGACCTGTTCCTGTGCCAATACTAGGCTGTTTTGATTATGGTTGCTTTGTAGTATAACTTGAAATCTGGTATTGTGATTCTTCCAACTTTTTTTTCCTCAAAATTGCTCAGCTATTTGGGATCTTTTTTGATTCCATATACATTTTTGGAGTATTTGTTCTAGCTCTGTAAATTATGCCATTGGTATTTTAATAGGGATTGCATTGAATCTGTAGATTGCCTTGGGTAGTATGGACATTTTAATGATGTTGATCCTACCATGAACATGGTATATTCTTCCACTTATTTATATTTTCTTCTATCTCTTTTTTTCAATGTCCTGTAGTTTTCTGAGTACAGGTCTTTTGCCTCCTTGATTAAATTTATTCCTAAATATCCTAATTTTTAGTTGCAATGGTAAATGGGATTGTTTGTTTAGTTTCTCTTTCTGAGAATTCATTATTGGCGTATAAAAAAGCAATCATTTTTTGGGTGTTGATTTTGAATCCTGCTACATTGCCAAATTCATTTATTAAATCTATTTTTTTGGTGGAGTCTTTAGGGGTTTCTATGTACAATATCATGTCATCTGTGAATAATGAGAATTTTACTTCCTCCTTTTGAATTTGGATGCCTTTTATTTCTTCTTGTCTGATTGCTATGGCTAGCACTTCCAGTACTATGTTGAATAAGTGTGGTGAAAGCAGACATCCACATCTTGTTCCTGTTGTTAGGGCAAATGCTTTTAGTTTTTGCCCACTGAGTATAATATTGGCTGTAGGTTTGTCATATATGACCTTTATCATGTTGAGATATGCTCCCTCTTTTCCCACTTTGCTGAGAGTTTTTATCAAAAATGGGTATTGGATTTTGTCAAATGCTTTTTCTGCATCTATTGATGTGATCATGTCATTTTTGTCTTTCGAGTTGTTTATGTGATGTATCAAGTTTATTGATTTGCGGATATTGTACCAGTCTTGCATCCCTGGAATAAATCCCTCTTGGTCATGGTGTATGATCTTTTTAATATATTGCTGGATCTGATTTCCTAATATTTTGTTGAGGATTTTGGCATCTATGTTCATCAGGGATATTGGCCTATAATTCTCTTTCTTTATAGTGTCTTTATCTGGTTTTGGAATTAGGATAATGCTGGCCTCATAAAAAGAGTTTGGAAGTGAATTTTTCTGAAACAGTTTGAGGAGTATAGGTATTAGTTCTTCTTTGAATGTTTGGTAAAACTCCCCGTGAAGCCATCTAGACCTGGGCTTTTGTTTGGTGGTAGTTTTTGTTTTGTTTTGTTTTGTTTTTAATTACTGCTTCTATCTCATCAGTTGTTATTGAACTATTCAGGTTTTCTGATTCCTCTTGATTCAGTTTTGGGAGATTATATTTTTTTGTTTGTTTGTTTTGTTTTGTTGGCATATAGTTGTTCATAGTATTTTTTTACAATCCTTTGTATTTCTGTGGTGTCAAGTGGTTACTTCTCCACTTTCATTTCGGATTTTATTTATTTGGGTTCTTTCTCTTTATTTCTTGATGAGTCTGGCTAACGATTCATCAATTTTGTTTAGCTTTTCAAAGAACCAGCTCTTGGTTTCATTGATTTTTTTGTATTGTTTTTTTAGTCTCTATGTTATTTATTTATGCTCTAATCTTTATGATTTCCTTCCTTCTACTTTGGGCTTTTCTTGTTCTTTTTTTAGTTCTTTAAGTAATAGGGTTAAATAGTTTGTTGCTGATTTTTCTTGTTTTTTGAGGTATGTGTGTAGGGCTATGAACTTCCTTCTCAGGACTGCTTTACTGTGTCCCAGAGATTTGGGGTTGTTATGTGTTCATTTTCATTTGTTTCCATGAAGTTTTTTATTTCTTTCTTGATCTTGTTGGTAACTCATTCATTGTTTAATAACATGCTATTTAGCCTCCATGTGTTTGAATGTTTTTGGTTGTTCTTACTGTAGTTGATATCTAATTTCATTCCACTGTGATCTGAGAAGATGCTTGATATAATTTCAATCTTCTTGAACTTGTAGAGACTTGTTTTTTGTCCTAACATGTGGTCTATCTTTGTGAATGATCCATGTGCACTTGAGAAGAATGTATATCCTGCTGCTTTGGGGTTAAATGTTGTATAAATGTCAATTCAATCCATCTGATCCAGTGTGTCCTTTAGAGTCACTGTTTTCTTGTTAAGTTTTTGTATGGAAGATCTATCCAGTGAAGTCAGCAAGGTGTTAAATTCTCCTACTATGACCATGTTGTTGTTGATCTTTCCATTAAAGTCCTCTAGAAGTTTTTTTTATATATTTAGGTGCTCCTATATTGGGTGCATATATGTTTACCAGGGTTATATCCTCTTGTTGGATTGATTCCTTTAGTATTATGTAGTGACCTTTGTTGTCTCTTGTGATGGCCTTCATTTTGAAGTCTATTTTGTCAGATGTGAGTATTCCTACTTCAGCTTTTTTTATTTTTTATTTGCCTGGAAAAAATTTTTCCATCCCTTCACTCACATCCTGTGTGTGTGTCTTTTTTTTTCTGAGGTGGGTCTCTTGTAGACAGCATATATTTGGGTCATGTTTTAGTATCCATTCAGTTACCCTATGCCTTTTGATTGGAGCATTTAATCCATTTACATTTAGGGTTATTATTGATAGGTACTTATTTATTGCCGTTTTAATTCCTAGAGAATTTGTGTTTCTTCTTCTCATTACAGCAGTCCCTTTAGCATTTCTTGTAATGCTGGCTTGGTGGTGATGTACTCCTTTAGCCTTATTTTTGTCTGGGAAGCTCTATATTTGACCATCTATTTTGAATGATAGCCTTGCTAAATATAGTGATCTTGGTTTCTATTTTGAATGATAACTTTGCTGGATATGGTGATCTTGGTTTCAGATCCTTACTTTCCATTACCTTGAGTACTTCATGTCATTCCCTTCTGGCCTGTAGAGTTTCTGATGAGAAATCAGGTGTCAGCCTTATCGGAGCTTCTTTGTAGGTAAAAGTTTGCTTTTCTCTTGCTGACTTTAAGATTCTCTCTTTGTCTTTAATTTTTGGCATTTTAATTATGATGTATCTGGGTGTGGGCCTGTTTGGGTTCTTCTTTCTTGGGGTTCTCTTTTCCTCCTGAAATTATGTGACTTTTTCCTTTACTAGGTTAGGGAAGTTTTCTGCCATTATTTCTTCAAACACATTCTCTATCCCTTTCTGCCTCTTCTGGCACACTTGCTATTCTAATATTGTTATGTTTCATGTTGTCTCACAGCTCCCTTAAGCTGTCCTCCTGTTTTTTAATTGTTTTTTCTTTTTGGTTCTCTGATTGAGTGATTTTTTTCAACCCTATCTTCTAATTCAGTGATTCGATCTTTACCTTTCCCTAATCTGCTGTGTATTTCTTCCAATGTGTTTTTTATTTGTGTTATGTCATTCTTTATTTCCGACTGTTCTTTTTTCATAGTTACTATATCTTTTCTGTTGAGCATCTTTACCATCATTATTCTGAACTCTGTTTCAGATAAATTTTTTATCTCTGCTTCACTTATCTCTTCTTCTGGAGAATTCTCTTGTTCTTTCATTTGGGGGTTGTTTCTTTGTTTCTTCATTTTGGCTGTCTGTTTGGGTTTGTGACTATATATTAGTTAAATCCTCTATGCCTCTCAACCTCTAGTGCAGGACAGTGTCAAATGCTGTTTCAAATTAGATCAGGCAAAGACTCAAAGCCTCCAGAGACTGCCTCTGCCTACAGACTGATAGGATTCTGACTTGAATTGCCCCCAGGCAATTGTCCTCAGGTATAGCAAGAGTTTTGTTTTTTTTTCCCAACAGGGTGGGGCATTTGCTTCTGCCTGGAGACTATTATTTTCAGTCTGTTAAGTGGCCTCAGGGCAAAGTGTTTTCCAATAGGGTGGATCAACTGTCTTGCCCCCAGGCAAGGCAAAAGTCTGTGTGGGAAAGATGTCCTCCACTGCGTGAGGGAATATCTCAGCACAGGAAACCAGGGGTTTCTGCCTTATGAGCTCTAACCCTTGAGTCCCCAAATCCTGGCTTCTGCTGATACAACTCTAGTCCACTCTGCTCTCCCTCTGCTGGAGCACAAAGTGGGTGGCTCCACAGGGAATTTTGTGTGTTGGCCCTTTAAGAGGATGCCTAAATTTCTAGCCATCACTCCCTGGCAGACAGCAACCTCACTGCTTTTTATAATCAGATGTTATGTGGGTACCCTTCTCAGTTCTGGTGCTCTCTGCTTGGGGGCCCAGCTTTGGGATTAGATCCCAGAGTTCTCAGGGGCAGCTGAGATATTTCTTCGGAACTTTAGTTGCTGTCTGTGGGTGCCCAGCCAGCCCTTTCGCGCCTTGGCCCCTCCTACCAGTCTCTATGCTGTCTCCACTTTCAGTCCTTGGGTATCAGGGTTCTCTCCAGTGAGTCTTCCATTGATTATTCTGGAAGTTTTTCTGTATTTTAGTTGTAATTCCTGTTTGTTCATGGGAACTTGTCCGTGCAGCATCTACTTACTCTGACACCATTTTATGTGACTCTATTTTGTTCCCTTTATTAATGGGTCTCTCTTCTGTTTTGACGTTGTTGAGTATTTGTTAGTTATTCTCTACTTCCTTGAGACTTTCATCTCTGGAATCCCTGTCACTGCCCTTGCTAGGATCTCTCTTAATGCCTGACTCTATTTTCTAGTTCTTTTGTTGGTTCCTCTTCTTCTATGGGTTCCTGAAATGCTGGTGTTCTGAAGGTTTCTTTCTGAACCCACTGTTCTTCTCACTATGCATTAAGTTTTCTACCTTTTTGGTCAAGACCCTTTAAACAACCTGTTGAAAATTGTAGAATATTTCTCCACCAAAATATAGAGCACATACATTCAAAATTTAGTATAAACTTTCATGATCCACCAGAAGCCATATTAAGAATCCGCTGTATTCATTCTAGCTGGGTTATTTCATTTGTCTCTTTTATAAGATGACTTCCAAATTTCTTAAATTGATCTTGGCTTCTCTCCATAACTTAAGATGCATATTCTTCCTGAATTCTTTCATTGCCTGGGTTCAGATCCTTTTGACCTCTCACCCAGACTACTACAACAGCTTTTAACTCTTCTGCTTGCTTTCAGGCTTGTGTCCCTCAGATCATCCTCCACAGAGCCTCTAATGATTTATTATTCTGACCTTTTCAGCTCTAAGGTCTGATTCTTTATTTTCTATGGAAGTAGTCCAAACTCTTCCATGACACACACTCCCCCACCATCCCTCCTTTGTGAGGGATCCTTCTTGTGCCTACTATAATCTGTGCATATCTTCATTATCGTATAGACTTTAAATAGAAATTCTCTTTTCCAGTGCTATCAGAATTGAGAGTTGAGCAGTAAATTGAAGAAGTTGATTAAAGGTAAAGTTATCAAAAATAATACATGCAAAAAAATTTATGGATAAGCAAGGAACTTGATATAAAAGAAAATGCTAAGAAACATTTAAATTACCTTCTTAATGTTTATATGCTACAGAAGAGTAGAATTTATACATTTCTGTAAAGGTTCATTTATGCCAATAATGTTTTATTTTTCTTTATTCTGATGAATCTTTTATTAAATTAAAAAAGAATATGACTTTTATGTTAAAAATACATGCATACTTAAAACATTTTATTTCAACTTAAAACATATAAAGACATTAATTTGCCAATTTTTTCATATATGACCAAGGCACTTTCTTTGAGTATGGGTACTTGATTGGAATTCATTGTTCATTCTTGATTAAGCTGAACCCAGAATGCATCCTCTAGCTTTTTGGTTTACATGAAAGTTTAACTTTAAATGAAAGAACTTAAGCCACTTTTGCAGCAATCTGAGTACAGAATACTAGATTTGTATGATTTTCCCACTACCAATTTTCAGTTGAATTGTCCATATCTAGTTCAATAGTAGTATGTTTTTCTAATGAAGATTTACTTTTGTAAAGTCTTTCCAAGGCATTAAATCTTAGAAATAACAGTTGTCTTTGTTTTTAAATTACATTTTATTGGTTTGGTTAGTGTAGCATTTCATTAAAGTATAATTATAATACAAGAATGTGGTTTGTGAACATACCCTCAACTGAGGGGAGTAGAGATTGCTTCATGATCAGAATGTTGTAGATATTGATAATTTTTATAG
This sequence comes from Myotis brandtii, assembly GCF_000412655.1. NCBI lineage: Eukaryota > Metazoa > Chordata > Mammalia > Chiroptera > Vespertilionidae > Myotis > Myotis brandtii. The sequence goes on from NW_005353967.1 coordinate 21,568,831, forward strand.
AGGGAATTGACATTGTGTTGATAAATATGGCAAAGTTGGTTGAATGGAGGTTGGTTATTTTTATGGCTAATCTCCCTTTATTACAATGCTAGAGCCCCGGTGCAGGAAATTCATGAACTCGGTTGGGGTGGGGGGCGTCCCTCATCCTGGCCTGCGCCCTCTTGCAATCCGGGAGAGCCCTGCGATCGATCGCCCCACAGAGGGTGGCCTGGGCCTGCATCTTTGGGGTGATCGCGGAGCCTCCCCGGATGGATTGCCCTGCTGGCCGGTGCCTAGGCCTCCCTCTGCGGGTCAATCGTGGGGTGATGGTGGAGCCCCCGACCAATTGCATTGCACCTGCCTTGGCTGGCCTGGCACCAGTGCGTGTCATAGCATGGTTGTCCGGATGGTCGTTCTGCTGTTCGGCTGTTCAGTCAATTTGCATATTATGCTTTTATTATTATAGATGAGTTCTTATAAAGCAAGAGCTATATATTTTTTCCATTTCTGTATAGCTAATACTTAATTTTTATATTGCAGTTATCATTTAGTATGGAAGAAGATGAATTTTTTGGAGAAAAAACATTCCAGCATTATTGTGCAGAATTCATCAAACATTCACAGCAGATAGGTGATGGTTGGGAATGGAGAACTTCAAAGGTAAGAACAGAAAATTTTATTTCCCATTTTGAAAGAGTTTTTTTTTAGTTCTTTTTTTGCCATGTAAACCCTTAGTAATTAAAACTAATGTATGAAGCTAGCTTGATTTAGTAAAGGGCTTAAACTGAAGAATATTTTAAAACAGATGTCCATTGTATTACTTCAACTATATGTACTCATTATAATTAGGCTAATGAAGTATTATCTAGAAAAGTCTTTAGGTGACTTGCTTTAATTTAATAGATAAGAATGCTTAGCATATTAATTATCTGAATATAAACAGATGCTTCTGTGGTGCTTCAAACCATTTGTTTACACTATTAATTTTCTTAGGAAACTGTTTTTGTCCAGAGAATGAAAAGATAATCCTGAAACCAAACCATAGTCAATCACAAAATCTGAAATATTGAAGGCTGTGCTAATTAGGATATTTTTTTGTTATGTTTCTTTATTTTTATTGTTGATAAATTGGGAATTTTTTAATAGTATAAACACATTTCAAAACATTCTTTTGGTTCTATTCAATAATAGTCAAAAGGTCTATATACTCATTTACTTTCACACATATATCTAGTAAGGTTCTCTGTCAAAAGCTTTTTCAGTTCCTTGAAAGCCCTTTCTTAGAGAATAAGTTTTCTCTACTTGACACCTTATCTGATTCCTGAAAAAGTGATGAATCTCGATTCTCTGCAGAATGGTTGTGTTTCCTATCTGCAGTCTGAGAAACATGAACCGTTTTAAGCTGATTCCTATGATTCAGAACTAAGCCAGGGAAATGCAGGTCTTGATTGGGTCTAGAGTATCATTGGGGAGAGAAGCCATAATTCCTTCTTGGGTTATATGGCAGCTCAGTTTTGACAGGGTGGCTCATGGGTTGGTTCAGAGGTATGGTAGAGTCCAACTCCAACTCCACTATCTCAGTTAGGGACAGGACAGTCCACACACCCCTAGGGCATCTCCCGCTCTAGGATAACATGACCTTACTGGCACCCTTTATTAATTTTTGTTCCTATTTTATAATTTTGTTTGCTATTGTGTTCGTATTTTTATTCATATTACTAGAGGCCTGGTGCACGAAATTCATGCACGGGGGGGGGGGTTCCCTCAGCCCGGCCTACAACCTCTCACAATCTGGGACCTCTGGCTCCTAACCGCTCGCCTGCCTGTCTGATTGCCCCTAACCACTCTGCCTGCCTGCCTGATTGCTCCTAACCACTCTGCCTGCCTGCCTGCTTGCCTGATCGCCCCTAACGGCTCACCTGCCTGCCTGATCGCCCCTACCTACTCTGCCTGTCTGATTGCCCCTAACCACTCACCTGCCTGCCTGATCACCCCTAACCACTCTGCCTGCCTGCCTGATCGCCCCTAACTGCTTGCCTGCCTGATTGCCCCTAACCTCTCGCCTGCCTGATCACCCCTAACTGCCTCTGCCTGGTGCCTGATTGCCCCTAACTGCTCACCTGCCTGCCTGATCGCCCCTAACTGCCTCTGTCTGCCTCATTCCCCCTAACTGCTCGCCTGCCTGCCTAATCACCCCTAACCACTCTGCCTGTCTGATCGCCCCTAACCACTCTGCCTGCCTGCCTGATCGCCCCTAACTGCTTGCCTGCCTGATCGCCCCTAACCGCTCGCCTGCCTGCCTGATCACCCCTAACTGCCTCTGCCTGCCTGCCTGATTGCAATTAACTGGAACTGTGGGCCACTGATCGCCACTAACCACCTCTTCCTCGGCCCCTGCCTCTGCGGCTTAGTCTGTAAGGACTTCCGGAATGACATCTGGAAGGTCGTTCGGCTGTCTGGTCTAATTAGCATCTTACCCTTTTATTACTATAGATTTCTTCTATGATTATTATTGACATACTAGGGGCCCAGTGCATGAGTTTGTGCACCTTGAAAGGAACTGTGGGCCACGAGGCTATGGTGGGCACAGGGCAGGTCTCGGCCTATCCTCCGCACCCCTGCCTGGTCCCTCCCACCATGGCCCCTGGTTCCCTGTCTGCTGGCAGCCCCGTTCCTGCTGCCACTGCTCCCACATGCTGACAGCGCCGGCCCTGCTCGCACCCACTGATGGAGCAGTTGGAGCTGGCTCCAGCAGCGGGTGCAAGCGGGGCCGACGCTGTCAGTGGGTACGAGTGGTGGCTGCTGCCCTGATTGCTCCTTAGGAGCAGGGGGAGGTGGAGAAGCCCTCAGGGGCAATCAGGGCCAGCAGCCTCCGCTCGCACCTGCTGATGGTGCTGAGTGATCAGTGCTGGCACCGGGGACCAGCAGCGGGTGCGAGGGGGGCCGGTGCCGGCAGCAGGTGAGAGTGCCAGGCAGGACCATGGTGTGTGGGAGCAAAGAATTTTCAGTAACCACCAGAGGCTCGCCCTGATGACAGTGACCGGCATCCCACGTTGGTCTGGCACCCCTGCTCACCTGCTCCACCATCCCGCTGTGGCCTATGCCTGCCATGTACCACACACTGCCGCCTGCTACCAACGCCCGCCATGTTCCCCGTGCGCCCCTGGTAGTCAGCGCACATCATAGTGACTGGTTATTTGGTTGTTCAGTTGTTCGGTTGTTCTGTCGTTTGGTCTATTTGCATATTAAGGTTTTATATATAGAGAGAAAAGAATTGCTAATTTTTTTATATTAATTTAGTAACTATTCAATCACTGATTTCATAATGCATAGTCTTCATAATTTTTCAGTGATTTCCCTGTAATCTTATAGGTAGAGTGAGATCATATGCAAGTGAAATTTTTTTACCTTATTTGTAATATTTTTCTCTATTATTTTATGAATTGGTTAGAAAATGTTAATAGTGATAAAAGTTCTCTTTGTCTTCATCCTGATCTTAATATTAATGTTTCTGATATATAATAAATAAAATCATTGGTTGTTGGTTGTTTATTCATTTAATGAGTAAAGGTTTCAGACCCCTTTTCTTTTTAATCTTTATTGTTGAAAGTGTTACATATGTCCCTCTTTTTCCCCCATTGACCCCTTCTAGCCCATCCACACCCCCAACCCCAGGCCTTCACCACCCTATTGTCTGTGTCCATGGCTTATGCATATGTGCATACAAGTTCTTTGGTTGATCTCTTCCGACCCACCCACCCTGTCTAAAACCCCTTTTGACCTTTAATAATTTGTGTGGTTACTCCTTGGGAACTTTCTCTTTCACCAGGTTTCCTAAAAAAAGAATTTTTCTTTTATCTTAAGCTAGAGACAGAATGATATAGATTCCTGTTACCATTTCTGTGACCTAGCAGAATGAGGAAGAGGAAGGTTAGGGAGGGAGCTGGGACTAGACTGCATTTGTGTGTGTGTATGTGTTGAGGGGAAGATCTCCTGGAAGGAAATTATATCTGTCAGTAGCTTCTTCACTAAATTTGTTGAAACTAGTTCCTCATGAACCAGTTTCCAGGATTTGTTTATATTCTTGTTTTGGCCTCTGCTTCAGGGATGGGGATGGCTATGTATAACTTCTTGTTTGCTGCCACTGTCTGCTAAGTTAGGAAAATTTCCTACCCTTTGGGGTAGGAATTGCACTTTTAATTAAGGATTGTTCTTTTTAATGTGGGGGCGAGCCCATAGATAGCATCAAAACAAAACAAAACGCTGTTGAGAGAAGATCTCTGTAGCCTTAAGGTAAGGACTGCAAAGTCAAAACTCTACGGAGAGATCAGGTGTGGTAAATAAATGGATGAAGCTGCCAGGGACGCGACAACATGGACACTGAGTCCTGTGGTCTGTGGCTGACCACAGTGCTTGGCCTGTTCCAGGTTGGAAACCTGGACCCTTGGGTACCAGACCTTCCAAAAAAAAGTAAAAGGATTTGGGGGGAGAAATTTCTAAAATTTTAAATGTTGGCAAATAATTAAAAAAGATATTTTAAAAACACAGTAAGGACCAAACCCAACATGCCAGTAGTGCACAATAATGGAGGCTAATAATGCATAATAAGGAGGGCTATTTTTTTTTAATAGAAGTTGATGACTTCTATTAAAAAAATAGTCATCAACTTCTATTAAAAAAATAGCTGTATAGCCCTAACTGGTTTGGCTCAGTGGATAGAGCGTCAGCCTGTGGACTCAAGGGTCCCAGGTTCGATTCCGGTCAAGGGCATGTACCTTGGTTGCGGGCACATCCCCAGTAGGGAGTGTGCAGGAGGCAGCTGATTGATGTTTCTCCCTCATCGATGTTTCTAACTCTCTACCCCTCTCCCTTCCTCTCTTTAAAAAATCAATAAAATATATTTAAAAAATAGCTGTATGGAAGTACAATTGGAAAACATTTAAATTATATAATGAATAAGTTTTGACATATGTGTAGACCTGTGAACCTTCAACACAGTCAAGAAAGTGAATATATTCATCACCCGCAAAAGGTCCCTTGTACACTTTTGTAGTCCCTCCATCTGCCCTTGGAAGTTATTTTTAAAAAGAATCTTGTTTATCCCGATATATAGAGGCTCCTTTAAAGAGTACACATATTACTACTCACATTCACGTTTGTTCATAAATCACTTTGGCAATATTCATTTTATTTTTTAATATTGAAAGAATTGCAACAATATTTAGAGAACTGGTATAATTCAACTTTATAGATAAGACAAAACATCATTTTTCCCCTGCGAAGTTGATAAGAAAAACAGAGTGAATTAATGAAACATGTAATAATTTTAAAAAATTATAAAGAAAGCAGTTTCTAAATGTAGTCAAAACAGTTCTAATTCTTATATCTGGAGGCATGCAGAATGGGAGAAGACTTCTAAGTCATTATTTGTCAGTGGGGCTTGATGCTGTTGGCATCTGGGCAGGACAGTTCTTGTTCTTTTACCCCCAGCATTTCCAAACTCTTCAGGTAGGTGGTATACTCTCACTGAGAGCTATTGTTTAACATGATGGTCTGTCTGAAATGAATGATTTTGGTTAAGAGCATTGGCTTCAGAGTTAGGTGTACCTGGATACAAATCCCTGTTCTAACATTTACTAGCTAGATATTGCACAAATTACTTAATGTCTCCAAACTTCATTTTTTATCTATAGAACTAGAGGCCCAGTGCACGGATTTGTGCACATTGAAAGGAAATTAATTACAAGGTGACTGGGAGAGATGGGCCGGACACATCCTGGAGCCAACCTCCCGTAGTCCCTTCCCTGGCCGGACGCACCTGGGGTGGCGCCGGGGCTCAGAGGGCATCTGTGGAGTGAGTGGGGTCCCTCCTTCAGGTGGGGTCCCTCGGCCTGGCCTGTGGGATTGGGCTCCCTCCTCTCTGGTTCCGGTGTGAGTCACCCAAGAACCACCGCTGCCAAGTCACTGCAGCTCAGCACCTCCTGCATTGAGTATCTGCCCCTGGTGATCAGTGCACGTCATACCTACTGGCCGGTCGGATGGTCGGATGGTCACTTAGCCTTTCATATATATAGATAGGGATACCGATAATACCCACCTAATGAGGTTATTGTGTAGGTTAAATGAGATTTGCATTGAAAGAGTTTAGCAAATAACAGTGAATAACAGTGAATGCAATTGTTTGAAACACATTACTTGATCTAATAGAAATAGTGTATAGCCAGAGAAGTATAGGTAGAGAGAGAGAGAGAGAGAGAGAGAGAGAGAGAGAGGGAGAGGGAGAGAATGGGTGTTTAAGGGTCACTTGGCAATTCCATTGTCTCAGGACATTCCATGTCTACATCAGATACATAGGAATTTGCTTTATTCTTAAAGACAGATGGAATGAAGAGATTATACCCATTTTAATGTATTAATGTAATATTGGGTCACCCTCAAAATAGGAGGTTTTAACCTCCTAACTTTTATATATAGATATATAGAAATATATATATATATACTATCTTAAAAAATCCATGAGTGAGAGACAGAGAACATGAGAGAGAGAGAACTAGAACAATGTCCAAACCTAACTCATTGAACATCATTGGGAGCATCTAGGACAACAACTCCTTGTTCTGAAAATTGTTAGTCAGAAATAAATAAATAAATAAAAAGCCTAATTTGATTTTTAAAAGCCTTTTTTTAAGAATTTTATCTGATAAAACATAGAAAAGATGGTAGAATTTTAAAAAACACCACTTTTCAATCCCTAGTGAAATGAATTAGGCAACAATAATCAGTGGATGGAACCATTAAATGAAAGGTTGCAGAGGAGGGCTTGAGCTACCATCAGCTGAACCTTGTGCTCAATCTTGGAGTTATTAAAAACAGGGCATCTGGATATTATATACTTTCTGAAGTTTTATAGCATGAATCACAGAGCATAATCTATGAAGTATTCTTGCCCAAAACGTTGAACCTGAATAGAATCAATTAAGGAACTTAAGTGATGCAGGACCCAGTTAATTGTCACCACAGGAAGCAAATAGAAAAATCTAGAAATCTAAAGGACAACTGACTCAATTTCCTTAAAAAATTAATAGTAAGATAAAGAAGTGAGGAGGAGAACTGCATCTCTATCTAGGATTAAGGACCAGGCTTTTTTTGTTTTTTCAGTATTTTTTTTTTCTCGCTCAAGATGTTTAAGCATAGCTTCTGACCAATCATTGACCATAAAGCTATGTATAAATGTAATTTTGAGAGACAGAAGCCAGACTCAAAAGAGTACATCATTTTTAGTCATGAGCTGTGTATGCTTAGCTAAGGAACGTGAACTATATCCTGAAATAATGGAGAATCACTATAGGATTTTAACCAGGCTATAATGGATTGGAATTGCATTTTATAAGATTGCTTTGGCAGGATGGAAGGCAGATTGGCAGAAGGCAAGATTACAGACAGAAAGCAGAAATAATGGCCCGAACCAAGACAATGGCAATGGGAAAATAGGGCAGAGGATGCAGAGGGAAGCCAATTGGAGAGATTTTTAAAGGTGAAATAAACTGCTAGAATGATCCATTAGGTCTAAGTATTGAGAAGAGAGGAGTAAAAGTCTTCAGGTTTATGGCCTGAGCCAGAAGGATGGTGGAGCCCTTTAGTAAAACAAAGAATTCAACTAATAGGAGGTTGAAAGATGATAAGCTCAGTTTTGATCATGTGGAGCTTGAGGTCAACAGAACTCAAATCTATGAGATTGCCTATATAATTAAACTTTGTGTAAAATCTTTTGTTTAGTAAAAAAATGAGTATATGGAAATATGGGACTGTAGCAGTCCATAGACCTGGGTTCTTGCTCCAGTCCTCGATCAAATTTGGCCAAGTTCAGTTGTTACATTGGTGCCTACATTTGTTTATTTATTTCAGTTATCTTTATACAGAATGAAGAAAATATGTCTGCTCTATATATACTTATATGAGTGTCATGAGCATAAAAAGATGCTGCAAAACAAGAATACATGCAATTGCTGCTATAGCACTCAATTTGTTTTAGAAATTATAACCAATCCAATATGAACAAAATAAAGCCATAAATATTGAAAAAGAACCCATATTTTCATATTGTCAGATGACATGGAAAGCACCAAAGAATTATTTTTAAAAGTACTAGAAGTACTAAGACAATTCATTTAGGTAATCAGTTACAAAATATACCTAGCAAAATAAATTTTAAAAGTGAACAGGTATTGTGTACATAAAAGAGAAGACAACATTGTAGATATGTAATTTCCCTCCAAATTTATAAATTTAAAAGAACCATTGAAATCCCAATTGAGAAATATAGCAACACTTGCTTATCTAATTAAGAGTACCTAAAAATGAAAGCTTACATATGAGAGAAATTCAGCAAAACAACCACAATAGTACTAGGTTAGTGTGCTTTTTTCCCATTTTTACAAACATTCATGATCATAATGATGTCTGTAGTTGGAGGCCTTCTCTTAGGCTTTGGAAATAAGCATTTTCTAAGTTCAAGCATAATATTAACTCATAATAGATCAGAACAGTTAGGCAAATTACTCAGGGAAGAGAGAGAGAGAGAGAGAGAGAGAGAGAGAACATGGCTTCCCAGTCTACAAGATTAGACTGTAATCTGATGGCAACCAAAGAGAGAGTAGTCAGTGATTAAAATTTAAGAAGCCTGGTGGGTATGGCTCAGTGGTTGAGCTTTGACCTATGAGCCAGGAGGTCTCAGTTCGATTCCCCAGTGTGGGTATGCAGGAGGCAGCTGATCAATGATTCTTTCCCATCATTGATGTTTCTCTCACTCTCTCACTCTCCCATCCTCTCTGAAATTAAAAAATATATATATTTAAAAAAAACTTTAAAAAAATAAGTGAAGGAAACATTGTAATGGAGCAGTGTCTATTACACTATTTAAAGAGAGAGATTCTTACCCTACAAATTCTAAGCAACTTGGCCTCAATGGTAAGACTGTGCCTACTGCAGAGCAAGATGTATGATGCCACTCTTAGCTTATGCCATTAAATATTTTATCCATGCAACTGCTCATGAGAATTTGTACTCATTCTGTGCTCACACTATTGTGATTTGCCCATCTATAAAACAAAAATGAATCATCAGGATGACAGGAGCATTCCAGTTCATTTGACAATTCTATTTACAGTTAATATAAATTAACAATTGGATTCTGATATATATCTATGTAGATATCTCCTCTGTCATTGCTTGATGTGGATCTTTCTTTGAGAGACAGCTCCATTCCAGTCTATCTGATACTGAGGGTCAGATTCTGGGCTTGATAAACTCACCAGTGGAAAAAACTTCCTACAAGGCTTTTTGAAAACAGCCTGTCAACCTGTCCCCAAATATTACTGTTAGGCAGGAATGTGCTTTTAGTTGTTAAAAGTACATAATTACTATCATTATTTAAATTTTAATGTATAAATTTATAAAGTATTATAGCTTTCCTTTCTCTGATACTCTTGATAATCTTTAAAAATGGCATTAAAATATTTAATTTACAAGTGATACAACCTGTTCTTCTTGTGATGATTGCTTAAGATTTGCATATGCTTAAGACAAATCATATCATAACACAATAAATTATGAATGAAAAATCTAGTGTAACTGACTATGACTCAATGTTTATTACAAAAACACAGCATGCTGCTCTAAGTGCATTTTTCTCCTAATCTCCAAAGATAAACTAAAAAAACAAAACCAAAAGAAAAACAACAAAACTGCTTTAGTCTAATCAAGAGACTATATGAATACAATATATTTAATCTTTATCTAGTGACATTTAGGTCCAGAAATGATATTTCATTAACTCACAGTAGATAGCTTAACCAAATATAGCATTTTTCAAAAAATAATAGCAGCAACATACAACCTCTCTAAAAAGGATTACTAATACAGGGATATGTAAAAAAAAATTTAAATAAGCTAAAGGAGAAAGAATAAAAATTAAAGAAAAATTAAATATTTCAAACCACCAAATGTATTTATCACTCACATAAAGCAACATTATACTTAAGAAACCAGTGGGAAATGTCTATTGCTTTTAGTAATCCTTAAAACCATCACTACACTTTAGCAAAGAATCTAAGCATACTGTGCACATAGAAGTAAAAAAAAATTAAGTAAATATTTAGTATTCACTTTTGAAATAAAAATCATTACTTTCAACAACTCAATGTATAATTACTGCCAAAGTGAATGGGTAAAGTAATATAACTGTATTTAACATATTAATTTCATTATTCACTCTCAATTCCATTATGTACATTCAAAATTCAGACAGGTTTCTTCTAGTCTGCCCTGCCATGTCCTCTCTGCATGTGTCACTTCACTGTCAGCCCAGGCTATGAGGACAGTATGGTTTCCCCAATGCATGTGGGTGGAAGGCAGCCAGGGTTGTTTGCAGAGTTGAAGCCTCTCTGTGGATCTCTCACTTCCAAGATCTCACTGTTAAGTTTCTGGTTTTGTTGCTGGTCTGTTGCTTGACCCAACAGAGATGGCCTCCTCAGACTTGCTACTGGCACTGCTGCTGGACAGCATATTTTCACGTTGGGCTCCAGATCAATTGAGCCTCTCTGGCCATGACGGTGTCCCAGCCTGTGGTCCAGGGAGAGCCCCCACCCTGACCACCAGGGAAGGATGGCAGTGGCCCCAGTCAGCAGAGCCACAGACTCCCACTGTTCTTACCTGAATTTCAACAGTGTTTTATGAATAAGTGCTTCTTAATATGCTATTTGACTTTGGTAGATTGCCAGATCCCTGAAATGGTTGTTTTTGGAGAGGAAGATTTAAAGTCCTTCCTATTAAAGCCACATAATGATTTTAATTTGTATTTTGCTGAAAACTAGTTTATTTGTGTACCTTTTAATATGTTTATTATTTAGTGGGAACCTTCATTTGAATGATTGAGTCTTTTGCCCATAATCACTACATATTTTTTGAAGATTAAATTTATCCTTCAGATAGGCAACCCTGACCCAAGTTTGGCTTAGATCAGCCGTGGGTAAACTACGGCCCGCAGGCCGGATCTGGCCCGTTTGAAATGAATAAAACTAAAAAAAAAAAGACCGTACCCTTTTATGTAATGATGTTTACTTTGAATTTATATTAGTTCACATAAACACTCCATCCATGCTTTTGTTCCGGCCCTCCGGTCCAGTTTAAGAACCCATTGTGGCCCTTGAGTAAAAAAGTTTGCCCACCCCTGGCTTAGATGCTCCTCCTCTGTATGTCTATAAAACTGACTGCACAATTCTATATAGTGATTATCTGTATACTTGTCTGATTCCTCATAATAGTCTGAAAGCTCCTTTACTGCAGGGAATTTTGTTTCTATATCCTTGCTTTTAAGTCCTTGGTGCTTAGCATAGTGAGCCCTCTATATGCATTTGCTTAATTGAATTAAAATTATATAAACTTCAAGGAGTTCTGGAAGGCTTTTTATTTTTGTAAATACATTTTATTGTATTTTATTTCATTGTATAATATATTGTTTGAAATAAGTGGGTCATTAACTAGTTTGTAAAAACCTAGTTGTTATAGAAAAATTTTCTTTAAATAGTAAAATTCCTTTTTAGTGGAATGACCTGATGGGTCCAATATTATTACATAATACCACCAGTAACCTCTAAATTCATTGCTACTACTATTAAATTCATTGGTAACTTTGATCTTTTAGTCGTATTTGACAGGATTGACCATTCTTTTTTTAAAAAAAATATATATATATACTTCCTTCATTTGTTGTCCTCATTCTCTTAGTTTACCGCCTATATTACTCTTTACTCCTTTTCAGTCTCTTTTGCTGTTTTATTTGCCCTTCCCCCCTTCCCCCAACCTCATAATACTAGTGCTCAGGCTGTCCTATGTCTTATTTTCTTCTCTAGCTATTTTTAGGACTGTGGTGTCATCATTTAAATTCTATCAAATGCCAATTACTCCCAATTGTATATCCCCTGCCCAGACTTCTCTCTTGAATTCCAGACTCATAAGGTCAAGTTCTTATTTGACATTTCTACTTTGATGTTCCCACTTAGATCCTAAAGTCAACAAGTCCAAAATTAAACTCCTAATCTCCCCCCTCCCAAAGATGCTGCTCACCCAACTCCATCCAAATTAACCTTCTCCTCTCAATAGACAGAGAAACTCTGTTTTTCCAGTTGTTCAAGCTATTGGAGTTATCCTTAACTTCTCTATTTATCTCACACCTTACACCCAATCCATTCAGACATCCTGTTTCCTCCACCTCATAATATCCAGAATCAGACAATTTTTCATCATTTCCCTTGCTTCCACCCTGGTGCAAACCATCATCAACTCTTACTTCACCTTCAGTTTCCTTTCATTTCCTTCACAACTGACCAGGCACACTGACTTCCTTGCTGTTCTTCAAACATACCAGACAAACACTGCTGCCAGGGGGCCTCTGAATTGGCTGGCCTCTCTGCTCTCTAGAACACTCTTCTTCCTGATATGACTAACCCCTCTTCTCCTCCCCATATTCTTCATGTGTTTGCTCATATGTCACCTTCATATTGGGGTCTTCTGACCATCCTATTCAGCAGTTCTAGCCTCACTACATCTTATGTTCCTCACACTACTATTCATCTCTAAGATGCTCTTTAATTTACTTATTTATTCTGTTTATTTCTTACTGTCTCTTTTTTTCCTTCTCAATCTATAAGGACAAGTATTTTTTTTTCAATCCTCACTCAATGATATGTTCTCATGAATTTTTAGGAAGGGAGGGAGGAAGGGAGGGAGGGAGCGAGGGAGAGAAACATTGATCAGTTGCCTCACATACACTCCTTGACTGGGGCTTGAACCTGCAACCTAGGTATGTGCCTTGACTGGGAATTGAACCAGCAACCTTTTGTTGCATGGGATGATGCTCCAACTAACTGAACCACCCAGCTAGGGCTTATTTTGTTTATTGATATGCCCAAAGCAACTAGAATATCACTGGGTATAAGGCAGGTACACAAATATTTGTTACATGAATGACTGAATATCTGATTTTTTTCAGAAAAAAATTCACAATTTTTCTGGAGAATTTTATTGAACAAAAACTTTTATTTGGAAAAATATGAAAAATTTTTTTAAAACTCAGTGTTCCTCTTCTATCCCTTAATTAATGAGCTAGGATTTATGAAAACACCATAAAATTTACATAAAAACTTAATAAGTAACATTCAAATAACCTCTTCAGGGCAGTCTTTTTAATAAAACTGGTATTTCTGTAAAAATGGAATTTTTCTATAATGATATGCGGTATAGTAGAATTTAATGCAGACTTTAGATTTTAAAATAACCATGTAACAGCGTGTTGAGTGGGTCCTTTTTATCTTGTTCCAGAATTTCAGCTAAAGCCCCAAGCTGGAGACAAAAGGCTCTAAGTAACTACTCTTCTATATTTGGATTGCTATGAATAATCTAGTAGCCACTGGGGCCAACAACCTGCCTGCAGAGAGGAGACTGTTCTGAGGAACCATTCCTGAAGGACTGGGATCCTTCACCCCACCCCAATATGAGAATAAGACTCAACAGAGAAGTGCAGAGTTCGTAATGAGAAACTATTCCCTCCCCCGCCCCCCAAAGCCTCCCTTCCTTCTCCAAAGAAGCAATTGTAAAGAGTATGGGGTGCCTTCAAGTCAGCAGGGAGGTCATTTCATTGCCTAGTTGAGCATTTGTTTAGCACTGGACTTGCTGATCTGCCCTTTCTCCTGGAGCAGGACTAGACTAAACGAAGTTGAGAGTGATATTGGGGGCAGAGGACACTGTTTAATCTATTTAATACTCTCATTTCAGAGAGTAGCTAGGTGTGACCTATTTTTCCATTGTCCTTTTCAAGAAGGCTGTTAGCCAAGAGGTAAAGGGACCTCGGTAGTCGTAGAGGGTGGATGTTGACTGCATAGACCAGGTAAATAAATATTCCAGGAGTGTACTCACTGCAGGATCCTCTGAAGAGTCCTTGAGATCACTGCAGGAGGGAGCTAGCAGCTGCATGCCTGCCAGATGCAGGGACATTGATGCCCGGTCCATGTGAGCCGGAGAAGCAACAGCAAACAAAGTGACGACTATGACTGCATCCTGTTAAGCAACGGGATGACCCTCCTTCCCACTTTCAGTTCTCAAGTCATTACAGGAAAACGTAGTGAGTGACAGGAAGTTTTCCTGAGCAAGGCCATGCTTCATTTCTCCATTCCAAGCTGCAGAGAGTGGGGGTTGAACTACAGGGAGGAAAGAGCTTCAAGTTGATTTTGAGTCTGAAGTCTTAAAAATAACAACAACAATAATAAGATGGAGTCTTAATTATCTGAAGGATAGAGTTCTAATAACTGACAGCATCTAAAGAGCTATAGACTGGAATCAGCTTGTTGTTTAAGGATCAGTTAGGTATTGCTGCATAAAAAACCAATACAAAACTTTGTGGTTTGATACCAACAACCATTTATTAATTCTCAGAAGCCTACAAATTGGCTGGACCCATTCTGCTGATCTGTGACAGGCTCGGTTGATGCCTGCAGGGCTTGCTTAGGCATCTACAATTGGCTGAGGGTTGTCTGGGAGCTGGCTAGACTAAGATGGCCTCAGCTGGGATGATCTGGCTTGGTTCTGTGTTCCAGCAGGCTGGCCTGAGTGTGTTCTCATGGAGGTGGCAAGGGTCCAAAGAAAGAAAGTAGGAATACTCAAGCACTTCTTGGGACCTCTACTTGAGTTTTTCATAGGGGCCAAGCTCAGAATCAGTATGTGAAGGTACTACTAAAATGAATATAGGGGAAAAATTGAGGTCATTAATGCATGCAGTCTGCCACATTTAACCATGTGCGCTAGGAGATTCCACACAGGAGAGTTAAGTGCAGTTATTGGAAAAAATAAAACCATTTCATATTTATACTCTGAGGAATAGAGACCCCTGAGCCAACAGGTTACCATTGACTTGGACGACATAGGCTCCTAAGAGAGAGATGGTTTCTCCTATGTGTTCTTTTCAATGTATGAATTTAACAGACGTCATTTTTTAAATGATCCTGCTGTTTTTTTAATTTGGGGGGTCACACTGAATTTGAATATATATCATCTACATAATAAGAAGATAATATCTAAATTTAATGTTTTAGGAGAAAGCTGTATATTTAAAATGTATGGGATTTGGAGATGAATGCCAGGAAATATAATAAGGAAAGTTGCAAGTGGATGCCTCTGGGTAGGCTGAGCAGAGTATGGAAAAGGGCAAGAAAGGGGCTGCTGATTTTGG
>NW_005353967.1:21584130-21606285 GCF_000412655.1 Myotis brandtii
TATATATGCATTTTAGTGACATTTGACTTTTTAAATTATGTGCTATATTATTGTGATTAAAATGAGTAATTTTTTTTAAAGGGGAGTCTAAATCAAAGCACCATTGCTGTTATTTATATATAATATCTCATTTAATTTGGTTTATACAGTATCCCTATGATTTAGCTATTATTATTTCTAATTCAGATAAGGCATGTAGGCTTAGAGAAAGTAAGTGACTTGTCCAAGGTTACAGTCTTTATGTAAGAGGCAGGGTCAAGATTGAAATTGAGGTGTGTCTGCTTCCAAAAACTACCATCTTAATACCTAACCTATAGTTTAATATTGAATTCATCCATTTAGTTAGAAGCTGAAATTTAATCTGCTGCATTCCAGAGGCCCACACTATTATGTAGCCGCTACAATGGAACTGGAACATATGTATTTCTTCCCTGACTAAGTAACTAATAAATTTTAGTTACTTATCAACATCTAGTCTTGAAATGGAAAAATAGAAATTGAGTAAGTTCTTCCAGTGGGAGATGATGAATATTCAGCATGTTTAAAATTACTTTAAGGGAAAACATGTTTATTTTTATTTAATACTTTGCACAGTATATTAGATGCTTAGATTTCAGATATTAGATATAATAACACATATATTTAGACTTTTCTACAAAAGTATACTTATAGTTTCAGGAAAACATTTATAATTAAGCATCTGATTAAAAACTGACCTGTTTTCATGAAATGTTCAAGTTATCAATATCCAGCTGTATTATCTTTCTATATTAGATGTTACATTTGATAAAAAAAAACTTCATATGCTAATTGCCTTTAACAGCTGCTGTAGATATTTATTGCAAAATGCCATTGAAAAGACAGATTTAATATATTAGTTTAGTACACATGGTGATTTAAAGATTAGAATATGTTAAATAAACTGTGTCAGAAATTATAAATAAACTAAAATGAGTAAAATTATCCTTAAATTGCTAGACAAGTCTTCACATTTAATGTTACATTAATGAGTTTTGTACAGAGACTGTTTAGAATGAAATCCTTTTTTCATCAGATGTTGCACATATGCTTTCACTGTTTGTTTTTCTTCAAAGTAAAACTTAATGAAACAGCTAATAAAACCCAATTTTACTCCTGATTTTTGAAAGAAACAAGCCCTTGAAGTGCTCCCACTGTTTATTCTTTTGCACTGGTTTTTGCTACTTTTCAGCATGTAAATTTTCCAGTAATGGAAAACAGTCAAAGCCATAAACCTTTTCTTCCAAGGCTTAGAAACCAGTGTTTATTTCTTATTTGTAAAGCGATTGCACAAGGGAGGCATGCTTTGCACACATACCGAGAAGTGTGTTCTCAGATCTTCGTGTTCACCTCCTGCTGGCTTCAGGAGGGTGTAGTTCGTGTGCATTTAAATGGATCTTTATTATGTAAATAATCAAGTACCAAAATAGGGGTTTTAACTACCCTAAAAAAATGAGAGATTTCAAAGTGAAGGGCATATATGAGACTCCTGGATCTTGTTACTCTCATAAACCTGAAGGTGTATTAGATTGGTGAATAGCTTATGAAAAAGGATCAGCTTCTATGAATTAGAAATCTATAGATGGCAGATGTGTATGTATCCCATGTGACTTTTTCACGCACCATAGCATATGCTATTCTATATCTTCCTGCTTCTTTATGGAGGGGATTGACTCTGTTGACAGACTGGAGGTGGATATTTGTGTTGAGATGAGAGAGGCAGAACTACTCAAAATGTGGCCTGGTCCTAGAATGGTACCAGTGCAAGGAAATAAGTATAGAAATTGAAAACGAATGCTAAGAAACTTGTAAGTAATTCGACAGAGTAATTTTATATCTGTCAAATATAATTTTAAAAATTGGTACTGATTATGGGGGAGGCTATGAATGTTGGGAGAAGATGGTATACGGGAACCCTCTGGGCCTTTCTCTCAGCTTTACTGTGAACCTAAAATTGCTCTAAAAAATAAGTTTCTTTAATTTTTTAAAGTTGGGCCTTGTATTTTGTATGTTTTGAATTTTTATTTTTTTCTAGCAATTCATTTTTAGTGTTTTTCCCCCCATAAAAGTATGTGTATAACAGATTGGAAATAAAAATCCTGATCTTTTACCACAGATGGTTTGAAAAGCATTTGGTTTAGGATGAGATTTTGAAATGTTGATTTATGTCCCTTTACCCCAATACATTAGATATTAAAATTTGAATAAAGAGAAAAGATCATAATTTATAATTCTAGTGCCCTAACAAGACAATTTAATACATTGAATAGTTAATGAGGTAAGGATCTGGACAGTAGAACCTGAAGTGGAGAGATTCTGTGTTTCCCATTATAGGCAGGCCCATATGCTCTAGTGACCACTGAATGGGAGTTGGTGTTGACATTCTCATAAGAAAATCAGAAAAGCGTGACTAAATGGAGGTGGGCTATTGCCAAATTGAGATTTTTAAAAATTAGGTCAGTGTTTTAAGTGGAGGAGAAGAGAAAGCTGAATTATGTTCCTTGGGGCAATTTGGAAGGGCTAGGAATTTTGGACTACTGTAGGACATTATGTGGGCCTTGACAACAAAGCAGAGGTAGAAATGGGGGCGCATCAATGACAAGTTGCATTTACTTCTCAGTTTTATTTAGTGCATCTTAGTGCTACTAAAAATCACTACAAGGCATGCCTCTTTGGTATGCATTTTATTCATTGCTGATACTTGGACCAGCAATCAGAATATAAAGTTGAGATTTATGTGTTATGTAACCTTGAGTAATAAAAGCGTTCATGAGTCATGGAAATAGAGGTTTAGACTTAGAAGGTCATATAATTCACCTTGTTCAGGATACTGCTTCTCTTAAACCTGCTTATGATGCACTAACTTTTTCTTAGCCACGCTGTGAGTTCTGCTCATGAGGGTGGAATATGCTGAAAGGGAGATACTGTGCATAGCATTCAAGAATTAGAAGTTCCAAGCCCTGGTTGAGCTAGGATGAGACTTACCCAGAGGATTGTCCAAGAATATCCTAATCTTGGAAGAGAGAAAAAAGCTGATCAGGGAGAAAGCTGGAAGTTGAATACTAGATCAGAGCTTCCTAATTGCTATCCAGGTCATATTGCTGTGCCGTGAATAGGCTATAGGTGAGTTCAAGATACCAATGGTTACAGATAATTAACAGTGTACTGAATAGCCATTCAGGAATATATAGTAGCAGACATGATATTTTAGCACTATTTGAATGGCTCCCTATTTAAACTCCCTAAATTTACTATTTATTTTGGCAGTACCTTGGCCAAGAAGTTCTCTGTAGTAGCCATATCACTTAGCATCTACCCTTGTGTGTCTAATTACATACTTGTAATATCTTGTCATGAGTAAATTTTTTTAATTTTTAAAATTGTGAAATATATATATTATGTTATATATAAAACATAAAATGTATCATTTAACCTTTTAAATTAAATATTTTTTAAATAATGATAAAAAATACATGACAAAATTTGCCATATTTACTCATTCTTTAGTGGTTCAGTTTAGCAGTACATAGTAGTATTAAGTACATTCACATTATTATACAGCCATCACCAGCATCTGTCTCCAGAATGTTTTCATCTTAGTAAACTGGAACTCTTTAACCATGAGACAACTTCTTTGCCCCCTTCCTCCAATTCCCAGGCAACCACCATTCTACTTTCTGTTCCTATGAACTTGACTACCCTAGGTACCTCATATAATATTTTTTTCTAACCAGAATATTTCACTTAGCATAATGTCTTCAAGGTTTATCATATTGTAGCACATCAGGATTTCCTTCCTTTTTAAGGGTGAATAATATTCCATTATGGATATTTGGATTGCTGCCAGCTTTTAAATTTTTGTTTTTTAATGTGTGTAAAATATTTGTATTTTAATTTCAATTTTGTTTGCTATTTTCATTATCATCATCATCATTATTTTACCATTTTCCTGACTTAGAACTTATACATGATTATTTTTATTACTTTCATTACCATTTTCTGATATTGTGTTGTGAAATAAAACATTGATTTTGTTACTTCTTGATTTATGTACTTAGTTTCCGCTTTTGTGTTAACAATTAACCAAAGTCATATTATTGACAGAATTTTGCAGTGAATTATTATTTTTGAAAATTAAAAAATATGTATTTTTAGAAATCAAGTAATAATTGAATATACTTTAATGAAGTTGACTCATTAAAAAGCTTTCTAGCTTCAGAAGGTAAATTTGTCAAAATGTTTTTAATCATACTCCAGTGTATACGTTATATATATTTTGTGGTTATTTCAAAGTTTTAATTTTTGAAATAAACAGAAAAAAATCAATGGTCAATTGTTTGAATTTTCATGAAACTTGTTTTTAAAATATTTCAGTGACCACAGAAGATTACCCACTCATGTAATAGATTTTATGTAGTTTTAAAAGCCTATAGAATCCATTAGTTATTTATATTTTTAAAAGATTTAAATTTTACAGATATTGTACTTACTTTTTTATCTTAATGGATAACTTTTCATTAAAGCTGGAAAGCCATCAGTTTTACAGACCAACACAGTATCAAAAAAATTGAAGTCACTAGTTAGGTAATGAAATGAGAATCATTTCAAACTTGGATGTGTGTCTTCAGTAACTTTTTTTCTCTCAGCCTAAAATAGCCTTACTGGCAGGAAAAGTTATCAGATGAAGACAAGGTACTGAGCAAACTGCACTGGCACCTCACCACAAAACTCATTCTGGGCAGGAACATTTTTAAGTTTTGCAAAAGCAACAGGAAAAAAAAACACCCCAAAGCTCTTTTTTGAGATTGGTTCCAACAATAAGCTTTTCAGTTTATTTAGATTAAACTAAATAGACCGGTTATAAGTTCACAGCATTAAAAGCTGAAGCCAGACTGCCTCACACAAGGATGGAAGCCCTCATTTTACCTGCCACTCTAGGAAGAGAGGCCAATCAAGCAGAAGAGATGGAAAAGGAGTCACACCCAAATATTCCTTCTAAACATATTGATGATGTGTCAGATGACATAAAGACAACATTAATCCATATTATTATGATATCAAACAGGTATTTCAGATTGATGAATCCGCTCACATTAGAAACTGCCAAATTCCAGCATGGCTAGAATTCCTAAAGAGAAATGCTGGGAAGAATGTCAGTTCTCTGTAGAGAAGTACTAACACAAATTACGGGGGATGAAATATTGAAGGTGGCAAATGCATACTTTGAAACAAATAGGTACTATGGAAACAGGCTTGAATTTGAATGCTGATGGAGTGACTGCAATAAGGATGTGTAACAGCTGCCCATCAAGGGTTGTTGTGAAAACACTGAGATTCAAATAATACGCTGTTTTATTCACAGAGAAACTGTTGTGTAAAACTTTGCCTGTATGTGAGTTCCACACAGTCTGATGTATCTAAATGGAGAATCTAATATAACCGAAGCTGTTTCACTCACATCTGTTTTTCAGCTTCATGTGTAGAAATGGGATTGGAATACAACTTTCCACTGTTTCAGACTGAAAAGCTGTAGAGGTCTAAAGAGAGTTTTGTCAAAAGTTTATGATCTAAAAGGAGAATTGGAACCTTTATGGTAAACAATTCTTACCTTGAAGATTTATTAAAAGGTAATTATTGGCTTGAGAACATGGTGTAATTAGCTGGATGAATGAACCTAACAGAAAATTACCAGTGTATCTACATGTACTGATACAATTTATGGATTCAGGACAAAAATTGGGCCCTGGGAATGTGGGGTTAAAAGGATTCACTTGAGGTATTTAGTCTGTGTCACCGTTTGAATAGCAAAAAATGATTATTAAAAAAAGTTAGAGCAACTTTTATACTTAAAAAAAGCCGCGTCTTTGGTCCGAAATGTATGATTTCAGTTCTATTCACAATTTATTCATATTTTCATAAGAAATTTTCACATTACATTTGTTAATGAAAGTAAAGAAATATTTATTTGATTTACTGAATATTGGGGCTTTTGAAGTATAATTTAATTTGAATTATCCATATTCTGGTTAGTGATGAGAAAGGAGTGTCTATCATTTGGAGAAAAGTGATAAATACTCTTCTGTATATAGACAGAAAGATTAGCCTGGGGCTTGGGGTAGAAGTGAGGATTGACTGAAATGATTATATAATGTTAAAAAAATGTATTTAAGATTTTTTTCACAAAGTTTCATATAAACACCACCAAATCCCCTCCAATTTACTCCATTATACTGTTCAAATATGGATGATTATGTGTGGCATGATGTGAAAAGGGTTAGGAAACAGTGGATTGACAATTTGGAGGGCTGAGGCAAGAATGTTAACAGTGACAGGTCCCACATTCAATGACTAAGAAATTTCAGAGAATGGAGGAAAAGCAAGGACTGGGAGAAGGTCAAGTTTCAGGAAATAAATTTATCAACTGGGCATCTGTGATGGGGTAGAGTGTGCTGTGTCTTATGTCTTACTGCTGTGGGGGATAAGGACCAGCAGTAGTGGGATGGGTAGGGGTCAGGAGGATGTGGTGAACCGGACTGAGCTGGATTAAGCCAAATAGCTGTTCAGATGGCCTCTGAATTATATAGAGGATTAAAATCCTGGGAAGAAAAATAGGTTATCTAACCTCTTTAACTCATGGGGATTGATCCAAGTAAGTTAACGCTTGAAGAAACCTTTTTTTTTTTTTTAAACAATCATTAGCAATTATTTAGTGTCAGGTTCTATTCTAAGTGTTTTATCTGTATTAACTCTGTTTATAACTTTACACTGGTTGGTAATTGTTGTCATTATTATCCCCACTTTACAGATGAGGTAACTGAGGTCACACATTATTTACGGCAGAGCTGGATATGAACTCAGGCAGTCTGTGTGCTTGGCTCTATGCCATACTACTTTTCAAGCCCCTGGTCATACTAACTACCCATCTTCTTCTAAACTCCTACCCCTGGTCCCAAGGCAGACTTTTCCTATTGCCTGGGCCTTCTCCTTTGGAGAATGTAGCCTACAATGGATGCTATATACAGTAGGACCTCCTTCTGGACTATGACTTGGATGTTGCTGGGCCCCATTCCAATTGCTTGTTTGAGGGAATACAGTCTGATGTTAAACTGTTATAAGAACATTTACTCTGTAGCAGCAAATCATTTATGTAGCTGTGCTTTAGAATATGGTGGCCACTAGCCACATGTGGCTTATTCAAATTGAAAATAAAATTAACTAAAACAAAAAGTTGGTTCCTTAGTTACACTAGCCACGTTTCAAGTGGCTCCTGCCTACTGTTTTGGACAGCACAGGGAACATGTCCACCATCACAGCTGGCTTTATTGTCCAGTAGCATTCTCACTGGCCTTCTTCTCTATGTCCGCTGCATCAGAAGTGAGCACTTATTTCCCATTGGCTTCTAACTCCTCAGGTTGCCTTACTTCAGTGGTTGGCCCCATTGATTCTGTCTTTCCTCATATTGTAAATGACAGCAATACCAGAAAAGAATAGGTTTTTATGGTCATTAGGTGCTTTCTCAAACAGTTCTGCATTACTGTTGACCTTGCTCTCCTTACCTTATCCTGACAGTATGACAATTATGTACTGAGTTATAAGAAGTCCCTATATGACAGCCTGTCACACTTTGGATCCTATTGAATTTGAAGGCATCTATAGCTCTTATGGCTTAAAAGTGTATATTACTATTAAGCAAGAACTCCAGAATTTGTGTAGTTGGATTGTTAAGCCTAATTTTAGAATATTATTTTTATTCATACTATCATCTCATTTTTGCCTATTGTGACTAAGTTTTTTTAAAAAAAATTAAATCTTGATTTGATCACCAGATAAGCCATTCTTCTTCTTCTTATACCCAACTTTGATAAGTATACCTTTGTAGGTTAGCTAAAAAGAAGTCTTGGCAATCTGATCTCTTATTTCCTTTTGAGAAGGTTATCAGATTGGCATGATGGTATAGAACAGTGGTTCTCAACCTTCCTAATGCCGCGACCCTTTAATACAGTTCCTCATTGTTACAAATTGAACATAATTAAAGCATAGTGATTAATCACAAAAACAACATGTAATTATATATGTGTTTTCCGATGGTCTTAGGTGACCCCTGTGAAAGGGTCATTTGACCCCTAAAGGGGTCGCGACCCACAGGTTGAGAACCCCTGGTATAGAAGCAGTGATTTGATCTCAACCAAATCATTTAGAATGTTTTCAAAGGCAGGCAATTAGATTAGTAAGGACTACAAAAACAATATCAAATTTGAAAAACTTGAGAACATTTAATCTGGAGAAAAATAGACTATTTTAGATATTCAAGTGTGTTCAATGTTGATCAGAAGGAGAATTTATTGTTATCAGAGGAACTTATCGAGGTTCGTTATCTGGGGGACATATATGTAGGTTCCCAAAACCTGGGAGCAGCACCATGTGAGAAGGGGTGACTGCAGCATATTTTCATTCTTTTGACCACATAGTGAAGTGAGCCAGAAAACACAGTGGGGATTAAACAAAGTAGGGTTAAGTTTTCATTAAAGGCTGTGCCTTGCATTCACCACTCCTGGTTGCCCTGGCAACAGGGCTCCCTTGAATACTAATGACATTATAATGAGAAAAAAAACACATGCAAATACAGTAAATAGTAATTAGAGGCAGAGCCATACATGGAGTAGTGAGCTCCACCTTGGGAAGGTCTAGGGAGGAACTGGTGAAGGATTTGTACTGAAGACAAAGAAAGAGATGATGAAAGGAAGACTTGGGGTTATGCATGAAAGCGTTAAGTTGAGTCTGCCTACAGCACACTCTAGCATTTGTCTCCTGCAAATACCTGTTGTTTCTTCAAGCAGAATTTAGTCAAAGTCAGAAGCCATGCAATTGTGCAACCACATTGTCTTAAACATTCTACCTGTTGGCATCACTGTATGGAAAAAGCCTTAGCTGTATTTGCCTTAGGTTTGGAGCAGTGTAGCAGCCTGCTGCTTGGAATGCCCTCTCTGCCCACACTAAGCAGGGCTGGACCTGCTCAGACAAGGTAGTAGGGCCAGAGTGTGTAGCCAAAAGTCATTCTTGATGAAGAAAGAGACTTAATTCTATGTTGCTTCAGATGAGACAGGTAGGAACAATGAGGGGATGTATTTGGTGAATATAAGGTGTAACTGACTAGTAATACATGCTGACTGTGTCACTGGAAACGTGTCAGGAGACGCTGGGCGACTGCTTCTCTCTGGTGTGATAGGATTTTTGATTTGCCTGAATGGTAGACTCAAAGTCTATGAATCTGCACTCAATTTAATTCCTTTCCCTTTATTTCATTTTATTTAGGCTCTTCTGTCTTTTTGTATTTTTATTGCCACGTGTCTGTGTAACTTTCTTGGAAATGGCTAGAAAATGTTATATTGCCTGCTTCATATTATCCCAATTCTTTGATTTATTTTCTTGTGTCAGCTAAATCATAGATCATTGATTAGAAATCTCTAGAAATAGCCATTGAGATTCATAAGCTTGCTATTCTTTTTCCTTTCTTAATTAAAAACAGTTTAAAAACTTCACAAGAAATGCACATATACTTTTGTAAAATTTGCATTAGTATATTATTAAAAATTCAAGTAGTATAGATGTATATATGGTAAAATGTTAGCTGCCTCTCACCTCCTCTGCCAACTCCCAGTCCCAACTTCTCTGAAAAACCAGTGTTATTATATATTACTAGAGGCCCGATGCACAAAATTCGTGCAAGCGTAGGCCTTTCTTTCCCCCTGGCACCCGGGACTTGGGCTTCCCTCGCAGCCCTGGCTTCGTCTGGATGGTCGTCTGGAAGGTTGTCTCGAAGGACGTCTGGTCTAATTAGCATATTATGCTTTTATTATTATAGATAATCTACACTTTTATGACATTATTAATATCTATGTACCAGAAACTGACCTTTTTAAAATATTAATTCATTTAATTCATAGAACCTCCTTTGAATGCTTTTATAGAGGGGGAAAGGAAGGCCAAGAGAAGTTAAGAAACTTGTCTGAGGTGAGAAGCCAAATTTATATCCCAGGAAGTCTGATTTGGAGCTTATGCTTTCTCTCATCACATGATCCTGCCTGCTATGTGGGTAACATATACACATATGTTTTCTTTTTCCATATATCTGGAATCAGGCATTCCATATGATTATTCTTCAAATAGTTTTTTAAAACAATATTAAGAGGTCATTCCATATCAATAAGTTACCTCTTCCAGGTTTCTTAAAATTGTTGCATATTATTTCCTTGTTCAGATGCACCATAATTTAAGCTTGCCCTTATTTATGGGCATTTAATTTGCTATTGCAAATACTTTGATAAATATGCATGCAATACAATTTTTATGTGTACTTACAAATTTCTGCAGAATAGGTAGTTCAAAATAGAATTGCTGAATGAGCGAGGATGCTCATCTTACATTTTGACAGATAGTGCAAAATTGGCACATTATCACTCCCTTCTTGAAATATTCTTTGCTTGGCATTGGGGACACTGACCTCTTGGTTTCCTTCTACCTTGTGATTGTTCCTTCTTGGCTTCCTCTGCTGGTTCCTCCTCATCTCCCAACGGCCCAACACTGGAGTGCCCCAGGCCTCAAACTTTGGACTACTTTTCTCCCCACTAATTAGACTCACTCCCTAGGAGATCTTATCCAGCTCCTTGGCTGTACATACTATATATTCACCAATGACTCTTGAATTTATATTTTTAGCACCTATCATATCCCTAACTGCAGGCTTTTATATCCAGGAACCTAATTGACATTTCATTTGAATGAATGTCTGTCTATGAGGCATATTTAACTCACTTTTTCCTTAACCTTCCCCCTGCCTGCCACTTCCACATCTCAGCCAATATTGGCGTCCAGTGTCTCAGGACAAGAACCTGGAGTTCTCCTTGACTCCTCTTGCTCTTGCATCCCATGTTTAATCCGTTACTAAATCTTATCAGCTCTATCTTCAAAATGTATTCATAATCAACTACTTTTCACCACCTCAACTGCACACGTTAGCCCAAGCTGCTATCATTTCTTGCCTGGCTTACTGCTATAGCTTCCTGATTAATGCTCACTTAGAATCTGGTCTCTAAACAGCAGCTAGAGTGATCTTTTAAAAATGTGAGTCCAACTTCCAGTTTTAGAGTAAAATCCAAAGCTTTGACCATAACTTCCAGGCCTAAATGAATCCCTCCCCTTTTCCTCTCTAACCTTAACTGTTTTTTTAAAACTGTATTTTTATTGATTTCAGAGAGGAAGGGAGAAGGATATAGAAACATCAATGATGAGAGAGAATCATTGATTGGCTGCCTCCTGCACACACCCTACTGGGATTCGAGCCCACAACCCAGGCATGTGCCCTTGCCCGGAATCGAACCCAGGACCCTTTGGGACCCTTCAGTCTGCAGGCCAAGGCTCTATCCACTGAGACAAACCGGCTAGGGCTCTAATCTTATCTTAATATCACTCTTCAGCTCCTTCCTCTCAGCTCCAGCCACACTAATATCTCTGCTGTTTCCACCATGGGGCCATGGCACTTCCCATTCCCACCATCTACCATTTCTTCTAGATAGCTTTCTGACTTGTTCCCTTACTTCCTTCAGATCTTTACTCACCTTATCAGAGAGGTCCTACCTGCCTATCCTATGTAAAATAGCATCTTCCTAACCCTATCACGTTCAATCCCTCTTACCTGAATTTATTTTTATTGCACTTAAACCACTTGCTGTGCATATTTAGTTATTTGTTATTTTCTGCCCTACTCCTAATTATCCAGAATGCTAGTTCCACAAGAGCAAGAACTTTTGTTTGTTTTGTTCACTGCTGTATCCCTAGGGCCTAATATGACACATTGCGTGAAGTAGGTGCTGTTAATGTTTGTTGAGTGAGTGAATGAATAAATGAATGAATGAATGAGAACATGGACAAACTCTCCAGTCTATAGGAATTTATACTCCTATCAAAAAGTATGAGTATGTCCATTTTCTCATACTCTATAAAACTAGATATTACTGATCTTTAAAATATTTTCATTCTAAAAAGGATATATTGTTTTGATTTGCATTTTCCTCATTACACTGATGTTGTGCAGGTTTTCATATGCTTATTGGTCACTGGTATTTCTTCTAGGAAGTTCCTATTTATGCCCTTTGTCTGTTTTACTGTAGGGTTGTTTATCTTTGTAGTATTGATTTGTAGGAGTATCTTGTATATTATGACTATCAATCCTTCATTTCCTATATATATTGCAAATATTTTTTCCCAGACTGTCACTTTTCTTTTAACTTTGTTAATAGTATCATTTGTCACACAGGAGTTTTTAATTTTTAATAAATCTGTCAGTCTTGTGCTTTATGGCTTTTGGGTTGGTTTTACTCAGGAAACCCTTTTTAACTTAAAATTATGAAAATATTGTCTTGTATTTTTCTCTAGACCTTTATTGTTTTATTTTTTTATATTTTAGGGCTTTAATCCACCTGGAATTTATTTAGGAAATTGTGTGATGTGGTAGTTTAGTTTAGTTTATTTCATGCTGATCTAGATGACTTCATATTTATTATTGACTCATCTAGACTTCTATCAGTGATCCAAAATTCTTTTTTTATCAAATATTAAATTTTAAGATATAAATGAGTCTATTTCTAGACTCCATATTCTAATTCCTGATTGGTTTTTCTTTCTTTCTTTTTTAAATATATTTTATTGATTCTTTACAGAGAGGAAGGGAGAGGGATAGAGAGTTAGAAACATCGATGAGAGAGAAACATCGGTCAGCTGCCTCCTGCACACTCCCCACTGGGTATGTGCCCAAAACCAAGGTACGTGCCTTTGACCGGAATCGAACCTGGGACCCCTGAGTCCGCAGGAGTCCGCAGGCCGAAACTCTATCCACTGAGCAAAACCGGTTAGGGCGGTTTTTCTTTTTTTGTTACAGTAATATCGATTCTAATTATTACTAGTGCTCTTTAGTTGATTTTGATACCAGATAATCCTACCATTCATTAATGTTTTTTTAAAAATTAACTACCTCTCTATATTTTCTTTTTAAGATAAATTTTAGAATCACTTTACAAGTTTTATAAAAAACCTAGGATTTTTTTCATGTCCTGTAGTCAAATTGTAGTGTTTTCTTGACACGATGATAGGTATTTTCCTGGATATTTGACAATTTTTATTCATACCAGGAATGATGTATTTTCCGGTTATGATTTGATTATTGCTACATTTGTAAAGTTATTGATTTTTATCTGTTGATCTTTTTTCTGGTCACTCTCTGGGAGGCTTATTTATTACTTTTCTGTTGATTCTTAGATTAAGCAAACAATGAAATCATCTGCCATTTTATCTTTTCTTTTACAATAAATTTCTCCAGGCAGAGAGCTGGGACCCTTGTAGAGCTCACCTTGTTTATTTCTCTTCTCCTAGAGATCACTGTCCTTCACTGCCTGTGTCCAATATCTGAAAACCCCGATATCACATATTTTTGTTTGGTTTTCTAGCTGTTTAACACAGGGGAGTAAATCTAGTCTAAAGAAACACTTAGAAGAATGCCAAAATTCTTGGAGGGTACCATTGTGTCCCTCCATTATATGAAATGAAATTTAATTCATACAGATTTTAGGTATATGATCATCAATTAAGGTGGTCTGTTTCCAATCCTAAGGTTGGGTACACAGCAGTGAGAGAATATGATTATCTCATAGAAATGTCAGACAAGAGGTATTAAAGGAAGAGTCCCTAAGATTTGTAGCAAAAGTGTGGGGTAAGGTGTTATGCTTCTGCTCCTGTTACCTGATGCAAAGGGAACAAACTTTCTTCTTCTGAGACTTGCTGAAGTCAACTTATGGGAAGCAGGAGTTCTGATGGAAGATACAGAAGGGAGGGCATTCATTATAAGAGCTTTAAACATGCACAGGCTTGGCATGGAAATAACTATGAGGGCAGAGATTGTGACTCATTCTGGGAAATATGTCAGGGAACTTTTGTTACATTAATAAAGGCTGAGTGGATAACACCCTCCCTGTCTCCTTCCTCCTTTTCCCTCTTCTCTGCCGACATTGTGAGTTTGCCATGTGTCTGGTGTTAAACAGGTAGTGGATATTGGATGCATTTCTTTGGCGAATAGAATGACTCCAGTACAGTCTTCAATCTCACATTTTCTAGACCCCCTTGATAAGAAAGAGCAATTTTACTGCCATGCAGCTTTCTCTAAAAGCTGTAGTACCTCCATTTCCAATTTTTGGTCAAAGTCCTTTGATTTCCAGCAACAGCCCTGAGAATATGGCCTAGTATCCTCAGGCCGAAACAGCTTCTAAAACAGTGGCCATGAACTCTGTCCCACCTCAGCTGTTCTTCTGGGCAAGCTGATTTTGGACATCTAGCCTCTAGATCCAGAATGGTGAGAGAATACGTTTCTGTCATTTCAAGCCACCTATTGGGTGGTACTGTGTATGGCACCCATGCCAGGAAGGTCTTCCTTTCTCACCTTCCTTCTTCCCACCCTCTTAGCAGAATTTTCTCTGAGTGGAACTGCTGAAGCTCAGGAACCCTTGATTTCCCAAAAAGCGGGAAAGTTAATAAGTTAGTTGCACTGCTTTGCAAGAATAGTGCTTTGATATCAAAGTGACAGCTTGCTACCCTGATAATTTCCTACTGTCAGACTATCAAATTTCTTTCAATTTAGTTTATTAAGTACAAATTACTTTAATACTCTTAAGTCTCTGGAGTAATTTTCTTATAACAGATAAGATTATAAAAAGAAATAATTTATTTATGAAAAGAATAAGACTTAGAATAACTTTGAATCCAGAAATCAAGGTGGGAAGGGTCAGAACTTGAGTCATCTGTATGTTTTTTCCCCCTACTTTCTCTATGACATTGGAAGAGCAATGATAAACCTTTGAGAATATTTCAACTAGAGAAAACAAAATACGTTAAAATCTCTACAAGCTTAACTTGGAAGTAGAAAGAGAGACAGAAAGAAGTTATTTACTACAGCCGGCTCCCTATAACCCCTCCAATTAGTTATAGCGTCCATTGGCCATTCCTTGGGCACAAATAAGCAGGAACGCTCTGGGAAGCGAAACCAAATAGGTTAATATAATAAAAAGTATGAGGGCACACAGAGATCCCACATCTATGAACTGAAAATTGAAAACTTAAAATGGGCAAGTTGGAAAACCTGAAAACCAAACATTACTAAAAAGTGAAAAAGGGAAAAGAGAATGAAATCCCACAAATGCTTAATAGTGAAACCTAACATTGTGGAGGTATCTGTTGAAAGTGTTAATAAGGAAAATGGAACCAGCGTGATCTAATAAATTACTTTTGATGCTTTGGCTGCAAGAAGAGGAAGGGATTTAGCATCATTTAAACTGTAACCATTTAAAAAAAAACTTTTGTTAACTAAGTAGGCTGTGTAAGTACATGTGTTAACATATGCATGTGTGCTTCCCCCCAAATAAGGTCTCTAAAAGGCCCAGGAACCTTTTCTGGCCTGACAAATGGCTGATTTTCTTCTGCTCCTTATTTCTTAGGGCTACTGGCCTTTTGCGCTTTGACCTGCATTCACGGAAGGGGAGAAGGGAGTGTTCTACTCCTCATCTAGGAAGTGGAGAGGGGCTGGAGGTAGTTCTGCCAGGAAAAAGGGAACAGGACTATTTTAAGAAAACTAACTTATACACAGGAGCACAGTGCTGGGATTCTCAGCATGTCTTTATTGAATGGAATTGAAAATCGAGGCCCTAAATCGTATAAAACAATGTCCACTTGCAAAACAAAGTGAAGATATGCTATAATTAAGTAGCGACTTAACAAAGAAGAATTGGCCTTGTTTTGGTTTACCAAGGAGATGGTTAGTTTAAAAAGGAGAGAAAATAAAAACAAAAATTAACATTGTATAAAGAACATCTTATGGGTCTTAGAATCATATAGTTTGTAGAAAGTGGAAGGAAAACTTTAATGAACTTTCCTTACTCAGTCTCCCTAGCACAATATTACTTTTTCTTTCATAGGTTGTACCTTTGTTTTACATTAGTTTATTTAATGTTTAGAATAAAAGCAATACATGATCATTGTAAAAATTCTAATAATACATACATATAAAAAATACAGATTAAAATATTTTCTTTCCTCTCCTCCGACTCAATTTTGTAGTTTGTATTTTTGTGCACATATACATATATGTACATTATTTATGGTTTCCACCTAACATTCATCATGGGCATGTTTCTTTGTGAGCATATACAGAATGATTTTAATATTTCTTGATTATTTTTTATTGATCTCAGAGCAGAAATGAGAGTGAGATAGAAACATCAATGATGAAAGAGAATCATTGATTGGCTGCCTCCTGCATGCCTCCCACTGGGGATTGAGCTTGAAACCCGGGCATGTGCCCTGAATGGGAATCAAACTATGACCTCCTGATTCATAGGTCCATGCTCAACCACTGAGCCACCACTGGGCTATTTTATTATTTCTAGTATGCATAATATTTCATTGTATGGCTAAGTTAAATTTGTTTAATGGAACCCTTATTGATGAAGAATAACTCC
This sequence comes from Myotis brandtii, assembly GCF_000412655.1. Classification (NCBI taxonomy): domain Eukaryota; kingdom Metazoa; phylum Chordata; class Mammalia; order Chiroptera; family Vespertilionidae; genus Myotis; species Myotis brandtii. The sequence continues at coordinate 21,600,705 of NW_005353967.1, forward strand.
TTAGTTATTCTCATAGTTATTTTTGTAACTTTTTTATTTTTAATATATTTTTTATTGATTTCATAGAGGAAGGGAGAGGGAGAGAGAGAAAGAAACATCAATGATGAGAGAGAATCATTGATTGGCTGCCTCCTGCATGCCCCCTACTGGGGATGGAGCCTGCAACCTGGGCATGTACCCTTGACCAGAATTGAACCTGGGACCCTTCAGTCCGTAGGCCAATGCTCTATCCACTGAGCCATAGCAGCTAGGCTTTATTTTATTTTTTTAATGTGAGCTTCACATTTGCTTTTTTAAAAATGTTTTTAAATATTTTTATTGATTTCAGAGAGGAAGGGAGAGGGAGAGAGAGATAGAAACATCAATGATGTGAGAGAATCATTGATTGGCTGTCTCCTGCAGGCCCCCTACTGGGGATTGAGCCCACAACCCGGGCATGTGCCCTGACTGGGAATCAAACCTGGTACCTCTTAGTCCATGGGATGCCACTCAATCCACTGAGCCACCGCAGCTGGGTTATTTCTGTAACTTTAAAAGTATACTTCTACTTCCTGATTTTTCATCTTTGAACAATAACTTGTATTTTTCTGTGGTAAATGGGTACTTAGAGTGTGTATACTATCACATTCCTTCCTGTTCCTCCCTCTGATTTTTAAGTTAATTATATTATTAATTTTACATTATGAAGATCTATATTTAAATTCTGTTCTATAATCAGTCCTCTGTGCTTTGTTTATAGATCGATTATAAATTTAAATGTAATAAAAGTATGTAATACTAGAGGCCCGGTGCATGAAAATTCGTGCACTTGGGGGGGGTCCCTCAGCCTGGCCTGCACCCTCTTGCAGACCAGGAGCCCTTGAGGGATGTCTGACTGATGGCTTAGGCTCACTCCTCTGTGGGAGGCAATCCATGGGCCTATCAGGGGACAGCGCTGGCCGGTGAGTGGCTGGCCCCGCCCCCTGATAACCCCTCCGCCACCTCTGGTCGCTGCCCCCGATTGCTGTCCCCTCCCTCTGCCCACTGGCACCCACCTTGGCTGGCCTCGGGCCGCCTGCTTGCCAGCCCCCCCCCCCACCGATCTGTTATTCCACCGTTTGGTCGATTTGCATATTAGGCTTTTATTATATAGGATGTATGCTAATGTAAACAAGATTCACTGTTGAATTACAGATTGTGATAGAAGGTGGTATCACCCTCTGATACACTGCTGTTGAGGAGAGAATATTTTAAGTTAAAATCCTACAGATTCTCTTTTATTTCATACCATGAACATGCTAAGAAAGCTCTTTTAAACTGGATAGAACCAGAAAATCTCCAGTCAACAACCAATGGTCACAATGTTTTTGTGTGGTTTAATTCTCAGCTAGTGGAAAAATGTGTTCAGTAGACATTTACATCTTAGGTCACAAAGATAAAAGCAATAATCATCACTACAAAAAAAAAAAAAAGCAAAAAACAATACTCCAAGACCAAGGAAAATTTAAGATATACATCAAAGGTGAAATATGTTGGCCTGGCTGGTGGAGCTCAGTTGGTTAATTGTCATCCCATGCACCAGGAGGTCACCGGTTCAATTCACCGTCAGGGCACATACCAGGGTTGCAGGCTGGATCCCCAATAGGGGGCCTGCAGGAGGAAGCCAATTGGATTGATGTTTCTCTCTTATTGATGTTTCTCTCTCTCTCTCCCTCTCCCTTCCTCTCTTTGAAATCAGTAAAAACATATATATATAGTACATATATAATTTAATATCCATATTTTTACTTTTGGGTTTTTGGTTTCTTGAGTTTTGGGGCTCTTGAATTTTTGCCTGAGTCAGAGGCCAGCAGTTATCCATGAATTACTTTGACTGGATCTGGTCACACTTGATATTGACTCTAGGCATCCAAATCGGCCTTGGCCAGGATCCACACATGCCTTTAGGAGGTACAACAGTATCAGAAATTAAAACCAGAGTTAGCAACATTGGGTGGGTATTGGGGGTGGGCATGAGGAGGAGACATAGTACCATATTCAGAATTGTGTTCTGCAGGATCTCTAAAGCTTTAACGATTACTTTGTATACCATCTAACTTTGGCATTTAAAAAAATGCTGTTATTTTATGTTTGACCTACTCAGTGTAAGCTTTTCTTTTCAGCAACAGATTTTATTTTTTTGGTCCCCAAGATTAATCACCTTTGGGCAGCTATTGATAGTTTTGGTTTGACCATTCATCAAGGGAAAAGGGCAACTATTTGAGGTCTGTGGCCTAGGTTTGGCCTGCTCCTCAGGGTTCCATTAACCCTGAAGGTTCTGCTGGTCAGTGCCAGCAGTGACCTATTCACTTCCACTTGCCTTAATTCCTCCCTGTGGCCTTGACTGAGCCCATCCTGCTGATCATTCTTGGAAGTTAACTTGAGTCCCATATACAATACTTTACTCCAAAGTAAAGCTGAGGCTCTTAGATAACCACCCAATTATTTTAGATAACAGTGTTTTTTCTAGAGAAGATTGTTGAAAGCTTATTAAAACTCAACAGCAGAAGCCCTATAGTTATTTGGGTAGTTGGATTCAAATAGGCATCACATAGCTCCCTGGGTGGCATAGCCCATGACAGCTTGTAAGAAAGCAGACCCAGACATGTGCTGTTAGGAAATCCTTAGATCTCCATCCAGTATGCAGTCAGCACAAACCAGAAAACTTGGTTATCTCCCTAGGGTTCTATAAAGCCTTGAGGACATTTTCTCCCTAGAAGTTTAAGATTGGAATGGATTGCAGCAATGTGATGGCCCGGAGACATATGTTCAGAGAGCAGTGAATGAAGTATTTGTTTAATATGAAAGTTATATATTTATAGGCACAAAAGGGTTTGTGCACTAAAAAAGTAAATTTCCTTCCTAACCTTCCCATCCTTTTCACCCAAACCCAGAGGTCAACACCAATACCAGTGTCTTGAATGTCCTTTCAGATATTTTCAGTGCATATACAAGCGTATGCATTTATATTTAAACAAATGGTGGCATGATGTATATATATATGCATACAGTTCTGCACATATTTGACTTAATGACCTATCTTGATTTTATTCCATATCAATCATTATAGGACTTACTCATTTTTATGCCTGCATAGCATTCCATTATTTGGATTTATCATAATTTATAAAAAACCAATCCTCACTCGTAAGCATTTAGGTTATTTCCAATATTGTGTTATGAAAATAATACTTTAATACATATCATTGCATGAATTATATTTCCTAATGTTCAACTATATCTGTAAGATAAATTCCTGGAAGTAATATTTCTGGGTGGAAAATATGTGCATTTTTTAAATTTGGAAAGTTATCGCTAACTTGCTATTCATGGAGGTTATACTAATTTAAGCTACCCTGCCCCTGGCAGTGTATGAGAGTACATGCCTGTTTTACCCACATCTTTGTCTCCATAGTGTATTTCATGCTTTTTGATCTTTGCCAATCTGATAGGTTAAAAAAAAGGTATTATGTAATTTTAATTTGCATTTTTATGGGTAACATTGAACATGTTATGTGATTAATATCCATATTTACTGCCTCTTTAGTGAACTATCTGTTTATATTCTTTGCTCATTTTCTTATTGGGCTGCTGGCTTTTTTCTTTTTGATTTGTTGAAACTATTAATATATTGAGGAAATTAAAGCTACTTATATATTGACAAAATTAGTCCTTTTCTATAATAAGAGCGGCATGTAATTGTTTCACACTTTGATGTTTGTCTTTTGATTTTGTGATAAGAATTTTTTCATAAAGTAGAATTTATCAGCATTTTATTATGACTTTGAGGTTTTTATTTACTTTTAAAATATCTTTTTAATAGTATATATGTATTTATATTCTCCAGTGTTTTCATCAGCACATTTATGGTATTGTTTTTATCATTTAAATCTTTATTCCTTATTTTGGTATAAGGCATTCTATGTAGATAACGTGAGGAGTTTTTTGTTAGTAGTGTCTGGATTGTAGCATTTCCTATTAGTTTCTCTTCTAATAGGAACTACGAGAAGCAACCTGCTCTGTAGTGGAGGGCAGCAAGGAATCCTGATGGTAGAAATGGAGTTGGACATGGGACAGTGACAGTTTTAAGTTACAAGATTAAGGCAGTGACAGAGGACTGGGTCAAGGCTGAGCAAGTTGCCAGAAAGCAGGGTTTGAGGTGGTAGTGAAGACCACTTAGAAAGCCGTTTCAGCACATCACAGCTCCAAGACGAGCCTCCACAGAGGCTAGAACAGCCCATGAGAGCTCCAAGTGAGCCACAGTATTCCTGCAGGTTGGCAGTTGTTTGTGCCTTTTCTCCCAAGGCAGCTGCAGAGTATGGGATGACTGTTCTTAGAGTTCAAAAGAGGAGCTCCAGTTAATTTAGTGCAGTGGTTCTCTACCCTGGCTGCTGCATTAGCATCTACTGGGAAGATTCTGACTTCACTGGTCTGAGGGGGCACTTTAGCAACAGTACTTTGAAAACTCCCAGGTGCTTCTGATGTGTAGCCAGAGTTGAGAACCACTGTTTAAGGCCAACATTTTGCAGTTCCTTTGAGTCAGGGATCGCCATGCAAGCTGCCTTCCTGCTCCAAATGTGCACACGAATCACCTAGGATCCTGTTAAATACAGATTCCACTTCAGGAGGTCTGGGTGGGGCTTGAGATTTTGCCTAACAGGCTTCCATCCAGATAACCCTGAGGCTGCTGCTTGTCCCCAGACCACACTCAAGTGACTTGAGCATGTTACTCAATGTGCAAAGCGAGAGTCTGCAGTAAGCATTTTTCTGCCTCCATCCGGCTCTCTGGCAGAATTTGCTTAGTGTAGTCAAAAGAACAGTAGGGTCAACAGGCCTGCTTTTCATTTCCAGCTCTGCCCCTAATTAGCTGTAAGACAAGTCTCTTAAAGGTGCTTCAGTACTTCACCCTCTAATCTCTGAAATGGGAGGATTGGACTGGATAAGGTTCCTTTTTTCCTTGCAGGTCCAGAGTGTTTTCAGACTCCACGGGACCAGGTGTTTGTGTGGAATGAGTCTGGCCTTTTTCCCCCCAGGGACTTGTGCCTAGGCCCTGAATTTAGGATTGACTGGAGGAAATAAAACTAAGCAATGTTAAAAATAAAAATAAGATTTTATGCTAAATTGTAAGCTATAGTAAGTACAAAAAGAACTCAGAGAAGTCTGAGTGGAGAGTTTACTGGAATAGTTGGAGGAGATAGGAGTTACTAGGTGTACCGGTTACTAATGCGGATTTTTTTCAATAGATGGAGTTACACATATGTTGATATATGCGATTTGATATGTATGCTATTTTGTTGTATTGACAGCAAGCTTCAAAACTTCATATGTCAAATTTTCTGAAGATGTTAACATCATAGATATTTTTACACTTAAAAATGTTGAATTTTGTGCCAAAAAAGAGCATTTGCGGGAAGTTTTAATTCATTACTTTATCTTGAAGAAAAGTGCTGCTGAAAGTTATTGTATACTTTGGGAAGCTTATGGTGAACATGCTCCATCTCAAGATACTTGTGAACGCTGGTTTAAACGCTTTAAAAGTGATGATTTCGATGTGAAAGACAAA